>NC_037680.1:83421921-83755615 GCF_003255815.1 Theropithecus gelada | reverse complement strand
TTTTTTTTGAGACGGAGTCTCGCTCTGTCGCCCAGACTGGAGTGCAGTGGCTGGATCTCAGCTCACTGCAAGCTCCGCCTCCCGGGTTTACGCCATTCTCCTGCCTCAGCCTCCCGAGTAGCTGGGACTACAGGCGCCCGCCACCTCGCCCGGCTAGTTTTTTGTATTTTTTAGTAGAGACGGGGTTTCACCGCATTAGCCAGGATGGTCTCGATCTCCTGACCTCGTGATCCGCCCGTCTCGGCCTCCCAAAGTGCTGGGATTACAGGCTTGAGCCACCGCACCCGGCCGGAAAGAGCCTGCTTTAATAAAACCAACAGAAAAAGGTCTAATGCAAAATTAAAATATGGAAACTCATGAAATTCTGATAACATCTTTGGAATCCCTGGATCCTTTTATTCTTTCACTCCCTTCAGATCTTTTAGTTAGATGAACCAATAAATTTGGGAACAGAAGCTAACATCAGATGGTTGACTTTCTGAGAAGAGCCAGAGACAACCAGGTTACTTCTTGACTATGATTTAATTCCAGCCTCTTCTTCCTCACTCTGAGGGAGGGCGTGTTCAGGTTTAACCCCTTCTCCATTGCTTCCGCTGCAAACCCCTGATTCTCAACACTGCTCCCCAACTACCCCATCCTGCCTCATAAAAGATGTTGAGATTATTTTTAATTACAAATGCATAATTAACTGGTATATCCATGGCTATTATCAGGATCTGAAATTAAAGACTGTGTCTTGCACAGAGTGCGGATCATTTAAGCCATCAGACTACTTCCAAGTTACTCTCACATTCTAAGAAAACGAATGAACCCTTCCCTAGCCCCCTCCCACGCCCATCCGGCAGAGGCTGAGTTAATGGCTCTTCTCAGTTAGTTGCCTGCACGCGGTCTTCATTTGAGTACTTATTTTGTGAGGTGTTTGTTTACTTTTCTGTATTTTGAACTAGACTGAAAGATCCTTAAGGGCAGAGATGTTTGTCTTTATTTTGTATTTACTTCTTTTTACTCAAAAACTAAATCAAAATACCTCTGCTTACCTAGTGGCAACTTTTCCTAATTATGAGCCAAATGCTCTAGTGCATTCCCCAGAGAAACAGCATCAACAGTACCTAGGAACTTGTTAGATATGCAGATTCTCCACATTCCCTCCTTCCGTCCCACTACTGAATAAGAAACTCTCATGGGGAGATGGGACCCACCAGCTCAGGTTTTAACAAGCCTTCCAGATGATTTTGATGCCCACTAACATTGGAGAATCACTACTCTAGCTTCTTGCCACTTGATGTGCAGTAGTCTGAGGACCAGCAATATCAGCATCACCTGGGAGCTTGTTAAACATGCAGACTCTCATGCTCTACCAGTGATCTATTGATGTGGACAAGAATCTGTTTTAACAAGCTGTCCAAGTGATGTCTGTACTCTAAAGTTGTGCTAACTAAATTTTCAAGAGCATCAAATTACCTAGGGATTTTGTTAAACGCAAGCTCTGATGTCAAAAAATTTGAATTTCGAACAAGCTTTCATCTAAAACTAATGTTATTGGTCCACGGACCACAATTTGAGTAGTAAGTGCTTCAGGTCTGCAGGGAAATTGGGGGACGGGGAGTACCTTTAGACCCATTACCCAGCCTTCCCAAATCAGACAGAGCAGTTCTGTTTTTATCTGACTTATATTTTATGCTTCAAGGTAAATTTTTATTTGAAATAAGAATTCTCCTGCAAAACAAATCTTTGAAGCAACAGCCTTTGAGAAAATAGTCAACCTTTGATGTGATAGACTTGCAAACCTAATTATAAAGTAAATGTCATAGGGTGAATTAGCGTATGTGTAAGAGGAAACTGATGGAGATTACAGTTTTTAATTTTTTAAAAACTTTTTCAAGTTTCCATATTGAATGAAGTTTGAAATATGAGATTGAAATGAAGGTTGCATGTGACTCAACACCTGACTATAAGATTGAAAACTAATCCTGAATTTCAACTGACACCTCAGCATGACAATTCTGCATTCCCTATTTCCTATCTGACACCACATGGCTCCTCATTTTTCCATTCTGCTTCCCTTCTGGATTCCGTAGGTCTATCAGTCAATTTTCAGCATTATTATACTTTCTCAGGCAGGGATGAAACAAAGATGATTGACGACAAGTTCTCATGATCTTATAATACTTGAATCCTTCTGAATAACCTCTCTGATTTCTGTCCCTTTGTGGGGAAATAATGGAAAATTCTGTGTCCACCAACTCAATGTAGTTGTTATTCAATTCATATGTGTATGAAACCACCTTTGCAAAAATCATAATAGTGAGAAAATTATGACAGTGAAAGGGATCTCATCTAACCAACTCCATCTTGCCTTTAACTTCCAAAATGTCCTTGGTCATTCCTGGGCATAGGTCAAGCTAACTTTGGGAAAAATTTAGTTTATAGTTTAAATGATAATAGCCCTTCCCCAAACTAAACCACCTTTGTAAAACTAATGGACAGCCACCATGTTAGGAGGATGAGGGGCCTGATTTATGCTAAGACCAGCCTTTATTCTGAAGATCGTAAGGTTTTCAACTTCCCCAATTACTTCTGTAAATATCATCTCTATTGTAAAACTTAAGATTGGCCCTTTGAGATGTCTTTTCCAGCTTTTGCATTTCTGATGATGCCTCACTTGGACTAGTGACTCTTCTGTGGCCCCCACCCAGAAGCAGACTCAGCACAATGAGGGCCATTTTCCACATCCCTTTGATTGCATGCCCAACCAATCAGCATTCCCCCTGTCCTAGCCTCCTCCCAAACTGTCCTTGAAAAACTCTAGCCTCCAAATTTTCAGGGAGGCTGATTTGAGTAATAATAAAACTCCCATTTCCCATTTAGCCAGCTCTATGTATGTTAAGCTCTTACTCTATTGCAATTTCCCTGTCTTGGTAAATGAGCTCTATCTAGGCAGGGGGCAAAATGAACCCACTGGGTGGTTACATGCCCAGTATAATATTTTCTGAACTGTTTTTCCTGACTTCTTCCCTCTAATAATTTCACCTTAGATCATCCTTCCAGAGTGACCTTTACTTTTTACTCCCTCTACTTCTTTACTCCTTTACTACCTCTGCTAGTACTCCCCACAGCCTATAGGGAGAATGTTTAGACGCTGGTCTGGCATTCAGGCTCTTCAACCACCTGATCCTAACCTGACTTTACACTTCACCTTCTCAAGATCCTCTATCTAGTCAACTGGGTTTTTGTGGGTTCAAACTCATAGTGTGAAGACACGTTACTCTTTGCCTCCTTTGTGTCTCTGTGGTTGCTTTTGCACCATCTATGTAAATAAAAAGGACACTGTTCATCTTTTATTGGAAGCATCATTTTGGAGCTGACTTTCAAAAATGTTTTTCTTTTTTTTAAATCCTCAGCAAAAACATAATAAGAGCTCTGTAGGAAAGGAACATGTTGGCAGGATAAGAGTTAATACACTCACCATTAAAGTTCTTTGGAGCTTTATTTTTTAATTATTTTAAATGAATAAATCCTGAGACAGAAATAAAAGTCCTTTTTCAGAGTAGCTGAGAAAAGACTATGCAGTCTTGATTACAGTAGAGTGGAAAACTATAATAAGTGTCTATTATTTTCTCATAAAGTCTTATCGTAACACCAAATACTTTAAAATTTACAAGTCCATAAAGACTAATCTTTTTTTTTTTTTTTTTTTTTACTGTGCCTTCAATAAGAGGTTCAACTAAAAATGCATGTTATCCTGAAATAAAAGTCTTATCTGGAATAAGAGTCTTCATGTTCTAGAATGAGAAAATATTCAAAATAGAAATATTTCTCTTCATACAACATTTGTAATCTCCAGGCATATTCTGAATATTGAGTAATAGTAATACTTGTATTAAAGGTTATTTTAGGAAATTAAAAACTTATGATGTTTTGGTAATAATTCCAAAACACTGACAATTACATTGGGTTCCCTACAGGCAGGTCCAGATGTGAGGAGTCATGCATAAGTGATTTATTAAGGAGGTACTCCCAAGAGAAACTAGTAAGGGAGTGAGGAAGCAAGACAAAGAAAGGGAGGAAGCCAAGCAAGGTTGCAACCTCAAGGCAAGTTCTTTGGAGGGTAACTTTAACCTTATCCCACAGTATCTCTGGAACAAGTTACACTTCCCACTGCAGGAGAACTGGGCTTTCATACCCCTGGACTCATCTGTTACCCTCCAGGCAGAGGCTGGGGGTTTCTGGTGGTAGATGTATTCAATCAAGTTTAGCCTAAAGCTGCCTTCTTACATATTTTAAGTTCATCCTAAAGGTTTCTCTGTACATAGTGAACTAGAACCTAAATGGAGGTATGAACAGACTGTAACCTATTCTTGTGCCAATCACAGAGTTTTGGCCAATCAAAGGGGGCCAACTGTTCAAATTGTGTTCAAATAAGGCAAATGCCACGCTGTAACCAATCTGACTGTTTCTGTACCTCACTTTGGGTTTTCTATATGTCACTTTCCTTTTTCTGTCTATAAATCTTCTTCCACTATGTGACTGCGCCAGAGTCTCTCTGAGCCTGCTCTAGCTCAGGAGTCTGCCTGATTTGTGAATCATTCCTTGCTCACTTAAAATCTGTTGACTTTAATTTGACTAAGGGTTTTCTTTTAACAGGTGTCACTGTCACACACTTCTAACTCTCTGTAGCTGTAGGCAAAGTACATGCAGTAGCTCAAGGGTAGCCACTGGAAAAAGTCATGCAAGTATGAGCCATTGGAGGTAAAAACATGTCAAAGATGGAGAGGGATTCAGGAGAAGTTACCTGAAGGAGTTTTGGCAAAGCACTGGCAGTATCCCTTAGAGAGCACTTCAGACATCCTAAAACTGGAAAATTCCTATTCCAATACAACTAATCAATCATTAAGAACAGTGTTGCTAGCCGGGTACAGTGGCTCATACTTATAATCCCAGCACTTTGGGAGGCTGAGGTAGGATTGCTTCAGGCCAGGAGTTCAAGACCAGCCTGGGCAACATAGCTGTCTATACAAAAAAATAAAAAATTAGCCACATGTGGTGGTGTGCACCTATAGTCACAGCTACTCAGGAGGCTGAGGATGGAGGATCCCTTGAGCCCAAGAGTTTGAGGCTGCAACCGGCTATGATTGTGCCACTGCACTCTGGCCTGGGGCAATAGAGTGAGATCCTGTCTCTAAAAACAAACAAACAAACAAACAAACAAACAAATGTGTGCCCATGACTGGGCGTATTTCTTAACTTGTCTCAGTTTCTTCATCAAATAAATAAAAATATCTAACTCAAGGTTCTTATGAGTATTGTTAGAGACATGTGAACCAGAGCAACTCCATCTTGAATAGGGTCTGAGTCAAATAAGGCTGAGACCTACTGGGCTGCATTCCCACACCGTTAAGGCGTTCTAAGTCACAGGATGAGATAGGAGGTTGGCACAAGATACAGGTCATAAAGACCTTGCTGATAAAACAGGTTGCAATAAGGAAGCCGGCCAAAATCCACCAAAACCAAGATGGCGATGAGAGTGACTGCTGGTCGTCCTCACTGCTATCCTCCCACCAGCGCCATGACAGTTTACAAATGCCATAGCAACATCAGGAAGTTACCCTATATGGTCTAAAAAGGGGAGGCATGAATAATCCACCCCGTGTTTAGCATGTCATCAAGAAATAACCACAAAAATGGGCAACCAGCAGCCTTTGGGGCTGCTCTGTCTATGGAGTAGCCATTCTTTTGTTCCTTCACCTTCTCGATAAACTGGCTTTCACTTTACTCAGTGGACTTGCCCTAAATTCTTTCTTGCATGAGATCCAGGAACCCTCTCTTGGATTCTGGATTGGGACCCGTTTCTGGTAACATCTTCACACAAGATAATACACATAAAATATTTCAATTGTTGCACATCATAAAATAAATAATTATTAATTTTAGATTTTTAAAAAACTCTGTATTTAGTACTGCAATTTTATGTTCTTGAGCAGTGGGCTTCTCTTAGTGCCATAATAAATTTATACCAGATTCAAATTACATACATAAGATATGAATAATACTGGGGTGATATAAAGAATATATTTTTAATAACATCAGGAGACTGATAAACTGCATAAGGAAGAGAAATAGGAGCTTTGTCATACATAGTGAAAATAAAAATATAACTCACTTTGATAGTGCTGTAAAAAAAAAACCCTAGAGCTAGAAGCTTGTATATCATCTGCATTTATTATTTTGCATCATTTTAAACTCTAAATTCACCTGTAAGTCAAGAAGATCTAGATCCTTTGTAGGAATAGTTATGGAAAAAGCACTGATAGAATTTGGTGGAAAGACAGAATTAGTAACGGAAAAGGCAGAATAGTCAAACTTCCTAAAAATAAAAGGGGAGGCATTATAAAAGTACTTTGATTAGTACTGAGATAAACTTAAATTGAACCATGTAAAAATCACCAATACTTGAACTTTGTTGACCCACAAAAGCAGCAATTTCATAGGATTCAACCTGACACATAAAACTTAGTGGGAGACAGTCCTTTAGAGCCTCTTTTTCTCCTGCACATCTTCCTGGCTGGGCCAAGGATGCAAGGCCCTGACCACTTTTACCTGGGCCATTTCTCAGTTTTATTTGCAGTAAGCAAGCAACCTTGAGTGATGGGGACATGTCTTCCTCTGGGATAAGATCAGGCTTCTTACTGCTTGCTGTAAAAGCAGTGAATTCCAAAGCTTAGTGTTTCTCTCGGTTGCACAACTCGCTGCATGTGCACGTGGCATCTGGGCTCTTTGCATCATCGTCTTGGAGCTTGGGAGAAGGAGGAATCCCTGTAAATATGCTGATGCTCATGCTGCTTCATGTGCTTTGGGAAATAGTGTCCTTTGACTCTGACTGGGAGTTTCAAGCCTTCTACTAACATACATGAAGTATTAATAAGCTAACTTCTTAGCTTTAAAGTATGATAAAATCAAATCCCAGACCCAACCAAACTACAACCAGGATACTCTCAAGATTGCATTAGTAGCATCAGCTGTGAAGTTTTCCCAAACAAATATCATTTTCCACCACGAAGTTGAAAACATTCTTAGAAAGATCAGTGTGGTCATTCACCATCTTTCTATCCCTGTTCTTAGGATCCTTTCACAGGCAATAAAAAACTTCCAGAAGCAGTAAAAAATGTGTCATGTTTCCCAGTACCTTATTCCCCCAGAGACAGGTGAAGTCCCCTCAAGGAAACTATGATCGCATCCTGGAATCTGGAAAAATCCATGTGGGAAGTTTCAGGCAAGCTGATCGATTAACTGAGTTTCTCTCTATTCTCTTCTGACTTTATTTGCCCATGAGCTCCATCTCTAGACATAAATTAAACTTTGTAGATCAGAGCTCCCGTAGTACTCAGAGGTTCGAGTTATTTTTAAAATAGCCTTGGAGACTAAAACCCAGGCTAGATGAACACTGATAACCAGTGTCTGTAAGCACAGATCCCCTGCTTTCTTCTTGAATATAGCATTGGGTGGTCACACTAGTTTTCTTCCTTTCTAGGCTGACCGTTGATGAAACCAAACCATTTCCTCCTGACAATGCCACAATTGTGGAGTTGGCATTTTTATGTAAATAGCTGTTCTCTGATTCATTAAACCCTATTGCCTCTGACATTTTCCTTTCTGACCCTTATCAGCCACACACTAGCAAAACATGAAGAAATAAAGACTACAAAGAAAGGCAATAAAAGGGTTACAACCAAGAAGTGTATTGTGACTGTGACCAACAAGGATATTTGGCAATGGGTGACTGAACACCCAAGGATGCCCTGTCAGCTGGTCACAACTACATTTATTCGAAGCCTGACAACTGCTTAGCACCATTTCAAGGTGTCACATAGAGATACATAGGAAATGACAGTCATGGCTGCTACTTTAACAGCACTTACAATTTAATAGATGAGATAGCACAATTAAATGCCTAGATATCTGTACACGAACAATGTGGGCCTTCCTCTCCTCTCTATTGACTTTTCATTTCTTTCATAGTATGTGTCACAAACTGCAATATTTAGTTTATTTATTTGTGTTCTTGCTTATTGTATTCCCCTAGAGCTGGGATTCACCTGGTATGAAATAGCATGTCCATTCCAATTATTTATGGCTGCTACTCCTGATCTCACCCATTGGAATATAAATTTCAAATAGACAGGGACCACGTCTATCTTATTCACCATTGTAATCCCAGAACCTATCAAAATGCACCTAGTAGATCCTTAAATTTTTTTAATGAATAAATAAGTAAATAAAACCAACAACAGTCATCAAGAGAGATTGTATAACTTATCCTCTGAATGCTGCTACTAACTCATTAACACAAAATTAAGAAAGCAAGAACCTGGTTCAAAAGCAGAAGCAAAATTTTTGAAGAATACAGGTAAGAAAAAATTCCCAGACACCAGGGTAGAAGACCTATTCCTACTTCATTTTCCTTAGTGAATGTTAAGATCATAAATCACAAAAATTAGTAGAACACAAATGGCCCTATCAGAATCTCATCATGTGACTTTTAATTAGATTTCAAGAGCAGTGGGGTTCCACTAGAACTCACAGGTTTCTCTGCATTTAAAGCTGAATAGGATAATAGCCATCTAGTTGAGTTGCCTCGAATTGTAGCTGAGCTACCGACTCTGAAGCTAAGCCAGTGAAGGTTAAGGGTGCGATATAAACACCAGATAGAGTCATTTCACTGATGGCCCCAATTCTTCACTCACCACCTTCTGCTCTGTTCCACCCCTTGATGCAGAGCTCAGCCATGTGACTTCCTCTGGCAAATGGGATGTTAGCAAATAGGATGCAAGCAGAGGTTTGAAAAGTGCCTGCACATTGAGACTTGCTCTCCTGCTGCTTTTGCTCCTTCACCATGGCCATGAGTGCATGGTACCAATGTGCTGGAGGAGAAGATACAGGGAGCAGAGACCCCATTCCTCATTGCAGCTGAGGCTATCCTATACTAGCCTACAGTAGCCAACCCCCAGAGTGAGTTCATCCGAGATCTACCAGCTGCCCTGAAACTGACCACGGATGCCTAAGCGAGCACAACCAAGATCACTGCATCATGACCTGTAGATTTGCACCACTTGGTTTTAGAGAGGTTTGGTTTGTAGCATTATTGTACTAACTAATACCTAACTAATTCCTCGTATAAAGGAATAAAGCTCAACTCACAGAAAAACAAATATTAAAACGCAGACATGATTTTTCCTTATTGAAATAGGAAGTATTTTTAGTTAAATGATTTGGTTTCTCTACAACCACAGCACACTGTTCCTCCAGCCATACCCAAGCCACTGGGGTTGAGCAGGCCTGGGCGGGATGCACTTAGAGAAGAGACATGCAGGACACCAGCAGACCCAGCAGCACAGTGGCAGATGTCATCCTTCCAGCACTGTCCGAGTCCCAATGTTTTGCATACACATCATCCAGGACCGACAGCACAGCCTCCATGGTCTCCTCACAAGTGGGCTGGATCTGAGCTTCTGGCAGAACAAACCCATATGTTCCACTGTCCCTCAGCTCAAACGTATATGAGAAGGGAATCCCAATGTCTCGGGCCCAGTCTCTTGAAGACCCTGATGAGGCATCTACAGGTGAAAACATGAAGGCAGAGGTAGAAGTCGCACTTTGAAAGAACAGATTCCTATAGCCTTTTCAGGAACTAAAGGTTCACTTAGTAAAATAAAGAAGCTGTTTTAGATCAGGGTCTCAGGAATAGCTGTCTTCTCTTTCTCCTTGGTTGTAAGCCTCTGCAGGGCGGGAACCACATCTTATTTAGTGTCTCTGTCCCCCATCATACCTGACACTGTGTCTAGCACATGGGGAGGTTTGGCTAAAGTTTCTCAGCTGAGTCACTGACTTGGCAACCTAATATTGCCTGGCAAGAGTGAACTGAGTCATATAAAGAAAGGAACAGAAACAAAATGACCCACAAGAAAAATATTATACAAGTATTTAGAGGGGGGCTTATGGAGGGTGGAGAAGGTGGAGGTTGGGGTTGGGAGAAACAGCGCGCTCTCCTTTCAACTAAATTCTTGTCTTTAGATATTTTTCTCCAGGGCTTTCTTAGCTTGATGGGTCCTCTGGGAACTGAATTGACTGACCAAAGGTCAGTGGACAATGTCCTTCCTGTTAACTCCTGTGCCTTCTAGCTTGCCAGCTCTTTTTAACTGAAGCCAGGGGAAGTTCTGGTCTGAGCCAGCGTATTAATTCTTTTTCTTTTAGTTCATACCTTATCCCTAGAGAGTATAATTCTGGATTTGTACAGACTCCCTTTTATCCTTGGTCATTTTGATTTGTACAACTCCCTGTTGATCCCAGGAACTCTTCTGTTCCTCTCCCGCCTATCTCGCCACCCAAAGTCCACTGACTTCTTTTGTGCCTTAGATACTATTGAAGAGGCAAAAAAAGATACTTACATAAAATATCTGCACTCGATCCAACTCTATAATTGGTTCCATACTTTGCTTTCAATGCATTTGCTGCCTTCTGTCCAACTTGAATCTGTAGGTGGGAAATGCAGAGACAGATATCTGGTGTTTAAAATAAATCCAACAATCCAAGCATTTGGTGTTTTGTCCAGATTCATCTCCAGAGTTTTAGGCCACCTTTCCAACTTCCCATTGGACGTCTACATCTAGGTAGCCTGCTGGTACCTCAGATTCAACACGCTCAAATCCATTTTCACCATCTATCCCGCTAATAAGGCTGCTCTGACTTTCATATTTCTGGGCTTGCATGCTCTACACATGTAGAATTCTGCAGGCATCTCTGATATTCCATCTCTAAAGCAGTTGCCAAGTTGCATTTCCAGTGTCATCATTCTATGTCAGACTCTACCTCTGAAATGGTCTTTCATCTTTTTTTTTTTTTTTTTTTTTTTTTGAGACGGAGTCTCATTCTGTCGCTCAGGCTGGAGTACAGTGGCGCTATCTTGGCTCACTGCAACCTCCGCCACCCGGGTTCAAGCGATTCTCCTGCCTCAGCCTCCCAAGTAGCCGGGATTACAAGTGCCTGTCACCGCACCCAGCTAATTTTTGTGGTTTTTTAGTAGAGACAGGATTTCACCATCTTGTCCAGGCTAGTCTTGAACTCCTGACCTCATGATCCACCAGCCTCGGCCTCCCAAAGTGCTGAGATTACAGAGCCACCGCGCCTGGCTGTCTGTGGCATCTTCTAATAGATTTCCATTCCTCTCACCAATCCTTCTTTCAAGTTCTCCCACCTGGCTTCCGGATGAAATTTTGTAGCATACAGCTATGATCAGGATCCTGTGGAAAAGTCTTCAAGAGCTCCTGGTTGCTCACTGAATTAAGTACAAACTTCTCAGCCTAGTTTTTGAGATCCTCTCCAATATGACTCTACCCCACCTTCCCAACACCATATCTTGTCATCCCCCCAGATGATAGTCAAAAACTCGTTTTCCTACCATTCCTCAGCCTGGCCCCATTTTCCTCAGCCTCTATCTTTCCTCAGGATGTTTCCTCCACATGGAATCCCTACCTCTTATCTCTGCTATTGAAATTCTGCCCAGCCTCAAAGGACTTTTTCAAATGCCAACTTCTCCAAGAGGCCTTACCTGATCCCTACAACTGGATTCTATCTCTTCCCACTTTGAATCCCCATAGCCCTTTCTTCATATCTCTCTCTGACTCCCCTCTTCGTTTTCCTTATAGTGTTTATCTCTTATAGCATTTCAGAGCTGGAAGTCATGCCCGTCCCCACACCTACCACCACTTCACCTCTGCAGCCCCTTTCCTGAGATCAGAGTCACGTTAGTGAGGCCCAAGTCTACTGGCTGGGCTCATTGACCTTCTGATGCATCTCTTCTAGGTTTGCTGACAGACCCTCTAGGTATTCCCCAGCCTAGACATGTGTGTTCTACCCGTCAGATGGAATATCCCACTGCTTCCCGTGACAGTCTCCCTCCCTGCCTGTACTGTGATCCACCATAGCTTTACCCCTCAGGGCTGACTGACTGCACTCCAGGTGCACCAGCTCCCTGGATACCTGACTAGGGACAGGTCTCATTTTAGGTTCTCTTTCTCCCAGCTCTGTATTGTCCAGCTGAATCCTGAGATGTTGCAGAGTAGTGCTTGTCTAGAGAGGAAACTGGCCCAGCGAAATTCAAAAGGAACAATATTTCTGTTGGCAAAAAGGCAATAAGGATGTTGGGGGGATCATACTGGACGGTTGTGGGCAGTGTTCTTAGGCACTTGAGGCTTTCTGTGTCTGACTAAGATCAGAGAAAAAACACTCTGTCAGACATACTTGCAAGTCACTTGCTCGCTCTCCACTCACTAAGAATGCCATTTTGGCCATTCACCTTCTCCCTCACTTCCTAAAAAGGGATTCTGAGTCTGCCTCAGTTCCTGGGTTTGTGTTATCCAGAATTGAGATAATGGGTAGGAGAGGCTAAAAAAGCTGGTTTAATCATTTACACTGGGAGGAGGTCCAAGAACGGTCTGCTGGAGAGAGAAATTCTGGTAAGGAAATGAGAGTGAGGGGTGGGCAGGATTCAGGGTAGCTGCTGTATGTAATGAAGTTGAGAGAAGGGGCCTGGGAAAAGCATTGTGATTTACCAACCACATTCCCTTCTGAAGTTCTTTAAGAGTCTCTAGCAGAGATACGAGTTGCTTTTAATTATTTTTAATTCCCATGTGGTGTGTGTGTGTGTGTGTGTGTGTGTTTTAATGGAACACCATGCTAACTGGTCCATGTGAGGCCTTACCTTTCATTTGAGATATATGCATCAGACCCAGACTATACTTGCCAACCAAATGGTTCCTTGCTTTTTTTTTCTCTTTCCTGCAGCTCACCCTTGACAACAAAATTTTTTTTCTCATTGCCAGCCATCATTTATTTTATCTGACATCATTCCCTTTCCTCAAGTCCTGGCTGTGGGGTAGGAAATAGTCTTTCCAGTTTACCCTTCTTTGTTGATAAAAGAACTTTTGAGTTCTATTTTAATAATTCCATGAGGAATTACTATGGAGAAGCGGAGAGGAGTAAGAGATAGATATGAGAGGCATTCAGTTGTGATCCTCAGCTTAGCTATTTGGGCCCTTCTGAGAAGATAAAATGGAAATCCCCTAGACTTCTGAATCCAACTTCTGTCTCTGGAGGTGGAACTCCTGATTGTACTTCTCTCTCCTTCTGACACTACATTGCAAGGCTATGATAGAGCCAATTTCTTTGCTGCCCTTTTTTTCTCAGCTTACAGGTACTTCCTAATAAAAATAATAAAAACTCATTTGCCAATAGTACATAATATACATTTCTAAAAACCTCTGGCCTGCTTAACAACTCCTTCTCTGGGCCCAGAGAATTTCCTGTAAGCATATATTCAGAGGCAGGCCCACAGAATGGTTGAATAAAGCCCTGGCCTGGTAGGGGTGGCGGCAACAGAGCTTGGGATGGAGTACAGAGGCTGATCCGAAGAGAATTCAAATGGAAAGAATGTAAGCATGTAAAACATTAGAATTCTTATAGCTCTTCTAATTTCCAGACTAGTTTAGAAAGAGTCTATATATAGTTATGTTTCTCCTACATAGTGATTGCCAAGCTGTCTATCACGTAGTATAATATTTACCATGATTTCTATAAACTTTTGGTTTTGTAAATAATAAAGATTAATTACTAGTCTCTGTTGCTTGTAAATAGTACTAGAAATGGAAATCTCCTTGGAGCAGTTGGCTTGATTCTGTGTCTTTGTGCACTCTATCAAAGCTTGCCCCTAAGAACCTAAAAACACTGCTAAGTAGCTTCAATAAGGTAGACATGTGGTAGTAAAATATTCACAGTCTTTTTATTGAAAAGGCTTGGAGATGACTGTTTATGTGAACTCTTCAGCACCTGAGACTGTAAGAGACACAGAATTGAAGCCATCTTTCTCAATTTGATTTACTGTTTTCTGTATATAGTGCTATGAAGTTGCTAGTTATTCCCTTCTTAGAGTTACTGTCCAGCAGTGGTGGTGCCATTGCCTCAGGTCCCTCCTGCTGTCTTGCTCCTTCTAGCCTCTGGCCACAGCACAGGGCTCTAACCAGACAGTCAATCAGCAGTAGGAGACCCTCCAACCTTTGAATACAAACTTGCAAAATGGTCACATAGTATCTGTTTTCCTGAACCAATTAGAGAATGAAGTACCCAAGAAACATACTGGAATATACTAGCCTCCTTTTTCTGTTGGTGGAAGACCCCTTTCCATCAAACATCTCTAATTACCTGTCTTTGGAGATTCATTTGTGTTTGTCACAGACCCCTTTAAGCAGAAGGTAGGAATCTACAACAAATATCCCCAAAACTGGGAAAAAGGGAGCATTCTGGGCTTCTTGACTGAAATATCTGCTTCTGTATATTTCTTTATTGAAGAAATAGAACTTCCAGTTCTCACAAATGAGAAAGAAATAGCACATAGTTGACTGGGAATCTAGCTGATAGACTCCTAGAAGTTGCACACCCTTTCTGAGCAGAGAGAGGCAGTGTGAGGTAGTGGGATGATGAATGTGTCCTCTGGAGTCTAAAGACATGAGTTCCAGCCTGGGCCCCACCACTTTCTATTTATAGAGTTCTGAAGATAAAGTTAACTCAGAGTTTCAATTTCTATACTCCAAAGTGAATGTAATATATTATCATGAGGGTCAAAGGAGATAATAGCTATAAATCTCTCTGTAAATTGTAAAGATCTAGGCAGATGTTAGTTATTTCCACGTGTTACAAAATGATCATGCAGTACAAGTGTTCCTGGACCAAGAAAAGAAAGAATAATTGCAAGAAAGGTACTTGAGTATTGTTGGATATTTTTGAGTGTTGGGAGAAGGGCTCCCTCCAACATAGGTCTATAGTAGTTTTTCTTTTCGTGTTCAGGCCTTGTGTCTTCTGGGCTGTGCTCCAGAGGGAGATGTGCAAGAGGTGTAACCTAACCAAGAGGTCATCAGGCCTCTGTGATATTAAGAACAGAGCAAGCTTAGCCCCACTCCTTCTCAGCATTTGCATATAAAGAGGAGCATGTTTTTTAAAAAAATAAAAAGATAAACAGAAAATAACAAGTGTTGGCAAGAATGTGGAGAAACCCTTAGGTACTGTTGGTGGGAATATCAAATGGAGCAGCCTCTATAAAAAACAGTATGGTGGTTCCCCCCAAAATTAAAAATAGCATTGCTATTAGTGATCCAGCAATTACATTTTGGATATGAATCCACAAAAATTGAAAGCAGAGTCTTAAGAGAGATTCACACATGCATATTCAGAGCAGCATTGTTCACAATAGCCAAAAGGTGGAAGCAACCCAAGTGCATCCATTGGCAGATAAGTGGATGGGATGAACAAAATGTAGTGTATACACACAGTGGAATGTTATTTGGCTTTACGAAGGAAGAAAATTACGATACACCCTACAACATGGGGAAACTTGGGATAATATGCTTAGTGAAAGCCAGTCATAAAAAGACAAATACTGCATGATTCTATTATATGAGGTATCTAGAGTAGTCAGATTCATAGAAACAGACAGTAGAGTGATGGTTGCCAGGGACTCGTATAGGAAGAAATGGAAAGTTGTTTAATGGGCATAGTTTCAATTATGCAAGATGAAGAAGTTCTGGTGATTGGCTGCATAACAATGTGAATATACTTAACACTACCAAACTGTATACTTTAAAAATGGTTAAGATAGTAAATTTTATGTTTATTTTACTACAATTAAAAATGGAAAAAAAATAAGAAATAAAAGGAAAACAAATATTGCAATTTGCAATTCTAAATTTACCCTCTCTTTGATTTGTGTCTGTTGTCCTCTGGTTCACAAAAGGGCAAAGAGCCCAGTCCTTCTCAGTAATTCTGCCCAAGAGTGCTTGGGTAAACACAGCTTCAGAGAAGGACCCGGATAAGACCAAAAACAGTTTCCCAAATGCAAGCTCCAGCTTGCATTTTGCTGGCACTTCCCCTTACAAATAATCCTAAGCAAATACTGAAGGAAGAGTTTAGAAGAAAATAGAGCATTGTGTTTAGCAGAGAAGAGAGCAGATATTATTTAGCCATGTTATTTTAGATATGCCATATTCCACTAACAGCTGGCAAGTTCTTGAAAGCATGGTTCAAAAGCTGTAATTGCTGAACGGAGCTTCAAGAGAATTTACAGAAATGAAAGTGCATTCCTGCAGATTATTAACATAATCATCTCATTTATATTATAGATGAATACCTAAGATGTCTCCCAACTTGACACTTTATGAAACAGGTAGTTAATTAACGTAGGTAAAGCAGCATTTAACCCAAAGCCTTCCCAGCAGGCGTCTGGCAAGGTGCAAAAGCAGGAAAAAGAATATAGGGATAAGCAGAGAGAACAAAAGGGCAACTGGAGCCAAAATCTTGGAAATGGAAATCAGAAAAAGGAAGGCAGAGGTCTTGCTGAGGTTTTTCTGGAGGCCTTGGTGCTGTGGACTCACCATTTCTGGGTGGTTACTTGATTTATTTTTGGTGTAGCCATAAGGTGTGAGAATTAACTGCCCATAAGAGTGCATGGTCAGGAAGCACAAAATATCGTCCTTCTTGCTCTCTACAAAGCTGGCAACGGCTTTAGTCTCTGGTTCAGACACTGGCCCTGTCCCACAGAATGTTTGATCTTGGCAGTTTCTAGATGCTCCAATGCCTAGAATATGGAAGAAACCACAAAGAAGGCTGCATGATCTCAGTTTGGAAACGACCAATGGCAAGGAGTCATCCATACTCAGGGCATCTGTGAGTAGAATCAGTGCCTGCCCTTGGTTGAGTTAGTCCTGGCTAGATTAGTCAACTTGTATAGTCACTGAAGGATAACCATTCTAGAAGGAACTCAGAGTGGCAGAAAGGGATAACGTTAGGATTTAGAAACAAACTCCATGCTTCCATGGCCCAGGAAAGGGGCTACAAAATGAAATGGCATTTTAGTATACTTTTACTTAAACCTGTAGTGGGCCCTGAAACAAATGCCTGGAAAGCAGTTCTTGGGTTCCTGGGTAAGGTTCTGACGTTGTCTTTTTGATTTAAGTCTCTCCTTCATGTCTTACTAGCTTGAGTCTCATTAGAGCTATTTAGCAAGGACATAAGTGGTCTGTAATCCTCATTAATAATAATAAGAATGATCAGCTGAGCACCTCTTATCTGCCAGGTACTGTACCCAACACTTCCTAAGTAGCATCCCATTTAATCCCCACAACAACCTACTGATAAGGTAGGGTTACTGTGACCCACATTTTACATAAAAGAAAACTAAAGCAGAGAGATGAAGCAGTTTTTTCAAGACCACACAGCTGCCAAGTCTCAATTTTAACCCTTCCCATCTGGTTAATGGCAATGTTCTCAGCCATTCCTCCTTCTTTATTTGCTTCCAATTCACTGGGCATATTGAGATTTGGAAACATGAAAATGCCATAAGGAGAGAAAAATGTTTGGTTTGTTTACTGCCCACCCCCTGCTATGAAATAATCTGCAAGGATAAGTCTCTGATTTTTCTTTTCTTTATGATAATTCATATATTTAAAAACAAAGGGATGGATGTGAAATATATCCACACTGGTCTAGGTCTGCTTTGTTCTTGTTTAGCCAGCCTCACTTGAAGAGAGTCCTGTACTGGAATGCTGATAGCTCTTACTATCTAGATGATATTATCCTGTTAGAGGGAATAAAACTCATTAGGAAGCCCAGAAAGCTGTACCATATTAGATGTTTATTTTCAAAAATTATACATTTAGTAATTCATCTCTTTTCTTACTTCTCAGCTTTATATTTGTTCATAATTCATCTACTAAGCAGGTACTTACTGCACCAAGATGCATTGAAATTTCGATTGAGATCCGTCCCAAAACATGTGCCATTATTGTGGGGTGAACGGGATTTCCTCCAAAGACGATCCTGTAGCAGAGGAACATAGGGATGTTGCTGTTCTAAGGTTTCATAAATCACAGTGTTGGTGATGATAGGTGGGCCTTGAACATAAAAATGTTTCCTGGGATTATCTGGAAGAACTTCCCTTTAACATTAGGCAGCTTGTGTGTGTAATTTTTAGTCTTACAGATGGGCTAGCAGCCCCCAATAATAGGAACATCTGTACAACCAAAAGTATACATACATGTAAACAATTAAATTGGAGGAAGTAGTTTGGCCTTTTCCTCATGAGCAGATTAGCAGTGCCTGTGGACGTGATCTGCTTACTCAGGGAACGTTTGCTTTGGAGTCATTTTTTACGTCCAAGTGATACGGGATGAAAGGGAAATAGCTTGACAGATGGAAAAAGGCCGTTCCAGGTGTGTCAGAGATGGTCTCTGCACATTTCTGGAAGCTGAAGACTGATGAATGGAGATGGGAATAAAGACAAGTGTCATCAGACAAGCACAGAGGGAGGACTGGATTCACACACCCGGCCAGAAAGGCTATTCCAGAGAAAGGGGCCCCTGAAGTCCTTAGGGGAGCAATGGAAAAGAGGAGGCAATGAATACTCTCTAGAAATAGGGGCTCTTATTTGAGGAGTGATAGACTTCAGGGACATTTTAAAGAGACAGTTGTCTGCTGCATAAAAAGCCTTTATGTGATGTTTGCCCCCTGTGTGAATGAGTGCATTGAGAAATGTAGGCTGGTTTTGTGTTGATACATTATTCATTCCCTTTATGCTTCTAGAACTGATTTGACATGGATGCAAGTTGGTACATGAATTTTTATCAATATAATCCTAATGGGGTGGCAGGCAATCCACAAACATTAAGAAGATGGAAGAGAAGAGGAAGAAACAAAGAAAAAACCTGTAATGGACTTCAACTCTAAAAAGGCCTTAGGCTTCCTCAGGCCTAAACTTAGTGTAGATGGTTCGATTAAAGATGTTAAGCTGATTTTTATCCCAAATGGGGTTCCTTTCTTTACATAGGTATAAAATATTTTTAGAGCTGGAATGGCTAACGCTGAAAAATTAACCTGAATTGAGCTTTAGTTCATGAATGCATCCCAAGACCAAACATGGTGTACTCACAGTTGTCCAAGTGTAGATATAACCATCTATGTTAAGAACTGGAAGGACATAGAAGTCCAGGTTCCTAAGGAGCTTGCGTATCCTTGAGTTGTCTTTATAGTTTTGTAGAATCTGGAAATTTAAGAAAGAAATGTTCAGAATTATTTTGAGAAGAGATCTTTTCTCTCTTAATTTCCTACCAATTTCAACTTGATTATAAGAGGTGACTGCACATCAAACCTCCACCCTCCAGCCCCCAAGCCCTCCTCCGTTGTCTTATTACGGTAGTTGTTCCCAAATTTTATCACACATCAGAATCACTGAGGGACCTGTTAAGACACAGATTGCTGACCTCTGCTCTCCCTTACCCCATTCACCTCCTGCCATCCCTGTCTCCGCATGTTTCTAATTCACTAGGTTTGAAATGGAGCCCAAGACTTTGCATTTCTAGTAAGTTTACAGTTGTATTTATACTGTTGACCTGGGGACAACACTCTGAGAACTACTCTTTAGGGGTTTCTCTGTGTTTGGGTTTCTGAGAAAACTGACCAAGAAAGTATTCTGTATTACTTTTAAAGGTTTCTTATTCCCTCAAGGGAGGATTATAAGTAATACACAAAAATTCACCATGCTGGGTATTTTCTGTATGCTAAATCTCTTAATCCACACTACAGACCCATGAAGTAGTTATTTCATACTCTTTTTACAGATGAAAAACTAGAAAATTGGCCGGGCATGGTGGCTCACACCTGTAATCCCAGCACTTTGGGAGGCCAGGGCGGGTAGATCACCTGAGATCAGGGGTTCCAGACCAGCCTGACCAACATGGAGAAACCCCATCTCTACTAAAAATATAAAATTAGCTGGGCATAGTGGTGCATGCCTGTAATACCAGCTACTCAAGAGGCTAAGGCAGGAGAATCACTTGAACCCAAGAGGCAGAGGTTGCATTGAGCTGAGATAGCCCATTAAACTCCATCCTGGGCAATAAGAGCAAAACTCCGTCTCAAAAATACAAAAACAAAAACAAAACCTAGAAAATTTGCCAAATACTATTAGAAAGAGGCACAGACAGGATTCAAACTCATCTCTGACTCCATAGACATTTGTTCTTCTACATTTAGGTATGTTTACTCTCCAATAAAAATTATTTTGGATGCACTGGAAAGATATCAGAATATTCAGTTTTCATTGAAGTTACTCATTAATTTTATTTCACTTGAGGTGAAGGATTAGCACAGTAAAGAGTTGCATCACTAACATGTGAAAGAAGCATGGTTTGTAAGTAGCCAAGAAGTGACAGGTATTTTATGGGAGTGATTTACCAGTATGAGGAAGCTAAAGATACTTACTTCTTTGACAAACCATTGGCAAAAAGCAGGAGCAATCCATTCTCTGGCGTGAATTCCACAGTCCATCCAAATGATCTTTTTGGGATTAGCAGATGGTTGGCTGATCTGGAGAAGACATCCATGCCCCATTATGAAACAATTGCTGATTATTGTAAGCCACTGTGCAAAGTTATGAGATTTTTAATTCCCCTAGAGGTCCCTGTTTTAAATCCACTCTGTTGTTTCAAGAGGGAGGCAAGGATGCTAATGAGACAGCCATCAATATGATTCTTTCCTCTGCTACTCTTGTTCTCCTGCCAGTTACCCTGATAGTTGTTCTCAGGACCATACACTGACTCCCCATGGTACCCACCCCAAAAATGATCTTGCCTATACCTTAAATTATTCCCTAACTATAGATAAAAGCATAACCTCTAATCCACAAGCTAAGAGGCTAAATATGGATAAACTTTATAAAACCTTTGCACTTAGAGTTCACTTTGAGTGGTGAAGTGCACAAGAGGTTATATTCAAGAATCATAGGTCTTTAAAATGAATCCCAATCTCCACTCAAAATTCTTGAAATTTCAAATGGATTCAATTACACAAATTCCCCTTCCCCTGAGAGACTCCCTGACTCCCTGCCAGCCCAATCTTCTTTCCTTCTCCCCATTTGCTATTCTCGTACATCAGTGCAGCCTCACTCTAAGGAAGATTCCCCTCTTTCAGAGGGGTGGGTGGGTGGGAATTAATCTGCTAACTGTGGATTCTCTTTGGTGAAGAGGCTGTTAACACTCCCATGCTTAGAACAGTCACGTCTGTTTTGGATTTGTAAATAGCCTAGACCATGGCTATTTGTTGAAAACCACTGGGAGCTGGGGTGATGAAGGCTCCCTTCCTCTCTATGAGAAACTTACAAAATTAAATAAATACATGACTGGATCTATCATATTCAAGGAATTTTCTCCTTTTAGCCTCATCTGTTTTCCAAATTGTCAGGACAATTCCTAATCCACCTCTTACCTTAATTTTTTTTTTTTTTTTTGAGACAGAGTCTCACTCTGTCACCCAGGCTATTGTGCTGTGGCGTGATCTCGGCTCACTGTGACCTCCACCTCCCGGGTTCAAGCGATTCTCCTGCCTCAGCCGCCCAAGTAGCTGGGACTACAGGCACGTGCTACCACGCCCAGCTAATTTTTGTATTTTTAGTAGAGATGAGGTTTTACCATGTTAGCTAGGATGGTCTTGATCTCCTGACCTCGTGATCCACCCGCCTCGGCCTCCCAAAGTGCTGGGATTACAGGCGTGAGCCACCGCACCCTCTTATAATTCTCTTATAATTAGCCTTTTTATGAGTACATGTATGCTAACTACATGTTTATCTTTATCAACTCTTTATTATGTGCATGTTCTCTTCTTTATAATATGCCCCAGGCAGAGGATATTTAGATGTCTTTTTGACTGCTTTAGCATAGACTTGGATGGCCTATGGAAAATCAGGTAGGCAGGTGCTCCATGCTTAATATGTCAACCAGTTGCTCACATAATCCCTGGGTAAATTCTATTTCAGAGCCAATAATTTTTTAAGAGTTGTAGTTAACTCTCAAATTTAGGGCTGTGCTTTGTAAATTAACACACCTACACTAAGTAGTAAGAGAGCAGTGAACTAAGTAACGCTGGTTCTTAATGTCGTACTACTTTAGTAGTGGTTCTTAAACAGTGGTCCAGGACCAGTGGTATCAGCATCACCTAGGAACTTGTTAGAAATGCACAGTGGTATCGCTTCTCAGCCTTTTGGCTATGATCAAGTGTAAAAATGCACTGTGGTTCTGAAACTTGAGTGTGTATCAGAATCACCTGGAGGAAGGCTTGTTAAAACAGATTGTTGGGCTCCAACCTCTGAGTTTCTGATTTAGTAAACCTTTGCAGGGACCTGAGAGTGTGCATTTGTAACAAGCCCTCAGGTGGTGGTGGTGGTGGTGATGCTGCTGCTGCTGCTGCTGCTGCTGATGATGATGATGATGATTTAAGTGCTGCCCTTTGAAAACCACTGGTTTGGTGCAGAGATTGTCAACTCTAGCTACACATTAGAATCACCTAGAGAGTGTTCGAAGTACGCCCGGTCCCATCCTGAAACAACTGGGTCAAAATCTCTAACCAACTTAGGGGGAGTCTAGGCATAAGGATTATTGGCAGCTCCCAGGTGATTTTAATTTGCAGCCCGAATTGAAAAATCACTGGTCTAGAACCAGGAGCCCAAGGGTCCTGGCCCTGTGGAAAAATGGCTTTTTGGTCCCAAATACTTTTGGTCACGTTGCATGCAAAAGGGGTAGGAGATGCTGGAGACCTGGTTATACCCCTGGCTATACTGACATCTGGCTATGTGGCCTTTCACAAGTCACCTCACTTCTCTGGATCTTTGTTCCCTTAACCATAAAAGGAAGAAGCTAAAAATGAAGGTTATCTGTGGTTTTCAAACATGTTTCTTTTTTTAAAAGAACGTTTTAAAATTTAAAAATATAAACAAAATAACAACTTAAAATACAGATGAAAAGTGAACAGGCTCTGGTTGAAGCACGAGTGGACATTGTCCACTTCTGGGCCCTGCTGTTTTTCAGCCCTACCCCCATGGTCCCACTCAATTCTCCCAAATTCTCTTCACTCCTGAACTTGATTTCACCCAGATGATTAAGGCAAGAACATCTACGAGTTTTGAACTTTAAGAGCCCAGTTTGGGGTGGAAAAAGCAAAGTGATTCTGCATAGCCTCTTTTCCACACTTCTGATTAGAGTCTCTGAATAGTAAACACATATCCTCAGATTGGATAATTCTCCCGGTAAGGTAATTCTCAGCCTTCTCACTCACCTTCAAGTAATACATGGGGTGGGTCTCATAGGTCACTCCTAGGAAATGCTGTGTCACCACTTCCTTGTACTTCTCACTGATCTCTCTCATCCACTGATAGATCTGAAACAGCAAGGGAGGACTGTGGCTATCAGCAGGAAGATTGTTTGCATGCCTCTGATTAAGATAACTGCTTCTTTCACTGACACATTGAACTCTGTTATCTTTGCTCTAGACTGCAACAGCCGTGTGGTAAAAGAAACAGAAAAGTAAACCTCCCATCTTTCCCTTTCTTTTACAATCTGTTCTCTCACCAAGTCTTAGGATCTAACATTGCACTTTCAAATAAGTTATTAAGAATTAACAGCTTGAATAACCCACCAGTAACACTTCAGAAACATTGTGTAACCGTACATCCTTCAATTGACCACCAGCCTTAGCTTTCATGTGGCACACAATCATGCCAGAAATTTCAGGTCAGGCTTATTTTGTGAGATTTTCTTCCATCTTTATGGATCCCAGTGATATCTTTTGCTGATATCCATGCGATATGGTTTGACTGTGTCTCTACCCAAATCTCATCTTGAATTCTGTAATCCCCACATGTCATGGGAGGGACCCTGTGGGAGGTAATTGAATCATGGGTGTGGGCTTTTCCCATGCTGTTCTCACGATAGTGAATAAGTCTCACAAGATCTGATGGATTTAGAAGGTGCTACCCCCAACCCCCTTCGCTCTGCACTTCTCCTTGCTGCTGCCATGTGAAGAAGGACTTGTTTGTTTCCCCTTCCACCATGATTGTAGTTTCCTGAGGCCTCCCCAGCCCTGCTGAACTGTAAGTCAATTAAATCTCTTTCCTTTATGAATTACCCAGTCTCTTGTATGTCTTCACAGCATTGTGAAAATGGACTAATACAGTATATTAGTACTAGTAGAGTAGGGTCCTTCTATAAGGATACCTGAAAATGTGGACAAGACTTTGGAACTGGGTGAAAGGCAGAGGTTGGGAACAGTTTGGAGGGCCCAGTAGAAGAAAGAAAAATGTGGAAAAGTTTGGAACTTCCTAGAGACTTATTGAATGGCTTTGACCAAAATACTGATAGTGATATGGACAATAAGGTCCAGGCTGAGGTGGTCTCAGATGGAGATAAGGAACTTGCTGAGAATTTAAGCAAAGGTGACTCTTGTTATGCTTTAGCAAAGAGACAGGAGGCATTTTGCCCCTGCCCTAGAGATCTGTGGAACTTTGAACTTGAGAGAGATGATTTAGGGTATCTGGAGGAAGAAATTTCTAGGGAGTAAAGTGTTCAAGAGGTGACACAGCATAAAGGTTTGGAAAATTTGCAGCCTGACAATGCAATAGAAAAGAAAAACTAATTTTCCGGGGAGAAATTCAAGCCTGCTCCAGAAATTTGCATAAGTAATCAGGAGCCAATTGTTAATCACCAAGAGAATGGGAAAATGTCTCCAGGGCATGTGAGAGACCTTCACAGCATCCCCTCCCATCACAGGCCTGGAGGCCTAGGAGGAAAAATTGGTATCATGGGCCAGATTCAGGGCCCCCCTGTTCTGTGCAGCATAGGAACTTGGTGCTCTGTGTCCTAGCTGCTTCAGCCGTGGCTAAAAGGGGCCAAGGTACAGCTCAGGCCATGACTTCAGAGGGTGAAAGCCCAAAGCCTTGGCAGCTGCCACATGGTATTGAGCCTGCAGGTGCGCAGAAGTCAAGAACTGAGGTTTGGGAACCTCCACCTAGATTTCAGAGGATGCATGTAAATGCCTGGATGTCCAGGCAGAAGTGTGCTGCAAGGGCAGAGCCCTCATGAAGAACCTCATGAAGAACTGCTAGGGCAGTTCAGAAGGGAAATGGGGGGTTGAAACCCCACACAGAGTCCCCACTGGGGCACTGCCTAGTAGAGGTGTGAGAAGAGGGTCACCATCCTCTGGACCCCAGAATGGTAGATCCACTGACAGCTTGCACCCTGCACCTGGAAAAACTGCAGACACTCAATGGCAGCCCATGAAAGCAGCCAGGAGTGGGGCTGTACCTTGTAAAGGCACAGGGACAGAACAGTCCAAGGTTGTAGGAGCCCACCTCTTGCATCAGCATGACCTGGATGTGAGACATGGAGTCAAGGGAGATTATTTTGGAGCTTTAAGATTTAATTACTGCTCTATTGAATTTCGGACTTGCTTGGGGCCTGTGGCCCCTTTGTTTTGGCCAATTTTTTGTCCATTTGGAATGGTTGTATTTACCCAATGCCTGTACCCCCATTGTATCTAGGAAGTAACTGACTTGCTTTTGATTTTAAAGGCTCATAGGTGGAAGGGGCTTGCCTCATCTCAGATGAGACTTTGGACTGTGGACTTTTGAGTTAATGCTGAAATGAGTTAAGACTTTGCGGGACTGTTGAGAAGGCATGATTGGTTTTGAAATGTGACAACATGAGATTTGGGAAGGGCCAGCAGTGGAATACATTGGTTTGGTTGTGTCCCCTCTCAAAACTCATCTTGAATTGTAGTTTCCATAATCTCCATATGTCATGGGAAGAACCTGGTGGGAGGTGATTGGATCATGGGGTGGGAGACAAGCTTTCCTGAGCTGTTCTCATGATAGTGAATAAGTCTCAGGAGACCTGATGGTTTTATAAAGGGCAGTTCCCTTGCACACACTCTCTTGCCTGCTGCCCCCACGTAAGACATACCTTTGCTCCTCCTTCACATTCCACCATGATTGTGAGGCCTCCCCAGCCATGTGGAACTGTGAGTCCATTAAACCTCTTTCCTTTATAAATTACCCAGTCTCGGGTGTGTCCTTATAGCAGCATGAGAACGGACTAATACACCATGGTTCCAAGATTAGAGAAGACCTGAGTATGGCCTTCTCACATGTTCTCACATGCCAACAGAAGTTTCTGTATCAAGTCCTAAGCTAGTTGTTTTGATTCAATTGAGTAGACCTGAATAGTGGCTGATTTACTTACAAGTCTTATGTTGTGCTTAGAAAGAGTTCTTACACCTTGGTCTGGAAGTCCATAACTTGGGGTTCCGTAACAGTGAATGCAATAAGAAAATTCACAAACATAAGACATATTCAGACAATCATCAGCATTTCACACCTCTTACAATCAATTTCTATATAGTTGATGTCTCTGACAGACAACAACCAAGAGTTATAGTAAATATAGTAAATAATATACAGTTATTATATGTAGTTAATTGGCCAGGTGTGGTGGCTCACACCTGTAATCCCAGCACTTTGGGAGGCCAAGGTGGGTGGATCAAGAGGTCAGGAGTTCAAGACCAACCTGGCAAAGATGGTGAAACCCTATCTCTACTAAAAATACAAATAATTAGCTGGGCATGGTGACTGGTGCCTGTAATCTCAGCTACTCAGGAGGCTGAGGCAGAGAACTGCTTGAACCCAGGAGGTGGAGGTTGCAGTGAGCTGAGATTGCCCACTGCACCCCAGCCTGGGCGACAGAGCAAGACTCCATCTCAAAAAAAAAAAAAAAAAAAAAAAAAGTTAATTGAGGGATAACAAATATCCTATTTGAAAATTGTTATATCTCAATTGACATTCATTTTAGCATGGGATAGGTAGAGATAAAATTTATTATAACGGTAATAATACTTACTCGAGTGAGGGTATTTTCATTTCAGTCTATTCACTGAAAAGAATAACAGCTTACCACAAGCGTAGTTGCGTTTATATCTGTGATGGGACTAGGTCAGATGCAGATGCCTTAAGTCTTGAGAGAGTTACAAATAGCAGCCAGTAGCAGCAACAAATATTTTTTATTTATTGCTTGTTCAGTACATAGTAGTATTGTTTATTTCATTTACTCTCACAACAATGCTACAAGATAGATACTACTATTTCTGTTTCACAGATGAGGAAGCTGAGGATTAAAAAGTTTAAGTGTCTTTGTGAAAGTCACACTGCCAGCAAGTGCTCAAGCCAGGTGTGAACACATCTCTGATACCAGGTCATAAAGCGTCCATGGGCCATACTGGACCTTTTCAAAACTGTAGAACTTTCAGTACTTTGGGGTGACTACTATATAAGAAAGTGTAAATCTTTTCTTGTACTTGTTGAAAAAAATTTTGGAAAATATGAATATATTCCCAAATGCTGAGAGAATAAATTGGTAAAGGTCATTTGAAGGGCAAATTGTGCATTTATATAAAAATGTAGACATGCAATGTGACCCAGTAACTCTATTTAGAAATTTATACCTCAAAAAAGATTTGCATAATGTCACATACATACACACATGTACATAAGTAGAAGCTAATTTTTCACTGTATCCAATTTTGGAAACCACCAAACTTAATAGCAATACAAATATTTCTTTTTTGGGGAGAGAAGCTATGATTCAGTTTATTTTCATATAAATTGTAAAACATTAAATAATATTTTGACCTTTCCAGTTTTACTGTATGGAGATTACAGAGGGTGTGGTTGTAAGGTATAATTTACATGGTCTTGTCTATTTATACTTAAAAGGTACATTCAACATAGTTTTTTTTGGTTCCATCCCCTTTTTTTAAAAATTATACTTTAAGCTCTAGGATACATGTTCACAACATGCAGGTTTGTTACATAGGTATACATGTGCCATGTTGATTTGCTTCACCCATCAACTCGTCATTTACATTAGGTATATCTCCTAATGCTATCCCTCCCCCAGACTCTCACCCCCCTATTGGCCCTGGTGTGTGATGTTCCCCTCTCTGTGTCCATGTGTTCTCACTATTCAAATCCCACTTATGAGTGAGAACATGTGGTGTTTAGTTTTCTGTCCTTGTGATAGTATGCTTAGAATGATGGTTTCCAGCTTTATCCATGTCCCTGCAAAGGACATGAATTCATCCTTTTTTATGGCTGCGTAGCATTCCATGGTGTATAGGTGCCACATTTTCTTAATCCGGTCTATTATTGATGGACATTTGGGTTGGTTCCAAGTCTTTGCTATTGTGAATAGTGCCGCAATAAACATATGTGTGCCTGTGTCTTTATCACAGAATGATTTATAATCCTTTGGGTATATGCCCAGTAATAGGATTGCAGGTCAAATGGTATTTCTAGTTCTAGATCCTTGAGGAATCGCCACACTCTCTTCCACAATGGTTGGACTAATTTACACTCCCACCAACAGTGTAAAATCATTCGTATTTTTCCACAACCTCTCCAGCATTTGTTGTTTCCTGACTTTTTAATGATTGCCATTCTAACTGGCGTGAGATGGTATCTCATCATGGTTTTAATTTGCATTTCTCTAATGACCAGTGATGATGAGCATTTTTTCATATGTCTGTTGGCTGCATAAATGTCTTCTTTTGAGGAGTGTTTGTTCATATCCTTTGCCCACTTTTTGATGGGGATGTTTTTTTCTTATAAATTTGTTTAAGTTCCTTGTAGATTCTGGATATTAGCCCTTTGTCAGATGCATAGATTATAAAAAAATTTTTTAAAGTTTTCCCCTCTTAAGAACTACTGCATGTGTCCTGTAAATCCTACAAAAAATACATTTCAGCTAAATATGATTCAATCAGAAGGCTTCTCCACCTCACACTCATGTAAACAGCAATGCTGGCCAGCTTAAACTTGCTAAGAACTTGACAAACAAAAATAAAATTTAATTCTGGTTCATGTTCACAGCAGCAAAACTGGCTCATTGGGATGTTCTTGACCATTTTCTTTTTGTTATTAATTTTTAAAAATTTCATCTCACCAGCTTTTATAGCTTCAGTGGTGGTGGTGGGTAAGGAGATGTTCAGGAATCCCTTGAACTCAATGTATTGACAGATCTTAACACCACATTTTCAGCCTCTCTAATGCATGGATATTAATAGTGAACCATTCTTTGCCTGTTCGAAAGTGGGTTGTGACCACCACCAACCTCCCGCCATGTGTCCTTCCTTACCTCTCCCATGGGGTGGTATATGTTATAGGAATACGTCTCCAGGCTCCGTGGACTGACTGGCTTGTCCACAATCTCTTGTCTGTGTTGTGCTAAGGATCTGCAAAGGGAAGAAAGTAAGAGGAAAAGCAGTGATGAAACTGGGATATCCTGAGGGTTGGTGGGTTGATGAAAAAGGTAGTAGAATCAGTGTGCACAGGATTTGGAGGACAAAGGCCTGTGTTGGAGTCCTTGGGTCTGTGACTTACTAATTGTGAGACCTTAGGCAGCCATTGAGCCACTCTGAGCTGAAGTTTCTTCATCTGTAGAGTGAGGACAATTATTCCAACCTTGCAGGGAGGCTAAGATGATTCGACAAAATGTTGTAGATACAAATAAAATTTGTATATGAAATAATAACTCAGATTTATTGAAGTGAAACTTACAAGACATGCACTGTTCTAAGCAATTTAAATCTCATTTACTTCTCTCTAAAACTCTGAGATAGGTACTCTTGTTATCTCCGTTTCAGAGATGAAGAAACTGAATCACAGGGAAAGTGTTATTAGGGATTTAAACCCTGACAGTCTGACTGAAGACCCTGCAATATTAACTACTCTACTGCATATAATAGTGAGAACTAATATTTTTTTGCAATGGTATATGTTTTTAAAAATAAACTTTATTATTTAGCACACTTTCAGGTTCACATAAAAATTAAGCAGAAAATACAGATAGTTCCCATTTACCCGCTATTCTCACACATGCAGAATCTTCCCCACTATAGACATCCCACACCACAGTGATACATTGGTCAGAATCAATGAACTTACTTTGACACATCATTATCACCCAACATCATCCATTGTTTATATTAAGGCTCGTTCTTTGTACATTGAATGGATTCTGACAAATGTTTGGTGACACATATTTACCATTATAATATAATACTAAATTGTTTTGTTTTGTTTTTGAAACAAGGTCTCACTTTGTCACCCAAGCTGGACTGCAATGGCATGATTATAGCTCACTGCAGCCTTGGGCTCTGGACTCAGAATATCCTCCTACCTCAGCCTCTCAATTAATTGGCACCACAGGTGCAAGCCACTACACTCTGCTAATTTTTAATTTTTGTAGAGACAAGGTCTCACTGTGTTTCTCAGGCTGGTCTCAAACTCCTGACATCAAGCAATCCTCCTGCTGCAGCCTCTCAAAGTGCTGGAATTATAAGTGTGAGCCACTGAGCCAGGCACAAAATAGTTTTAATGCCTTAGAAATCCTCTGTATTCTTCCACTTTATCCCTCCCTTTCCCTAACCCCTGGCAACTACTGCTCTGTTTACTTCTCCATAGTTTTGTCTTTTCAGAATGTAACATAGTCGGACTCATACAGTATGCAGCTTTTTCAGGTTGACTTCTTTCACTAAATAATATGCATTTAAGTTTCCTCCATGTCTTGTCATGGCTTAATAAGCTAATTTCTTTATTAGCACTGTGTGATATTCCATTGTTTGGATATACCACAGTTTATTTATCCTTACTCATCTACTGAAGAACACCTTGGCTGCTTCCAAGATATGGCAATTATGAATAAAGCTGCTATAGTCATCCCTGTACAGGTTTTGGTGTTGACATGTTTTCAGTTCATTTGGATAAATACTAAAGAGTGCAATAGTTGGATCATATGGTAAGAGTTTGTTTAGTCTTGTAAGAAATTGCCAAACTGTCTTGCAAAGTGGCTGTACCATTTTGAATTCTCACCAGCAATGAATGAGAGTTCCTGTTGCTCCACATCTTTGTCAGCATTTAGTGTTGTCATTTGTTTTATAGTGTTTTGGATTTTGGTCATTCTAATAGGTGCAAAGTATTATCTTCTTGTTTTATTAACAAATATTATTATCTTGTTTTAATTTGTGATTCCCTAGTGACATATGATGTGGAATATCTTTTTTTATGTTTACTTGCTATCTCTATATTTTCTTTGGTGAGATGTCTGTTCAAGTCTTTTGCCAATTTTTTAATCAAGTTATTCCTTTTCTTGTTGCTGAGTTTTAAGAGTTCTTTATATATTTTGGATAACAGTCCTTTATTGGATGTGTGTTTTGCAAATATACTCTGTCAGTTTGTGGCTTGTCTTCTTGTTTCTTAACATGGTCTTTCGCAAAGTAGAAGTTTCCAATTTTAATGAAGTCTAGCTTATCAATTCTTACTTTCATGGGTTGTGCCATGTGTATTACATCTAAAAACTCATCACCATAACCAAAGTCATCTAGGTTTTCTCTTATGTTATCTTCTAGAGTTTTATAGTTTTGCATTTTCTATTTAGGTCTATTATACATTTTGAGTTAATATTTGTGAAGGTACAATGTCTATGTCTAGATTCACTTATTTTGCATTTGGATGTCTAGTTGTTCCAGCACTATCTGCTGAAAAGACTATTTTGTTCCTTTGTCAAAGATCTTTTGACTATATTTATGTAGGTTTATTTATGGGATCTCTGTTTTCTCCCTTTGATTCGTTTGTTAATTTTGTTGCCAATAACATCTGTCTTTTTTTTTTTTTTTTTTTTTTTTTGAGGCGGAGTCTCCCTCTGTCGCCCAGGCTGGAGTGCAGTGGCCGGATCTCAGCTCACTGCAAGCTCCGCCTCCCGGGTTTACGCCATTCTCCAGCCTCAGCCTCCCGAGTAGCTGGGACTACAGGCGCCTGCCACCTCGCCCGGCTAGATTTTTTGTATTTTTTAGTAGAGACGGGGTTTCACCGTGTTAGCCAGGATGGTCTTGATCTCCTGACCTTGTGATCCGCCCATCTCGGCCTCCCAAAGTGCTGGGATTACAGGCTTGAGCCACCGCGCCCGGCCTAACATCTGTCTTGATTACTGTGGCTTTATATTAAGTCTTGAGGTTGGGTACTGTCAGTCCTTTGACTTTGTTCTTCTCTTTCAATATTGAGTTGAATATTTTGGGTCTTTCACTTTTCCATAAAAACTTTATAATCAGTTTGTCAATAACTACTAAATAACTTGCTATCAAGTTTGGAAGAAGTGACATCTTAACAGTATTCAGTCTTCCTGTCTATGAACATGGACTTTCCATTTGTTTAATTCTTCTTTGATCTCTTTCATTAGAGTTTTTTAGTTTTCCTCATACAGATCTTGTACAAATTTTGTTAGATTTATACCTAAGTATTTTATTTTGAGGCATGCTAATGTAAATGGTAACTTGTTTTTAATTTGATATTTTACTTGTCCATTGATGTTACATAGGAAATCAATTGACTTTCTAATATCAACTTTGTATCCTACAACTTTGCTATAATTGCTTATTCCAGGAGACTTATTGTTGATTCTTTCTGATTTCTGCATTGACAATCATGTCATCTTCAAACAAAGACAGTATTATTTCTTTCTTCCCAATCTGTATACTTTTAATTTTCTTCTCTTGTCTTATTACATTAGCTAGGACTTTCAGTACAATGTTGAAAAAGAGTGCTGAGAGGGAACATCCTTGCCCTGACCTTAGTAGGAAAGCTTCTAGTTTCTCATCATTAAGTATAATGTTAACTGTAGATTTTTTGGAGATGTTGTTTATCAAGTTGAGGAAGTTCCCTACCACCTTTTTAATCACAAATGTGTGTTAGATTTTGTCAAATGCTTTTTCTACATCTATTTATATAACCATGTTATGTTTCTTCTTCAGCCTGTGGGTAGAACAGATAGTATTAATTGATTTTTTGAATGTCAAACCAGCCTTGCACACCTGGGACAAATTCCACTTGGTTATGGTGTCTAATTCTTTTTATACATTGCCGAATTTGATTTGCCAATATTTCATTGAGGATTTTTCTATCTGTGTTCATGAGAGATATTGACCTGTAATTTTCTTTTCCTTTAATTCTTTGATTTTGGTGTTAAGATAATACTGATCTCATAAAATGAGTTAGGAAATATTCTCTCTGCTTCTATTTCTAGAAGAGATTGCAGAGAATTGGTATAATTTCTTCCTTAAATGTTTGACAGAATTCACCAGTGAACCTATCTTGGCCTCGTGCTTTCTGTTTTACAAGATTATTAACTATCTTTTAAAAATTAAAAAAAAATTTTTAAAAAATATTTATTTATTTTGAGTTGGAGTTTTGCTCTTGTTGCCCAGGCTGGGGTGCAATGGTGTGATCTCGGCTCACTGCAACCTCCACCTCCCTGGTTCAAGAGATCTTCCTGCCTCAGACTCCCGAATAGCTGGGATTACAGGCATGTGCCACCATGCCTGGCTAATTAACTATCTATTCAATTTTTTAATAGATATGGGCTTATTCCTAATGTCTATTTATGCTTTATTTTTGAACAAACAACTTAATAGAGCTACTCAGTGCCACCTCTTTACCAGATACTGTGCTCACACCTAAGAGAAACATTCATGCACAGTATATAATTTTATTCTCACTACAACTCTGTAAATTGTTATTCTCCATATGTTACAAATGAGGAAACTGAGACCAAGAGAAATTAGGTAATTTGCAAAGAGTCACAGAGCTAGTAAGTTATACAGCTAATATTCTATCTCTAAGCCACACAAACATTTGTTGAATTACTTAGTTTCCTAGTTTAAATGCTTTATGTAAGCAAGAAATGGGGTTATATTTTTATTGTCAGGGCATATTAAGTGGTAATTCATTTACCCAGCAAATATGTACAGAATGACTACTATGTTAATGGCATTGGAGTATGAACTTGTGGAGCTGCTGGTGTACAAACTTTTGTATAGTGATACTGAGTTGCAATGAAGTGTGTTAGAGGTCTAATTAGCTAACATTTCTATGACTTTTACCTATTCTTCTACATTTTCTTGAGCATTCAAAAAATGCTCAAAATAGTATTGTATCTTTTCTTTCTCTAAGTCTTCATTTCTTTATTTGTAAAATGGGAATAATAATAGTACTTTCCCAAGGGATTTTTATGAGGATTAAATAAGATAATCTGTGTTTAACAATGAGCACAATTTCTGACACATAGTCAATTCCTAGTAAGTGTTAAAATACAATTCAAAACAAAGCAGCAGCCCTATTTTGCTTCATGATATTAAAAATAAAAATTGTGCAAAGAATAATTTAGCCATCCAACTAGTATTATCCTCAAATAATGCCAAACTACAAAATATTTTGATAGAATTAATTAAAACACAAGTTCCAGTTATATCTATGTAAGTCCTAATTTTATTTTTTTTCTGGTTCACTTAGCATCATGTACCACATTAAGCTACTTGAATGGAAATCAATTTCTCCACACAATTCCACTACTTTAAACTTAGAGTTAGATTTATTATTAATTGTTAGTAATATTAATAATAATTTGAACTTAACAGAAGCTCTTTGTCCTCAAAATTAAAAATGTTTTATTACATTGTTGAATGAAGTTTGCCCTATTAGCTTGTCCAAATGAAAAGACAATCTCAATGTCTTCATGAGATAGGATTGTCTAAATAATTGGTTAAAACAATAAAAATGAATTTTAAAAGAAGATTAAAAGAAATAAATGTTATTTATATTGTAATAGTTGAGAAACACTTATTTTCTTCATGTTATTCACAAATGTATTTCTAATATTTACCATTCATTTGATTTTTTAATAAACAAAGGTGCTTTGGAGTGAGAAATTTTAATACAAAAATATATACTAGTGGAAGTAATATGTTGAGGCTGATTGCTTTACAAAAGATTATCATTTTGTAAAGAAAATACGTGTATTTTCTATTGTATTTAAAATTCATAAAAATTCATTCTTAACATACATTTTCAGGAGCACATTTCATGTCTTTATAAACTAACCAGCAAATATGTATATTTTATACTAACAATAGTTAATCCTTACTGAGCACTATATGCTAGGCACTGGTCAAAGCACTTTATATTATTATCTTATTTAACTCACTCAACAACCCAGTGGCTATATACTCTTACTACTCTATGCAAAAGTAGTAATAGGTAGTAGTAATTGAAAAGAAGATTTCTTTCTTGCAGAATTAAAAATCTGCTTAAGACAATATGACATAAACACATCAAAAGCAAAATAACTTAGCCATTAAATAACAAGACATAAGGTATAAGCTAGTGTCTGATTAACTACCCATTAAATGGTGCACAAAGTGTATTGAGGTCAGGAGAGGCAGAATTCCAAACTCAAGCATAGCCAGTAATAACAACCAATATTTTACTAGCAATTGTGTATGCTAGAAACTGTTCTAAAAACTTGATATCTGTATCATGTCTGTCCATCTATCTGTTTATAATCTATCTATCTATCTATCTATCTATCTATCTATCTATCTATCTATCTATCTATCTATCTATCTATCTTCATTTGATAGTAACAATAATTCTTAAGGTATATACTACTATCCCAGGTTTTTTTTTTTCCTGAAGACTTTGTGACATATGCTTAACTATTCTTTTATTACATCCTAGAAAATAAGGGTGAAGTATTAATTAGTCCACTTTTAGGGGCTAAAAAATCATCCAAATTGTCTATCTCTGATTGGGACTATAAAGATAGTAAAAATAAGTATTATAAAGTCACTAGAAAATCATTTTAATCCCTTCTCAGAATGGGAAGAGGAGAGGGAATGAAGCAAATGAAGAGGATATTCTTTTAACTTCCCCCAACCCCCCACTCCCTGTCTCTCATTCCTCACACTGACTGTTTGGCCCATCCTGTCCTGCCAGGAAATGAGATCATTGACGATGGTTCTGCAATGGTGTTGAGAACAAGGATGATGGCTGCTCTTCCTTCCTTCACATAGTTTAGCAAATGTTTGGGTTTTCCCTTATCATAGTTATCTACTCAGTGGTCTAGGAAAGTGAGTACACTAAAAAGTGGGGTTTGCACCTGGTGAATTCCTGTTTCAGTTGGGCTGGGATTCCCTGGCAATGCCATAGCACTGATTAAATAAATTATTATTTTATTATATTAATTTATTAAAAATAAATTAAATTTATTTAATTTAATAAATTAAATAAAGATAACCTAACATCCTCAGGCATTTGCCTTACTCTTGGCTAATGTCTACAAATTGTGTGAGTCTGTTACTCTCTAAGCCCAGCACTAAACAACTGGGTCCATTTCATATGCAAAAAAAGTGAATGGTCTGGGATTTAAGTAAAAGCCCCTGATATTAAAAATGCTTATCACTTGTATATGGAACTAAAACACAATACTTAAGCCTCAGAAACTTGAATACTTTGTTCAAATGAATACTTAAACCGTATACTTAGAAAAGGCTATTCTCTGTTTCTAGGCAATTTCTTGGGTGATGCATAATACATGTAGAAAGGAGGGAAAAAGTTGGCTATCTCCCAAATTATCACCGGTCTCATCTCACCGATCAAATGAAAAGATTATTGTACTTTGTGTATTCTTTTTGAACGGGAATTCATAAAATGTTTAATAGAGAAAATGATCCTTTGGGGTACATTATTAATAAAGTCTGCAGATCAAAGATGATGGTCTGATAGCATTTTGACTGGAATGTATAAAGAGGCAAAAAAATCTTAATGAATACTGAGGCAAATTTTGTATTTTAAATACTTGGTGAAGAAATAGTTACATAAATATTTCATGATAGTTCTGTATTTTCAGACTTTATTTTTCTGCTTACAAAATTAACATATGCCTAACATGGAAAATGTAGAAAGTATGGAGAGGTGAAAAAAGAAGAGAAAAATAGAAAAGAGAAGGAAGAATTATCAATAATTACATCTTGTTGAGTAACAACTACTGATATTTTGGCATATTTCCTTCCAGACTTTAATCTGTGCATTTATTTTTCTTAAATGCCGTACAGATTATATCTATATCTATATATAATTTTGTATTCATTTCTTTGTATTCTGTATTCTACCAAAGACATTTCCTCAAACCAATGAAACCTCTTTAATGGTTGCACACTATTTGACAGTAAGCATATGTTACATAGTATCATTTATTTAAATATTTTCTTCTATGCTGGATATTAAAGCTATGTCCCTTTTTGTTTTTATGCTATTGTAAATAATTCTAGAGATAATAGGTTTTTGTGTAAATCTTTGTTCTAATTTTCTATTGTTTCCTTAAGCTACATTCCAGAAAGAAGAATTAGTAGATCAAAGAGGATGAACATTTTCAAGCCATTTGATTGATATTGCTAGATCCCGCATGATTATACAGAGTTGCACTTTTTCAGGATGTATGCAATGTATAATATATGGGAGACTACCTTCCGAAATGTTCAAGAGAAATATTACAAAGCTTGTAATTTTTATTAATTTTAAATTTTCTAGACTACTACCGCGCATGGTGAATAAAGACCATCAAAAATTGCAGCTAACATATGTTTTGAGTTGGCAAGAGTTACATAAAAGGGACCATTATTTTATATCAATAACTAATAATTTAAATAAAAACAGCCAATAAAGACAAGCATGGTCAAGTGCAGTCATGAGGAACTGCCCAATGGAAGCTGTCTTATCTGAGTCCCACTGCCTGAGCCTAATCACTTCCATAATTTAACCTGGGCTTGGAATCTAATTTTTTAAATAAAAGTTTTATGTCACATTCATTGAACAATGTTTGCAAAATGAATAATAGTTGAGGGAAGGGAAAAATATCACCAACCAAAGATAACAATTACCATTTTAGTACATGTTTTTATTTTATTTTTTAAAGTACTCCATTAGATTTATATGCAGCCTCTTTTCTTTAGCATAAAACACATATTTTCCTATGCCATTAAAAAGTTTTATACTTATTTTTCTATTGTATTAATAATATCCCATTGTCCTATATTACATATCAGCATTTATGTAACCTAACATAGACATTTCAATTGTTTCCAAATATTAGAATATATATATTATAAATAAAGCTGCATCTCAGAGCTGCATAAAACTCTTTCAGACTTTAGTTTATTTCCTCACTATAGATGTCCAGAGGCAGGAACACTAGGCCAAAAGATTTATGTTTTAAGGCTCTTGATATTTTTAAGCAGCCTAATTTTTTTTTTCATATTTTCCTGTAAAATGTAAGAGTCTTCGTTTCCAATTTATGGATGAGGAATTTCAGAAAGGAAAGTAAATGCACTATGTATATGAAACGAAGTAAACTAATGGAAAAATGAGAAAGAAATATTCAAACAGGTTTTTGATATTACAGAGATCCTGGACTCTGTACATATCTGAAATTGAACTGTCTATAAAGATAAGGAACAAGCTGAGGTCACACAAATATTGTTGGACAAAAATTGGAATGAGTTTCTATGTTATGTGAGAGCAAGTTCATTGCAAGATTTCTTTAACTGTGAAGCAAAAGAGGAAATACCAATTATAACCACATATCTTCATGAGATATGCTAAATCAACAAAATAATTATTTGTGTATGAACAAGGGAAAAACACACTTTCTGTGGAAACTATACACACACACACAGACACAGATTTCAATAGAATGTATTTAGAGAACTTATGATTCATTAAGAATAGGGAGAGACCACAAAAATGGGCAAATGACATTAATGGGCAATTTATAAAATGATAAAATTAGTAATAAGCAAGACAAAATATTTACTCTTATTATAAATAAAAAAATTCAAAGGAAGTCAACAATGTGTATTTTTTACTTGTCAATTTGCCAAACACTTAAAAAGTGCTTTCATACACTGTTATTGGAAGTGTAGATTGATGTAATCTTTCTAGAGGATAATTGGGCGATGTATAGCAAGATTCTTAGATTTTCCTCAGCTACTGACCCAATAATTCCACTTCTTAGAGAAATAATCAAAGATTTGAAAAAGCACAAAAAATTGTGTAGCTGGTTGCTCATCACAGCATTATTTGTAAAAATGAAAGAGCAAGAATTGACTAAATGACAGAATATTATTAGCAATTTCAACTATGTTTTAAATAAATTGCTAATGCCATAGGAAAATTTCTGTAATACAATTTAACTGAAATATTTCAGAAATAGTGCTGCATACATAATTAGCTAGCTATCTGAAAACATTAATAGTACTTATCTCTAGATGAAATTATTTGGTCATTTTAACATTTTTCTTAATAATTAGGATAATGTGATTTACCAGTTGAGATACTATGAAAATGAGGGATATAGAATTTGCATTACAATTTTCTTTTTCCAATCACAAAACATGACATGTCTGTTGGTATATGTCATGCATTGTGTTAGGAAATGTTTGTTAGATATTTATTCATTTATTCAAGGATTATTAGAGGACTATTATTATTCAGTGATAAATTTCAGTGGTCTTTATTATTCTCGTCTCGTGGCAGTATATATGAGTAGTAAGGAAGGAGAAGCCAGCTGCCTTGGTCTTAAAAAAAAAGCATTCAATTTAGACAATCTAAATCATAATAATCAGTCCCTCTTCCCACTTTACACTCACCTATCGTATCCCAGCCCTCCAGGAACCAGCATCCCCAAAAGATAAAGGGTTTCAAGCAGAGGCTTCATTCTGCCACAGAGTAAGTTAGAAAATTCTGGGCCTCTCTGGCAGTGGATCAAGTGTCCTTGAGAATGAATGCATCAAGACTGTGGCTCCCACAATCAAGATGAGATAAGTCATTTAGTGGATGTCTCAGCAGAAAGAGACTCGGGCAATTGCTTTATTAACTCTATCATGTCCTCAAACCACCTTTTCCAATGGGGGAAATGCTGTACCATTTGATATTTCATTTCTTCTCTAAAACCAAATTTATGTGAGCTCTCAACTTCACCAGATCCTGAAATAAATTTCCTCCCTATGTAAAATCACCTCGGAGTATTTCTAGGAATCTCCATCACTCATACTCAAGAGCAGTCATTCCTGCTCTTCCCCTCACACAGGTTGGATGGGAATAGTAGGCTAGTCTTTCTGAATCACGAGCCTATTCATGAGACCAGAAAGAATACTCTGCTCTGGTCATAATGGACATGGTCATTATTCAGAATTTCCTCTTCCTCTTTCAATCTAAGGCTTTGATTGGGGTCAAATGCCTTCTCTTTTTCTGATGAACCACATCACCAGCTTCTTAAACAAACCCAGATCTCTCCAAATCTGAGCAGTGAAAACAATGGCAATCCTTTCCCAAGTGGATTTTACCCCCACGCCCCTCTTACATGAAGGACTCTGTCAGATACTCCACCATATTTTCAGACATAGCCAACTTATGCTTGAGTCTCATTGACCAGTAAAAGTAAAGACTCATGTTAAGACCTCTGCTAATAGTCTAATTGAGCAAGGCAAACTTTAGTGCAGGGCAGGTAGAGTATTTAAATGGAGTCCCTGGCATTTAGGGACCCAGTTTAAATCTTTTGCCCTGTATTCATGCATTCATTCTACAAAAATCTCATGAGCACCACTGTATACAAGACACTACGCTAGATACTTAGGATACAAAGGTGAACAAGGCAGAGTCCCTTCTTTTATGGAACTCACAGTAGAGTTGAGAGAAAAATAAACAAGTACACAAACAAATGTTACAATTTCAAGTAAAGAGAATGCAGTTAAAAAAATAGAGGAGATAAGCGCTTCCATGCTCTCTCCAGGCATGCCATGCACCCAGTCCCTCCATGTGTTTAGCAACCCAGAGGCTCTCCAAACTCTGTTCCCTTGTATTTTTATGAAGACTTCATTACATGGACATAGTTGATCATATCATTGGTCATTGGTGATTAAATAAAACTCCAGTCCCTCTTTCCTCCCCAGAGATGGGAAGGGATTACTGAAAGTTCCAACTTTCTAATCACGTGGCTGATTCTCCTGGCAACCAGAAACTTAGAAACTTTCCAAAAGTTACCTATTCACTTAAACTTAGACATAGTCAAAAGGGACATCATGAATAACAAAAATGGCCGTTTCACCTTTATTGATCTTATCACTGAGGAAATTCCAAGGGTTTTAGGAGCTCTGTATCAGGAACCAGGGACAAAGACAAAATATGTATTTCCTATTATAACAATATCATGATGGTGTTTAAAGACAGTGGGGCAGAGGAGTTCATCTGGGGCGTGGGTATAGACAGAGAAAGACAAAGACTGAGCCCTGGGCTAACCTAACATTTAGAGGACTTGGTAGAAGAGAAGAATCCAGCGAGGGAATTGTGAAGAACAGCCAGTGAGGTAGTTAAGAAATGGCTGACTATTTTGTCCCAGAAGCCAAGTGAGGAGAGCATTAAAAACAAAAAACTGGGAGTTACCCACTGGTCAAACGAGGACGAAGAACTAACCAATCAACCAGCAGGATAGAGGCTCCCAGAGACCTTGAAAAGAGCAATTTCAGTAGATATGTGGTGAGATATGTGGTGGGGACAAACGCCTGCCTGGAGCTGGTTAAAGAAGGAAAGGGAAGTGAGAAAGTGGAGGCGGTGAGTACAGAAAACTCAGCATAGCTTGCCTACGATAATGGCACCTTAAAGAAAACTGCATTGTTAGCATTTTGCATCCTTCCCTTGGTATATAGTTAATTCAAAAATCCTGAATTTGAGTTTTGCTGTTCAGAATGAGGGGTAAAATGCAACACCCATGTCACTCTCTTCCTCGCCCAAGTGAGGGGACTGGCAGGCACCTTGGTAGTACTAATTTTGGGGCAAGGATTCTAATGGCACTGTCAGTTCCACAGAAAGAGAGGGGGACCTGGAAGTTAAGGGTGTCTTCCTTCCATACTCTTGCTAATTGGAATGGACTGAGATGGATTCATGGCAGAGGGACGTATGGGTAGTCTCTTTTGTAGGGACTTTTTGTAAGGACTTTTGTAGGCTTCCCCCCACCAACCAATATGTAGTTCCATACAGTTATTCTGAAACAAAAGAATATAAATAAAAGTTTAAAAACACATAAAAATGCAGTCAAATAATACATACAAATTGTTAGTAAAAACCTGCAAATAATTTTAAAAATGTGTTGTGAGGACATTTGGTATTACTACACAGGATTTTCTTAACTGTCACTGATAATTGGATTTTCCTCAATCCCCACGTCCAATTTCACTGTAATATGTGGTCTCCTGCCAACCCCACTGGCCAAAGATTAGCTTTCTGTGACCTTATGAAATGCAAGCAGTAACCCAGGGAACTCAGGGCCAATGAATTGGAACCATGGGCTCCTCACTAACAAGGGTGAATTATTATCACATCTTTCCTGGTGATTAGATTATTTCTTATCATTGTGTTTTATAGCTTTCTAGTTAGTCATCTCAACACAATTTATTCACAATAATAGTGTTTTATTATTGCTGTTTTATAGTTCCTATAACAGTAAAATTTATTCTCAACTCTATTATTACAATATTCGACTACTAATGGAATTCTTATTTTTATTTGATCGTGTTTTAAAGCCATAACAATAAAATTTACTCCCAAAAATATTACTGCAAGTTTTATGCTCTTTAAACTACTTGATAGAATGCCTGCGAACACATGTGGTACTTTAAGCCACATGAGAGAAAGCCTGCCAAAACATAAACATTGTTCTAGGGGGAAAAAGGGGGGGAATTGGTTTCTATTATGGTGAAACTTGTGTTCTTTGATAGAGTAAGTAATGGGATGAAAGAAATGAAAGGACCTTAGAGATAGCTGATTTCAAAGAGAATTATATTCTAATTGGTAGAATTATTTGTTTAAAAAATCAGCCTCTTTTTATTACCTGCCAAGCCCTACACATTTCCACCGACTTCATCCTCCAAAATAATGTGCTCTCAAAAGGCCCATGATTTCTCTGGGCTCAAAATTGCATGGCTTGTTGCCACATTAGTTGGATAGAGGCTGCTATGAAATATTATTACCAAAAGCCAGGGTCATGTTGAAGGTGAACAGCTTCAATGACTTAAGAACTGGAAGGCACACAGCCAAGTCAGCTCGCCACCTCTGCTGCTTGTCAGTTGCTCTCGTTGACCCTGAACCCAAGGACATTGCAGTAAACTTCATCACTTGCTTGGTGTGCATTGTTTGTGCCTAGAACACTGAATCAAAGTGACTATAACATGAATTACGATCCATCCAGTGGAGCAAAGTACCAGCGGGATTCAAATAATTGGTATATCAGACTGGCAGCAATTAAGGTGTGGTTAAGGGCTTGGTCTCAGACGGATAATACATTGACTTATGGTTACAAGGAGAGCTGGAGGCAGGTTGGGTGGAGATATAAGCTGGTTGACATTCAGAACTTACAGCCTTACTAGCAGAAGAGGCAAAATCTAGATTTGATTTCTGAGGCAGCACCAAGGAGACGTTCTTCTGATAGAAGCTTCCACAGATTGCTGCCATCATCTAAAGCAAGAAATGAGTGGATGGACGGATGGAAGGATGGATGGATGGATGGATGCATGCATGCATGCATACATGGGTCCACAGATGCATGGATGCATGGATAAATCTGTATCTATGCTCTTGTCATATGGCATAAATCCACTGACTAGATGAAGCCTTTCACATACACAGGTAGGGACTTAGCTTGCTGTGACCATCTTCTTTCCTTTGCCCAGCTGTGGAAGTGTGCAAGTCAGCTCTACCTTCAAGAGAGAAACTGCTGTCAATTTCTGGCTATGAGTAGCTTCAGAATCTGACTCTGTATTCAAGCTGGGACTATGTGCTACCTGGACATCCCCTAACCAATGACTGAGCACAGAACTGGCGTAAGTGCTCACCATTGAACCAATGCAAGGTGACTCTAGGAGCAATCTTCTTGTGGTTGTCCCACAGTCTGAGGCCCTTTCTGGCCAATCTTTCTTTCCTCCCTCTATCTTTTTACAGGTGTCAGATCTGGGTGTAAGGCTCTCCTTGCTTTCTCTTGCTTTTTCTCCCCTTTATCTTTCACAAGAATTATGCCCCTAAAATCTCTTCTATTTTCAACTCCATCTTGGTATCTGCTTTTCAGATGATCCAGCCAATACACCAGCCAGATCCCAGAAAACATGAAAATAAGTGGATGTAATTGATCTTGAGTTATGTGGATCTTTCTGAAACTTTGTGGATAATTAAATTCAGAAACAAAACTGAAATTTGGAAGTAACAGGGATAATCCTACATGGCCAGGCCTTAACAGCCTTGCGACACACAGCCAGAAAGCTACAGAAAATTACATGGTAGCTTAGTAACATTCCTTACCAGTTGGCTTTTTGAAAAAAGTATTTTCTCTCTCACTGCTTGCTCACCCTGGCTAATGTGTGGCAGGCGCAGGGTCCTCAGCCTTTCCGTGAAGATGATCAACGTTGCTCTTTCCCATGTGCTGATGTATTTTCTATTTGGATCATCTGGGGAAGGAAGAGGAGCAAAGATGAAATGTATGCTCTCAAGTGCTAAGAGTAGACGTGGAAGGTGAGGAAATGGAGGAAGTTTTAAAGAGGTGCTGGATTTCCACCAGAAACCCCAGCAATCTGCAGGACGTGAGGTGGTGATAGAACTGGGGTGGGGTAGGGCCATCAGCTTGGGCATTAGCCACTGGATACTTGTTCATCTCTTTCTCAGTTGAACAGTATTGCATTCTGCATCAACTACCAACTAGTTTTCAAAAAGAATGCTTCCAAACCATCATCCTGAATCATCATCCTGAAAAACTTGATCAAGAGGGTTACCATTCTGAGTCTCTGCTTCCACCCATTGCTCAGGTACTTAAAGGAAAGACAACCCAATTATGACAGGTTTCCTTTCCTTATCTACATTTTGCCCCAGGTTGTTGTCCTATATCTTCTCATTTCTGCTTAATATATTCAGCAAGGTCATCACAGATCATCGCCTTCCTTGTCAGAGTCTCAGTGCAACGTTAGATGGTCTGGGTGCAGAGTAATGAGTCAGAATTCCGAAGCCTTGGGTTCTGATTCGTGTTCCTCCATTTCTCAACCGTGCGATTTTCAGCAAATCTCACTTGTCTTCCTTTGTTAAAAAAAAAAAAAAAAAAGAAAAGAAAATTATACCTGTTCTGCCTTCTTCTCGGGTTGTAGAGCACATTAACTGAAGTAATGTATGGAAAAGCCCTCTGAAGACTGTGATGCCATCAAAATGTATGATATAATTATCATTGACATTAATAACCATGATCTGTGTCTAGATTACAGTGCTGTGCAGGATTACTCTAACATAAGACCACACAATACAAAAGAGAAAAACCAAACTCCCCAAAGAGCATAATATGAAGCTGTTTTTTTTTCTTTTACTGTGAAATATCTTAATGTAAAGTTCATCAGAGGATTTTCCTAAAAAAGGGGGGGTGGGTGAAGTTTCTCAGCTTTATATATATTGAAAAAACAGATTTCTGAAATGCATTTCTGAAATACAGCATCTGTTTAAAATAAGCTATATCTTAGCTTCTAAAACCAACTGTATATAATCTACATAATCCTAGCTCTCTGTTTATAAAATAATAACATTTTCCAGCATAATTGGCTTTTTAAATAAAATATACATAATTTAATGCAATTTGTATATTCCTGTTCCTGTGGGTTTACCCTATATCTCTAAAATAATTTCTATAAAAGGATAGACATGAAATTTCTACTTTATTTTATAAATTGAGATTAATTTTACACTCAGAGAAGTAATTGCTACTAAAATTATTATGGGGTTTAATAAACCCAAATACTGTATATTCAGAAGTCCAATTCCACATTTATACACTGAGACTTCCCAGGTTTCACAAGATTTCTACTTGTTATTACCATTCCTGGAAATAATATTGTCAATGGAGGGTGGATGTCCTTCACCTTAACTTTCCTATCTCCTTCTTGCTTCTATTATCATCTTATTAACTCCTTAGAAGGATGCCAGGCTATTCTGCAGGGAAGTCTTTTAAAAATTAAATTAAGTGATAGAGTTATAAAAAAGGGTATAGAATTATTACTATGTCCAAGATACTGTACTTTAATGTACAAACACCCTTTGTACTTTAATGTACAAACACCTATGTAGTAGGATCAATTATTGACCCCAATTACAGAAAAGGAGACTGAGCCACAGAGAGATCTTCATTGACCATGCTATTTGCTGTGGTCTAAATGTCTGTGTCCTCCCCCAATTCATTTGTGAAGACTTAATCCCCAGTGCAGTTGTGTGGAGGGGTGGGGTATCTGGGAGGTGATTAGGTTATGAGGGTGGAGCCCTCATGGATGGAGATTCCTGCTTTTTTAAAAGAAGCCCAAGAGAACTTGTTTGCACCTTCCTCCATGTGAGAATGTCCATGTGAGGATGCTGCAAAAAGGCACCAGCTGTAAAGCAGAGCCCTCACCAAACACTGAATCTGCTTGCACCTTTCTTGGACTTCCCAGCCTCTGGAAGTGTGAGCCATACGTTTCTGTTGTTTATAACTTTGTTATAGTAGCCTGAACAGACTAAGGTATTTTTTTTTTATCATAGTCCAAACTGACTAAGACACTATCTAAAACCTAAAATCTAAAATGAAATTAAAACGTGGGCTCAAGACCAGCCACATCAGTATGACCCCAGGCACTGTTAGAAAGGTAGAATCTCAGCCTCCATTTTAACAAGATCCCCAGGTGATTCACATTTTAAAATCTTTGTACTCATTTGTTTATTATAGGTCCTGTTTCCTAGAATGACGGTTTCCAGTTTTATCCATGGCCCTGCAAAGGACATGTTCCTTTTTATGGCTGCATAGTATTCCATGGTGTATATGTACCACATTTTCTTTATCCAGTCCATCACTGATGGGCCTTTAGGTTGATTCCATGTCTTTGCTATTGCGAATAGCGTTGCAATGAACCTATGTATGCATGTATCTTTAAAATAGAATGATTTAATATTCCTTTGGGTATATACCCAGTAATGGGATTGCTGGATCAAATGGTATTTCTAATTCTAAATCTTTGAGGAATTGCCCCGCTCTCCTTCACAATGGTTGAACTAATTTACATTCCCATCAATAGTGTAAAAGCACTTCTATTTCTCTGCAACCTTGCCAACATTTGTGTTTCTTGACCTTTTAATAATTGCCATTCTGACTGGCGTGAGATGGTATCTCATTGTGGTTTTAATTTTCATTTCTCTAATGATCAGTGATGTTGAACTATTTTTCATATGTTTGTTGGCTGCATGTAAGTCTTTTTTTGAGAAGTGTCTGTTCATATCCTTTGCCTACATTTTAATGGGGTTGTTTTTTTCTTGTAAATTTGCTTAAGATCCTTGTAGATTCCGGATATTAGCCCTTTGTCAGATGAATAGATTGCAAAAAAATTCTCCTACTCTGTAGGTTGTCTGTTCACTCTGAGGATAGTTTCATTTGCTATGCAGAAGCTCCTTAGTTTAATTGGATCCCATTTGTCAATTTTTGTTTTCATTGCAATTGCTTTCAGCAATTTCATCATAAAATCTTTGCCCATGCCTATGTTCTGAATGGTATTGCCTAGATTTTCTTCTAGGGTTTTTATAGTTTTGGGTTTTACATTTAAGTCTGTAATCCATCTTGAGTTAATTTTTGTATAAGGTGTAAGGAAGGGATCCAGTTTCAGTTTTCTGCATATGGCTAGCCAACTCTCCCAGCACCATTTATTAAGTAGAGAGTCCTATTCCCATTGCTTGTTTTTGTTAAACATCAGATGGTTGTATATGTGCAGTTTTGTTTCTGAGTTCTCTATCTGTTCCATTTGTCTATGTGCCGGTTTTTGTACAAGTATCATGCTCTTTTGGTTACTGTGGCCTTGTAGTATAATTTGAAGTTGGGTAGTGTGATGCCTCCAGCTTTGTTTTTTGTTTTTTGTGTTTTTTTTTGCTTAGGATTGCCTTGGCTATGTGAGCTCTGTTTTGGTTCCATATAAACTTTAAAATAGTGTTTTTCTTTTTTTTTCTTTTTTGAGATGGAGTCTTGCTCTGTCACCCAGGCTGGAGTGCAGTGGCGCAATCTCAGCTCACTGCAAGCTCTGCCTCCCGGGTTCACACCATTCTCCTGCCTCAGCCTCCCGAGTAGCTGGGACTACAGGCGCCCACCACCACACCCGGCTAACTTTTTGTACTTTTAGTAGAGACAAGGTTTCACCATGTTAGCCAGGATGGTCTTGATCTCCTGATCTCGTGATCTACCCATCTTGACCTCCCAAAGTGCTAGGATTACAGACGTGAACCACCGCGCCCAGCCAGCTTTTTTCTGATCCGGTGAAGAATGTCAGTGATAGTTTAATGACAATAGCACTGAAACTATAAATTACTTTGGGCACTATGGCCATTTTCATGATATTAATTCTTCCTATCCAGGAGCATGGAATGTTTTTCCATCTGCTTGTGCCCTCTTTGATTTCCTTGAGCAGTACTTTATAGTTCTCCTTGAAGAGGTCCTTCACTTCCCTTGTTAGCTGTATTCCTAGATATTTTATTCTTTTTGTGGCAATTGTGAATGGGAGTTCATTCATGATTTGGGTTTCTGCTTGTCTGTTGTTGGTGTATAGGAATACTTGTGATTTCTGCACATTAATTTTGTATCCTGAGACTTTGCTAAAGTTGATTACCAGCTTAAGAAGCTTTTGGGTTGAAATGATGGGGTTTTCTAGATACAGGATCACACCATCTGCAAAAGAGACACTTTGACTTCCTTTCTTCCTATTTGAATACCCTTTATTTCTTTCTCTTGCCTAGTTGCTCTGGTCAGAACTTCCAACACAATGTTGAATAAGAGTGGTGAGAGAGGGAATCCTTGTCTTATGGCAGTTTTTAAGGGGAATGCTTTCAGGTTTTGTCAATTCAGTATGATATTGTCTGTGGGTTTGTCATAAATGGCTCTTATTATTTTGAGATACGTTCCTTCAATATCTAGTTTACTGAGAGTTTTTAACATGAAGGGATGTTAAATTTTATCAAAGACCTTTTCTCCGTGTATTGAGATAATCATGTGGTTTTTGTCTTTAGTTCTGTTTATGTGATGAATTATGTTTATTGATTTGTGTATGTTGAACCAGCCTTGCATCCCAGGGATGAAACCAACTTGATTGTGGTTGGTAAGTGTTTTGATGTGCTGCTAGATTTGCTTTGCCAGTATTTTATTGAGGATTTTTGCATTGATATTCATCAGAGATATTGGCCTGAAGTTTTTTGTTGTTGTTGTTGTATCTCTGGCAGGTTTTGGTATCAGGATGATTCTGGCCTCGTAAAAAGAGTTAGGGAGGAGTCCTTCCTTTTCAATTGTTTGGAATAGTTTCAGAAGAAATGGTACTAGTTCCTTTTTGTACCTCTGGTAGAATTCAACTGTAAATCTATTTGGACCTGGACTCTTTTTTTTTTTTTTGGTTGGTAGGCTATTTATTACTGCCTAAATTTCAGAATTTGTTATTGGTTTATATAGGGATTCAGTCCTGGGAGGGTGTATGTGTCCAGGAATTCATCCATTTCTTCTAGATTTTCTAGTTTGTTCACGTAGATGTGTTTATAGTATTATCTGATGGTTGTTTGTATTTATGTGGGATCAGTGGTGGTATCCCCCTTATCATTTTTGATTGTGTTTATTTGAGTCTTCTCTCTTTTCTTCGTTATTAGTAGTACTAGTGGTCTGTCCATTTTACTGATTTTTTTCAAAAACCAACTCCTGGACTCGTTGATTTTTTTGAAGGTTTTTTTTGTGTGTGTCTCTATCTCCTTCAGTTCTGCTCTAAGCTTAGTTATTTCTTGTCTTCTGCTAGCTCTGGGGTTTGTTTCTTCTTCGTTCTCTAGTTCTTTTAGCTGTGATCTTAGTGTGTTGATTTAAGATCTTTCTATATTTTTGATGTGGGCATTTAGTGCTATAAATTTCCCTTTTAACACTGCTTTAGCTGCATCCCAGAGATTCTGATACATTGTCTCTTTGTTCTTATTGGTTTCAAAGAACTTCTTAATTTCTGCCTTAATTTTATTATTTACCCAGGAGTCATTCAGGAGCAGGCTGTTCAATTTCCATGTAGTTGTGTGGTTTTGGGTGGGCTTTTTAATCTTGAGTTCTAATTTGATTGCACTGTGGTCTGAGAGACTGTTATTATTTCAGTTCTTTTGCATTTGCTGAGGAGTGCTTTACTTCCAACTATGTGATCAATTTTAGAATAAGTGCCATGTGGTGCTGAAAAAAAATGTACATTATGTTTTGGGGTGAAGAGTTCTGTAGATATCTGTCAGGTCCACTTGGTCTAGAACTGAGTTCAAATCCTGAATATCTTTGTTAATTTTCTGTCTTGATGATCTGTGTAATACTGACAGTGGGGTATTAAAGTCTTCCACTATTATTTTGTGGGGGTCTAAGTCTCTTGTCAGTCTCTAAGAACTTGTTTTATGAATCTGGGTACTCCTGTATTGGGTACATATATATTTAGGATAGTTAGCTCTTCTTGATGAATTGAACCCTTTAGCATTATGTAATGCCCTTCTTTGTCTTAGATTTCTGACTTTTGTTGGTTTAAAGTGTATTGTGTCAGAAACTAGGATTGCAACCCCAGCTTTTTTCTGCTTTCCATTTGCTTGGCAAATTTTCCTCCATCCCTTTATTTTGAGTCCACGTGCGTCTTTGCACATGAGATGTGCCTCTTGAATACAGCACCATGATGAGTCTTGTCTTTATATCCAGCTTGCCATTCTGTGTCTTTTAATTGGGGCATTTAGGCCATTTACATTTAAGGTTAATATTGTTGTGTGTGAATTTGATCCTGTCATCATGATGCTGACGGGTTAATTTTGCAGACTTGTTAATATAGTTGCTTCATAGTGTCATTGGTCTGTGTAGTTCAATGTGTTTTTGTAGTGGGTTTCTTATCCATGTTTAGTGCTTCTTTCAGGAGCTCTTGCAAGGCAGGCCTGGTGGTGACAAAATCCCTCAGCATTTGCTTGTCTGGAAAAGATTTTATTTCTGCTTTGCTTATGAAACTTAGTTTGGCCAGATATGAAATTCTGGATTGGAATTTCTTTTTTTCAAGAATATTGAGGCCAGGCACAGTGGCTCACTCCTGTCATCCCAGCGCTTTGGGAGGCTAAGGCGGGCGGATCACAAGGACAGGAGATCGAGACCATCCTGGCTAACACGGTGAAACCCCGTCTCTACTAAAAATACAAAAAAAAATTAGCCAGGCATGGTGGCGGGCACCTGTACTCCCAGCTACTCAGGAGGCTGAGGCAGCAGAATGGTGTGAACCCGGGAGGCGGAGCTTGCAGTGAGCTGAGATCGTGCCACTGCACTCCAGCCTGGGCAACAGAGCAAGACTCAGTTCCAAAAAAAAAAAAAAAAAAAAAGAATATTGAATATTGGCCCCCAATGTCTTCTGGCTTGAAGGGTTTCTGCTGAGAGGTCAGCTGTTAGTCTGATGGGCTTCCCTTTGTAGGTGACCTGGCCTTTCTCTCTGGCTGCCCTTAACATTTTTTCCTTCATTTTGACCTTGGAGAATCTGATGATTATGTGTCTTGGGGTAGATCTTTTCATGGAGTATCTTATTGGGGTTCTCTGGATTTCCTGAATTTGAGTATTGGCCTGTCTTACTAGATTGGGGAGGTTCTCCTGGATGATATCCTGCAGTGTGTTTTCCAACTTGATTCCATTCTCCCCATCTCTTTCAACTACTCCAATTAATTTTAGGTTTGGTCTTTTCACATAGTCCCATAGTTCCCAGAGGTTTTGTTCATTCCATTTCTTTTTTTTTCTCTAATCTTGTCTGCTTGCCTTATTTTAGGAAGATAGTCTTCAAGCTCTGATATTCTCTCTTCTGCTTGGCCAATTCAGCTATTGATAGTTGTCTTTGCATCACAAAGTTCTCATTCTGTGTTTTTCAGCTCCCTCATGTCATGTCATTCTCTAAACTGGTTATTCCAGTTAACAGCTCCTGTAATCTTTTATCATGGTTCTTACCTTCTTTGCATTGGGTTAGAACATAATCCTTTAGCTTAGCGAAATTCTTTATTACCCACTTTCTGAAGCCTACTTCTATCAGCTCAGCCATCTCAGCTTCAGCCCTATTCTGTGTCCTTGCTGGAGAAGTGTTGTGATCATCTGTAGGAGAAGAGGCTTTCTGGCTTTTGGAATTTTCAGTGTTTTTGCGTTAGTTTTGCTCATCTTCATGGATTTATCTACCTTTGATCTTTGAGGCTGATGACATTTGGATGGGATTTTTGTGGGGGGTGGTCTTTTCTGTTGATGTTGTTGCTTTCTGTTTGTCAGCTTTTCTTCTAAGAGTCAGGCCCCTCTTCTGAAGGTCTGCTGCAGTTTGCTGGAGGTCCACTCCAGACCCTGTTCACCTGGGTATGACCATTGGAGGCTGCAGAACAGCAAAGATTGCAGCCTGCTCCTTCCTCTGGAAGCTTTGCCCCAGAGGGGCACTGGCCTGATACCAGCTGGAGCTCTCCTGTATGAGGTGTCTGTTGACCCTTGTTGGGAGGTCTCACCCAGTCAGGAGGCACAGCATCAGGGACTTGCTTGAGGAGGCAGTCTGTCCCTTAGCAGAGCTGGTGCACTGTCCTGGGAGAATCCCTTTTGTCAGGATCAGCTGAAGAGCTGGTGCACTGTGCTGGGAGAATCCCCCTTGTCAGGATTAGCCACTCTCAAAGGATCATCTTTTAATATAAAATAAAGACTCTCACATAAAATGAACATGGGTCAAAGACTTTATTTAATGCATTAATTAATGAGATCCAGTAAGATGTTACAATCAGTTCAAAAGAGAATTCAGAGAATCACATATATACATAGGTAATACAAAATGTTAAAATAAATTTACAAATACCTACAAAATTAGTCCATTGCATTCCACCAAACATTGTTCACTTGCATTTTTAGGGAAAAGAATTATTTGAATTATCAGTCATTTTCTACAATGTGGAGAGTTGAAAAATAAGTCAAAGACAATGAAAGACAGAGATAACCACAAACAATGCTCTAGACAATATCTAGGTTTTCCGTAGTAGATGCCCCATAATCTTTGTGGTGCCTTGCACATTTTTTCCTGACAGCACTCAGTGTTTTTGAGGTCTAGCAACAGATTCTTGTTGGGATAGATAGAACAGCTAGATGAAAACCAAGTAAGAAGTCCCACTTAGGAGTTTGAGTGAGATTAGTTCAGCTAATTGCATCCTCAAATACCTGCAGCCACAGTGAAGCCAAAATCCAAGCTTTAAATGGGATAGCTCGACTCCAGAGGTGTCTATACACATTTTTCTGATGAGGAGGTCAAATTTCCAATGTTACTTGGAAAGGTGTTGCTTTAATCGTCAAACTGGGAAAGAGGAAGAAAATGCACCAAGAAACTCATCCAAGTCTGAAAGATAAGGAAGGGGCTCTAATATTCTAATTGAGTGTTCTTCAGCTTCTTGCATATATAATACCTCATTTAAATTTCCTATCAACACTGAAAGATAGTTACTTTTATCCCTGTTTTTCCTACAAGGAAGCTGCAATTTCAAAGGGTAATGGGATTTTCCCAACTGAGGGAAGGAATTTGAACCATACCCATCTTTTCAAGGTTCATACTCTTTCCTATAGTTTAATTTTGCAGATTAGGTTAGTTCATTTATCTGTCATTTTTAGGAGGCTCCAAAACTTTCTTATGGAAGCTATAGTTGTCACTCTGAAATAGAAAAACAATTACATGTCAATGCAGTCTAGGTTTATTCTTGGAGATTCAGCAGCAACTTGAAATTTCATTTTTAGTCACCAATTTCACTAATATTTAAAAATGTGCTTTGTAGATATCTGAATGTTTCTCAGATCTACCTTTAACTTCTTGCATTTTTTATTAAGCTGAGATATTTAAAATACAATCACTTCCCACAGGCACTTTACAATTGTAGAAAAAAAGGTGCTATAAAGTACCAAAAACTTGGAATGTACAGTTATTATTATGAAGACGCAGAAGTTGAGAGTCTCAATTGAAGATCTGTGTGTTTACTTATTTCTAAGAATCTGTGACTAGTGGATCAAGCTACAATTACACAGTGTGGGCAGCAAAGTCTCTCAACTTTCTTTGGGAAGCAATGCGATTGAGCCCCTTCAGTGATGAATAAGTAGACACCACTCCCAACACTGCTGTTAAACTCAAGTGTTACTCTTAAGTCTTTTTAAAGTAACCAAGCCGGAGGAAACATTTCAGTTTCTCTTTTGAACTTTACTTATGAGTTTTTCCTAATAATCAGTATGCTGCTAATAATTTGTATTCAGCTTGTTTAACATTTAACATCTTCACATCATCTACATTTTCCTGCTGTACTTTGTAGCTGTGCAGGATCTCTTCATATCGAAACATCACAGCCCACTTAATATTTCTCCCTGCAATGTGACACTAGGGTGGGGACAACTTGGCTAGGTACATGGGGTTTTAAAATTGGTAATGATAAAATAAATATGACCCTGTTGGTTCCTAACGACCAACACACATGGATTTTAGCAATAACTTAGCTGTCTAAAACCCATTTAGTCAGTAATTTCATTCTAAGATGTACTATTAGTGGTCTAATGTTAGTCACTGACCACTTCTGATCAATGTACAAGTATTTGGGGTATATTTCCTTAGGATGTATGCTTCGCAAAGTAGAATTGACAGGTCTACCATTACTTTATTTTTTTTTAAATGTAAATAATCAGTGAATTGTAATTCCAATAATCTTCCAATAGTCTGGTAATTTAGCCACATCCACTTCTTCCCTGCTGTAATCTGTTTTTAACCCTGATCCCAGGGAAAGCTTTCCAAATCTCAACTTTGCTCATATCCTTCTATGACTTCCCATTGCCTTAAGGGTTAATATAATCTTGTCATTCCCCACAGAGACGACATGGCTTGGCCCATTCTTATAACACCACCGTGGTCTAGACGAAATAATCACTGTCCCCTTCATACCTCAACTCACTTATCCATTTATCAAGGAGACCCTTCCTGGCCCCCTCCTACCCTTAATTGGATCACATATTCCAATTATATGCTCTTCTACTAAAACTAACCAAAGGCATTGTACAACACTAATTAATGTGATCATTTGGTTATTGTCTGTTTTTGACATTAGATTCTAAGCTTCATGAGGGTAGGAATCTGCCTCTTTCTGTTTACCACTGCATTCCCAATGCCTAGCACAGTGTCAAGCCCAGAAGAGGCACTCAGTAATTGCTGGGTAAATTAACAACAGAATGAACAGTCACCAGTTAAACACAAAAACTGCAGTTTCTTCTTGGTCCCTATAGTTTTATCTATTTATTTGCTAGTTTGTTTCGTCTGGGCTTTTCTGATTTTGCTTTATTTTGTAGCTGGTTTCACAACATTGCATCGGAAAGAAAAAGAGGAGATATGAACTGAACAGGTACCAGTACCTTCAAAGAATGTTTTCATATGATCTCACTTAGTCCTCATAATCTGTGAGGCAGGTATTATTGCTCTCTTCTTCTTTTTTTTTTTTTTTTTTTTTTTTGAGACGGAGTCTCTCTCTGTCACCTAGGCTGGAGTGCAGTGGCGCAATCTCAGCTCACTGTAAGCTCCACCTCAGGGACTACAGGCGCCGGCCACCATGCCCAGTTAATTTTTTTTTTTTTTTTAGTAGAGACGAGGTTCCACCGTGTTAGCCAGGATGGTCTTGATCTCCTGACCTTGTGATCCGCTGCCTCGGCCTCCCAAAGTGCTGGGATTACAGGTGTGAGCCACCGTGCCCAGTCTATTGCTCTCATTTTACAGAAGTGAAATTGAGTCATAGAAATGTTATACAAAGTTATACTACTAAGACATGGCAAAGCCAGAGGATGAACCAAGACTTGCCTTTGACTGCTGAACTTGGAGCTGGGGATCTTGCTTGGTCTGCAGGCTGGGTAGTCATAGTCATCTACCCATCATTTTAGCCAGGCTTTGAGCCTCCAGTTTTCTCTTCTACAAAATGAGGACTAGAAGCCCATATTAATGTATATTTCTTCACTTGATCTTAGCCAAAAGGCCGAGAAGCGATAATGTATATTTCTTTAATCACTAGTAATAATAAGAAGTTTCCTACTATGACCTACTATGAATGTGTGATGACCCACTGTGATGACCTTCTATTTGTTGTGTAACTACTATCTGTCTCCTTTATCAATCAGCAAGGAGTGTCAGATTACAAAAATGGGTACAAGTCTGCCCCTTCCCTGATTCCACATACTGTAGCAGTGCTCTCTTGCACCGAGTCTGAGATTGGCGCTGTGACTTGTTTGGCTCATGGAATAGTATCCAATGCGACACAAGCAGAGACGTGAAAAAGCACATGTACATTAGGGTTTGCCCTCGGGCTGTGCTTATGCCACATAGGAACAAGCATGAACTAGAGTTTCAGATGATGAGAGCAAGTGTCCCTATTGCACTAGCCAATAACTGGCCACCTTTTAGAGGCAGAAACACCTAACTGATCCCAGAGGCCTGAAGAAGCCAGCACAGATCAGAAGGATCACGGAGTCCAACCCATGGATTTATGTGCCAAATAAATGCTTATTGTTTAAACCATGACATTTTGAGTACTGATTTCATGTATATATTATTATTATTTTTTTTTATTTGTAAAAACTGAAAACAACAAAAACATCTAAAACCACAGTTTCTAAGAGAAAGACTAGTTCTTGCCCATCTGGTACCTCTCTTTGGACTTGCCCTTGGCTCCTACTGGCCTTGCATTTAAGAGCGGGGTCTCTAAAGGTATCCTTGGTGATGACAGTTTTTGTCCAAGAGAATATCCACAGAGCATCTTGTGGGCATGAGGTGATTGTGGTTATGAACTTTCACAAAAGACTCGATGCTTGACCTCCTGAAGATTTTCTTCTTACCCAAGGCAGTTGTCCTTCTGTCTCCCCTACAGTTCTGCTTTCTTTTGTAGTTACTTATGTCATTCTATTCCTTCTCTACCTGACTGCAAAGTTCTTGACAGCAGGAACAGTATATATTTTCCATTTGTTCAGTGTCTTTCACAGAGTACATGTTCAGTACCTATTTGTTAGAGTGATGTGAAGTTCAATTATCCCAGAAAAAAATATAGTTCTTAATGCAGTCTTCCTGAACCTGTGAGTGTTCCCCACTTATTTGAAAACTTAGGGAGTTTTCAAATCTGTGCAAATCTTCTCTTGTTTCCCTGCCTGGTATTATCTAAATAGAATATCTGCAAAATGGAAAGCAGAAGTCTTTGGTAGCTCAAAAAAAGACCGTAAAAGAGACATGTAAATTTAACTGACTGACATGGCAGTAGAAATAGGTTTTAGTTACCAGTAAAATAAAGAACTCAAGACTTGGAGACTGTTTCCAGGTTTGTGCCAGCCAGCTGGGCAGTACCCCCATGTGCTCAGTTCAGGGCCCACAAAGATGACGGGTATGGTCTCTGCTTTGAAAACCAGGATAATAATAGTGACCAAAAGCTATGACAGTTGCAAAGTTTAACCACATGATTATGCAAATATCATTTTAACTATGTTGAAGAAAAATTATCTGTACAAATGTAATGTCAATATTGTGGTTTAGAAGTAAAGTTCTAATATCTGTTTTCTTCTCTCACTCACAAATCTATTTTCAACTAGAATCTGTTTGTTGTTTAAATGCTTTTCCCCTCCTTACCCTTGATGATGGGAGGTTCCCACTGGATCTTGAGGAATTCACTGAGAAGTAGAGCTTAGAGACCAGGAGACATTTGGACTGCCAAGGTCATATCCCAGCCCTGCTTCAACCCTAATTTTTCTCATAAGCACTCCACTCCCATGGCCTCACCCCAAACCTTTCCTTCATCTGGATGTGTGCCACCTCTCAAACCCTACCCAGCCCGGCCCTCATGGTGCACTGTGTCAGCAAGACTCTCGCCAGCACCCTTGACACCTTCACCCTGTGCCACATCCACCCTGCAAACCTTCTAACCACCTTGGATCATTTACACCATCTGCCTCCTTTGCTTCTCTACCCAGGCTTCTGAGAGCAATGAAAGAATCTCACAATGACCACAATGCTAATGCTTTTTCAGCCAGTATTTATTGAGCATCCACCATGCACTGGAAACAGTAGAAGAAATTGCTAGACTCAGAGCAATACACAGAAAATAAGAGGGAGGTTCTCTTCCTTCTCAGAGCGTAAAGTCTGATGGGCTGGGGTGGTGGGGTGGAGTTCAACAATTCCCACATAGTATGATGAGCATTATCAGGATGGAAGAGCAGAGTGCCCTGGAAGCCCAAAGGAGGGCTTCTAAATTAGAGACTTTGCGGGACAGAGAAATCTTTGCCACTTCTAATTCATCACCTTCAACTTCACTGGGATCCTTGGCACCATTCAGCAATCCTTTCACTGTTGTCTAGTCAGCTCCACCTCAATTCCCCCAGTGGACGGTCAAGCCTTCATTGCTCTCAAAAGCCCCATCCATTCTTAACTTACTCATCTCTCAGGAGATGACACAGCCTCTGACTGTACTGAGGAAGTCCAGCGCATATTTAAAAATCTACCTTTACTTCAACTCCTCCCCTCCTGACTTAGAAGAGAAGGTGCCCTGCTTTTGACCCTATCTCTCTACCATCACCCCCAATTCATCTTGAGATCAGGACCCTGACAAATTGGTTTATTTTCTTCCTTGCTTATATTTCCTTATATTCAAGTTCTTCCTCCTAACTACTCAACCCCCAGCTAATAAACATATATAAACCTCTCTTATACAAAAGGTAAACTATAAATAAATAGAACTACCCAAATATTTTCAGATTTCATCAGCTTCCAGATTAAATCTAAATTGTAACTGGGTAAAAAAAAAAAAATGACCAGTTTACAAATGTTCTCTAGCATCTTGCAGATAATTCTAACCTCCACCCACTCCTGCCTCCAGGTATGCCTAGGATTCCCAAAGGAAGGGAGGTCTAACACGTGTTCGTAAAAAAGCTGTGTTCATTTGTTGCTGTGTTGCTTTGCTAGTGACCTGTCTCTCCCAGCCCACCCTTAGCTTGACCATGTTAAGGTTCCATTACACACCACTGGAGAGCTACTGGCACTGCTGTCTCCAGCTCAGCAGCCTCTGAAGATTCCAGCTAAGTCAGCAATATGCCTAAGTGCTGGCCTCATCCTCAGCTGAGGTAGGGTTTCAAGGAGCATTCAGAGTCTGCTGATGGCTGTGGCCACCAATGTTCTCAATGTAATGGTGCTAGCATCCACTGATCTGCACCCCCGTGGTGCCTGGACAACTGGGATTTGCAGAGAGAAGGGAAGGGAATGATTCCTATCACTTTGCCTTAATTTTCATTAGGAAGACAAATAACAAGCATGCCCTCAACAGGCCTGATACCTTGCCACAGGGGGTTCTGTGCAGTTATTTTCTATGTGAACAATACACCCCAAACACAACTCCGTGTTCCTCTCTCCCAGGGGCAGTCCTGTCTAATAATCTAGTCTCTGCTTACCCGCCTCAAACTAAACCCCACCTGCTAGACACGTCTATCTGTGTCCGAACCACCATCACGGATACAGCTCAAGGTTTCCCAGGAAGATCCTCAGCATCCTATGAATCCCAGCACTTTAGGAGGCCGAGGCAGACAGATCATTTGAGGTCAGCAGTTCGAGACCAGCCTGGCCAACATGGTGAAACCCCATCTCTAATAAAAATACAAAAATTAGCCAGGCATGTGGTGGTTTGCACCGGTAATCCAAGCTACTTGGGAGGCTGAAGCAGGAGAATCACTTGAACCCGAGAGATGGAGGTTGCAGTGAGCCAAGATCACACCACTAGACTCCAGCTTGGGTGACGGAGCAAGACACCATCTCAAAAAAAAAAAGAACAGGCCTTGGAATGGGTGTCAACTGATTACCTGGAAGGAAGATGGATGTCACAAATCAGTATAATAGTCTTACGCAAATCATGCAATAGCCATGACCCTACTACAAAAAATGAAACATCATTTCTCAGTCGTGCTACTCATACTAGCTCGTCTCCTCACATTTGCCCTTCACAGCCAAGCCCCTTGCTTGAAAGTCAGCTATAATCTTTATTTCCTTGCTGTACACTCATTTTTAAATTTAATATTATCTTCTTTTAAAATATAGTTGTATATTCACTTGGTTTAAAATTCACAAAGTACAAAAAGCTATTCCTGGCTACCAAATGTCCCTCCTCAGACGCAACCAGTTTCCTGTGTATCCTATCAGAGATGTCTTATTAAACACAAGCAAAAGCCTTTTTAAAAATAGTAATACCATCCTGTATGTACACACCACACTCTTCCTTTTTTCCCTTAACACTATAGGGATCATTTTATATCAACAGATGAAGAGCATCCTCGTCCTTTTGGGGTGGGGGAAGCTGCAGAACATTCTCTTGCATAGTTGTACCATAAGTTATTTAACTAGTCCCATATTGCTGAACTTTAGGTTGTTTTAATTTTTTGTGGTTGCAAATAGAGCTGAATTCTTTTTTTGAGATGGACCTACATGGTTCATGGATTTTTTTTTTAATGCAATTTCCATCAAGACACCAAGATGTTACATTTCAAAGTAAGGTGGAACATCATATAATTTCTAAAGATGAAAAACCAATTTTGTGACTCAAGTTTCTCACTTATAGAGTCTAGAGATGGTGTGGGAGTTGGAGGTTAGGAAGCATTATGGAGAGTAGATTCTATAGGTTGTGAATCCTATCTCCCTATGATGGAGCACTGGACATTCTTAACCTGCATTTCATGACAAAGGAAAAGGCTTCAAGATGATTGCCCAGGGAGTTTCATATGTGGTCCCTGGAAGTAAGGGATAATGTATTAAATATACCTAGAAAAGCTAAAGGGTAAGGGATATCTGGCTAGTTGCTTAGAGGGTAAAGAGACAGCTGCAGGGGAGCCTGTGCTCTCAGAGTTGATTGGGACAAAGGATGTCTAAGTATTTCCTTGGGACCAGATAACGACCCCAAGCAAGGGCAGTGTGAAATGTCTTCGGTTTTGTTTAAGAGAAATACTTGGGAGAAAAAAGTCTCAGCAGAACTGAAGCTTAAGTCACCAGCAGATGCATAAGGGCTGAAGAAGCATAAAAGGCTAGTTGTCAGAGAGATGGATGTATCTTCATGAAGGGAATGTCAGGTGAGAGATTCCCTAGCAGTCGAGGGAGAGAGATCTAGGTCTTTAAGAACCCATGAAGGATCTCAAAGAGAAGGTGGGTTAAAAAAATAAAATCTACCACAGTCAGAATAGGTGTTGGTCAGTTAGGTATTTCCTGTTTCCTTGCTTCTTCTCTTTCCCAGCGTTCCTCCCTAGAGGGATCTGGAAGCAGATTAGAGAGACAGGAAGACAGAGAAAAGCACCGGAGGGGCGAGAGGGGAGCCAGTGTTGCCCTCCTCCCTCACTGCTGGTGTTCAGCCTGCAATAGGCCGGACCTGAGAAAAGAGAGAAAGTTAAATGAAACTTAAAGTATTTTTGATGGTATTGAAGCGAACATTTGAACAGCTGACAATAAGACCTTTTTATTAAACCGAAAATGATTAGAAAAGCCATGGGGCTTATATTAACTTTCATTGAGGGACTGAGTTCCACAAATAAATTGAGCAAGACAATGGGGTACTGCCACTTTTTTAAAAGGTGTGGAAAGTCACAAGTTACTGTTGCTTTCATCTTAGCAACAAGGACACTCCAAAGAAGTTATGAAATCATAACTGTGGATTTTTTTGTTTTTTTAAATCTGTCAGAGAGCTGAGGATACAAAGAAACCTAAATGAATTAAGTGACAAGCCCTTTCAAGGAGAAAAGAGATGCATGGTTGTATTCATTCTTGGCAGAGTGGTGAGAGAAGGAAAATTCAATGTAGACAGGGGTATGGGAAAACCATGAAAAATCAAACTTTAATGGTCACATGTAGACTGACATAGTAAATTTGAAATCCAAGGGTCTCCAATCACAGAGCAAGTTTACACCAATTTAGGAACTCTTTCCCACAGTCCTTCACTAAGTTCATTCGGTTAACACCTAGAAGACTGAGGACACAGCAGGATAAGTGAGAAAAATTCACCTCTGAAGGTTTGCAGGGAAGAATGAGGAGCAGCTGAAATGGTGTGTATATATATATATATATATATATATATATATATATAGAGAGAGAGAGAGAGAGAGAGAGAGAGAGAGAGAGAGATTGTCTAAAGCAAAAGGTAGCAATGTGTTTTGGGCCTTATAGCAAACGTAGAAGTAAAATTTATAACCACCAGAAGACAAAGGGTAAGTTGGGGGTTGAAAAGCCTCTTTATATCATTGTAGGGTTCTGTATACTGTATGTAATGTAATTAAATATTATTGAAAGTAGACTATGTTAAAGATCCATATTGTAATATCTAAAGCAAACATTCAAAAAAGTACAACTAAAAAGTCAATTTAGGAGAGGAGGAGAAAAATTTAAGTAAAAAATCATACTCAATCACCCAACAAAAGTCATCAAAGAAGGAGCAAAAAACATCCAAAGAGTAAATGGGAGAATCAGAAAAACAGCAACATGGAAGACTTAGATACCACCATACCATTAATTATATTAATTTTAAATTAACTAAATACTCCCTTAAAAGTCAAAATTACTAGGTGCGATTAAAAATTTAAGATCCAACTCTATGCTGTTTGCAAGAAATCTACTTTAAATAAAAAGACAGGTGAAAAGTTAAAATTACTATAAGATAAAACATGCAAATACTAAGCATAAGAAGGGCTGTGTGGCTACAATAATATCAGATAAAGTAGATTTCAAGATCGATAATGTTACCAGAAATAAACAGGGACCTTACTTAATGATAAAACGTTTAAATCTTCAAGCAGACCTCACAATTCTCTGAATGTGCATGGGCCTGATAACAGAGTTTCAAATACATGGAGCAAAAGCTAAGAGAATAAAAGGAAGAAATAGAAAAATCCACAAAGTTGTAAATTTTAACACCCATCTTTCGGTAATAGATAAAACAAATAGACCAAATCAATCAGAATATAGAAGGTGTGAAAACTGCTACTAGCCCCATTACTGTGTGATATTTTAGAAAAATACCCAACACTTATATCCAAAAAGATACATTCTTTTCAAATGCACAAGGAGCATTCACTAGGGTAGATGTACAGCATATGTCCTCTGTACAAAATAATATTAAATTAGCAATTGTTCATCATAAGACATCTCAAAAATCTTCAAATATTTGGAAAGTTAGCTATGTCTAAATAACCCCTGGTAAAAGAAGAAGTCAAAAGGCAATTAGAAAGTATTCTCAACCAAATGATATTGAAAATCCAACATATCAAAATTTGGAGATGCATTAAAGCAATTTTAGAGGGCAATTTATTACTTTAAATGCCTATATTAGAAAATAAGAATGCATAATCAAATTAATAATCTAAGTTTGCCAATTAAGCTAGAACAAGAAGAGAAAATCAAACCCAAGATAAATACAAGAAAGGAAATATTAGAGCAGAAATTAATGAAATAAAAAACAGACAAAAATAGAGAAAGTTAAGTCAAAGGTGTCATTAAAAAAAAGTAAAATTGATGACCGGGCATGGTGACTCATGTCTGTAATCTCAGCACTTTGGGAGGCCAAGACGGGAGGATCATTTGAGGTCAGGAGTTCAAGACCAGCCTGGCCAACATGGTGAAATACCATTTCCACTGAAAATACAAAAATTAGCCAGGTATGGTGGCACACGCCTATAATCCCAGCTACTGGGGAGACTGAGGCAGGAAAATCACTTGAACCCAGGAGGCGGAGGTTGCAATGAGCCAAGATCGTACTGCTGTACTCCAGCCTGGGCAACGGAGTGAGACTCTTGTCTCAAAAATAATAATAATTAAAAAATTAAAAGCTAATAAAATTGATAAACCTCTAGCAAGAGTGATCAAAGGTCTCACATGCACACAGAGAGAAAGAGAGAGAAAAAACACCTAATCAACGATAATGTAAATGAAAGCAGCAACTTCACTACAGAGCTGTAGACATTCAAAAGAGAATAAAGCATATGATAATCAACCTATGCCAATTGTCAGGGACTGTGAAGGATCTTAAATTGTCAAGAACTATGATGATTTCACTCTATTTGCAAGCTTACAAGTTAGCCTGCCAGGCTTATGTATGTTGGCAGAAGATATGAGACTCCTGGGTCACAGACTAAGGCCTTTATTACTTATGGCACAGCAAGCCACATGAGCTTCATGCTTGAGTCAGTTCCTCTTTAATCCTCCATTCCATAGGGTGACACAAGCAGTTCAGATGAGTGTTGTGCACACAGCTGGTTTGTGTCAGAGCTGAGCAATCTCAAGGCTTAGATAAGAAGCTGTGAGCAAACCTGCCTGAACTTTGCCCCAGAAGGAGACATTATCTTTGTTTTACTGGACAGCAAACAAACCTGCCTTCTACTCTAGAGAGAGAAACTATTTGTGTCTTTCTAGAGTACTCTCCATAGAAACATCCTGAAAAGATAGTTTGAAACAAAAGTTGTTGGTGTTTCTGCTCAAGACACGCAGAAATGCAACAGACCCATGGAGAATTGTCTACCAATACCAATTGGTGAATTGAACAGGCTCCTTGAAGAAAAACAATTTATGAAAACTGACACAAAAGACATAAGATTAAATAACTCAATATCTAGTAAATTGAATTTGCAATCAAAACATTCCTACAAAGAAATTTCAAGTTTTGGGGGTTTATTTAATCAAAAACAGAAGAAAATTCTTTCAGAAAATAGGAGTAAAAATTGTCCATTTTTTATGATGCTAGCATAACCCCAATAACAATACTTAACAAAAAGATTTTTCTTTTCTTTCTTTTTTTTTTTCTGAGATGGAGTTTCACTCTTGTTGCCCAGGCTAGAGTGCAATGGCGTGATCTTGGCACAGACCAATATCCCATATGAACGTAGATTCAAATAAACAATTTTTTTATTTTTAATTTTTGAGGGTACATAGTAAGTGTATACATTTGTAGGGTACATGAGATGTTTTGGTACAGGCGTGCAGTGCATAAAAATCACATCATGGAGAATGGGGTCTCCATTCCCTCAAGCATTTATCCTGTGTGTTACAAACAATTGAATTATACTCTCTTAGTTATTTTTAAATGTACAAATAAGGTATTATTGACTATAGTCACCCTGTTGTGCTATCACACAGTAGGTCTTATTCTATTCATTCTTTCTAACTATTTTTTGTACTCATGAACCATCCCCACCTCCTCCTCACCCCCAGCTATCCTTCCCAGCCTCTGGTAACCATCCTTCTACTTGCTATGTCCATGAGTTCAAATAAGTGAGAACATGCAATGTTTATCTTTCTGTGCCTGGCTAATTTTGCTTAACATAATGATCTCCAGTTCCATCCATGTTGTAGCAAAGGGCAGAATCTCATTCTTTTTTATGGCTGAATAGTACTCCATTGTGTATACATACCACATTTTCTTTATCCACGTATCTGCTAATGGACATTTAGGTTGTTTCCAAATCTTAGCTATTATGAACAGTGCTGCAACAAACACGGGAGCACAAATATCTCTTGGATATACTGAGTTCTTTTCTTTTGGGCATATGTCCCACAGGGGGATTGCTGGATCACATGGTAGTTCTATTTTTAGTTTCTTGAGGAACATCCAAACTGTACTCCATAATGGTTATACTAAACAAACTTTTTAAAAATTAGCAAGTTGAATACAGAAATACATAAAAAGTATGACCAAGTTCATTTTATTCCCAGAATATAGTTAGTTTATTATTTTAAAAATCAACTGGCAATTGGCCATAACAGAATAATTTAAAAATATGAATATCTGAATAAATGCACAAAAAGTACTTGACAAAATTCCATGTCTATTCATGATAAAAATTCTCAGTAAATGAGAAATAGAAGGACACTTTTTCAATGTGATAAAGGTCATATATGGAAAACCAATAGCTAATATTATATATCACAAAATGATGGATACATTTCCTCTATGATCTGGAAAAATGTACACTCTTATGACTTCTATTAAATATTGTACTGCAATCTAGTCTAGTGAAATAAGAAAAGAGAAAGAAACAAAAAGTTTGGAGAGGAAAATGTAAAACCGTCACTATACGCAAACTACAGGATTGCATGCATGGTTGTGCATTTAAAACATTCATTATAATTTACCAAAAATTACTAGAACTGACAAGTGAATTTGCAAGGTAGGATGATACATGTTCAATGTGCAAATCTACTGTATTTCTATATACTATCACTAAGCAATTGTAAAATGAAATTATTTTAAAGTGCTATTTACAATAGCATTTAAAAACTAAATAACTGGAAATTACACTAAAGGAAGACACACAAGACCTTCATATTGAAAATTACCAAAGATTGCTGAAAAATGTTAAAGAAAACACAAATACATTGGGAGATATATATGACATTCATTAATTGAATAGTTTAATATTAAGATGTTCATTCTCCCCAAATTTATCCATAGATTTAATATACGAACAAATTTAGCAAAGTTATTTGAAGACATTTAAGCTGATCCTAACAATTTTCTGAAAATGCTAATGATCTACAAGAGCAAAAACAATTTTGGAAATGAACAAGTACAATAATTTGGAGGATTTACACTACACAACAGCAACAATTATTATAAAACTATAGTCATCAAGACTGTTTGATATTGCCATAAGAATAGGTAAATAAATTAATAAAACATAATATAGACTAGAGGTATTGACTCACACAATTGACTTTTGACCAAGGCACCAAGTCAATTCAAGGTCTTTCAAGAAATGATGGGAGGGAAACTAGATATCCACATGGAAAAATAAAACAAGGAGTCTTGTCATGAGTTCTATAGTTCATCACCTCTACATCCCTCCAACCCACCCGTACCCCATTCATTTGACCCCTCCTCCTGCCCTGTGACTCATTTTCTCTTTTGCTAGCATGTTGGTGGCTGCTAATGGCTCACAACTGAGTACTTGTCTCCCCAGGAATTGTTCTGGCCAACCAATATCACAATCTTTCCCTGGTGGCAGCCCAAATCCCATGACTGGTTGATGCAGAGGTTCAAATGCCCAGCTCTCTTGCATCATTTGGAATGATGCTAAGGAGCTAGACAAAATATCAGGCTCCTTACAGGATTCATTGAGGTCCCTGTTGCATCACAGTTCAGCTTCTTCTTCTGCCCAATTCTGCTTTCTTCATCCCTCAAGAGTATTTTAGCTGTGGATACTCCTGCATGTAAGTCTGTTTCATGGATAACTCAATCTATAAAAAACTTGACCCTTACCCCACTCCCTACCCAAAGAAATCATCTGAGATGGATTACTTGGACCTTGAGTGAAAGTTGGTAGTAACCAGGCAGTGGTTGCCATGGGCCTTGGATGAGACACAGTGCTGTGCTGGCTTTGGGTCTGACCCAGCCTAGTCCTATTGGTGGTGGGCACAGGGTTGCTTGCATCACCCTCTCCCCCAGCTCCAGACATCTCAGCATGGAGAGAAGGACTCTGTTTTTTTGGGCTAGAGTAAGGGAAGAGAACAAGAGTCTCAGCCTGATAATTCAGGGAATTCTCCCAGATCTTACCCAAGGCACCTCTATGATTCTACAAGAGTCACAGCATTACTGGGCTTGGTGTATCTCCTAATGCAGATACAGCTGCAGTGACCAAAGATTTAGATCATAGCAGTCAATTCCCTTTGAATACTTGGAAAACCTTCCCAAGAAGGATGGGTATACAAACAAGGCCAGATTGTCAAGACCACAATAAGTACCTAATGCTTCAATGCCTGCACATTGACAGCATCCACAAGCATCAAGACCATGCAGGAAAACATGACATCACCAAACAAATTAAATAAGGCACCAATGACCAATCCCGGAGAAACCTTTCTGACAGAGGATTCAAAATAGCTGTCTTGAAGAAGCTCAGTGAAATTCAAGATAACACAGAGAAGGAATTCAGAATCCTATTAGATGAATTTAACAAAGAAATTGAATAACTTTTAAAAATGAAGCAGAAATTTTGGAGCTGAGAAATTCGATTGACATACTAAAGAATGCATCAGAGTCTTTCAACAGTAGAATTGATCAAGCAGAAGAAAAAAATAGTGAGCTTGAAGATGGTATATTTGAAAATATACAGTCCAAGGAGACAAAAAAGAATAAAGAATAAAAAAGAATGCAGCACACCTACAAGATTTAGAAAATAGCCTAGCTTTTGGCCTTATAGAGGATGTAGAAGGAGAGATCAGGGTAGAAAATTTATTCAAAGGGATAATAACAAAGAACTTTCCAAACCTAGAGAAACACATCAATATTCAAGTGAGAGAGTTACAGAAGAACATCAAGCAGATTTAACCCAAAGAAGACTACCCTGAGGCATTTAATAATCAAACTCCCAAAGGTCAAGGATAAAGAAAGAATCTTAAAAGAAGGCAGTAAGAGAAAAGAAACAACTAACATACAAATGAGCTCCAACACATCTTGCAGCAGGCTTCTCAGGGAAACCTTACATGCCAGGAGAAAGCGACATAACATATTTAAAGTGTTGAAGGAAAAAAACTTTCATCCTAGAATAGTATATCCAGTAAAAATAGACTTCAAACATGAAAGAGAAATAAAGATTTTCCCAGGCAAACAAAAAGCTGAGGGAGCTCATTAACACCAGACCTATGCTATGAGAAATGCTAAAGGGAGTTCTTCATTCTGAAAGAAAAGGGAGCAATAAGAAATTATCTGAAGGTACAAAACTCACTGGAAATAGTAAGTAGACAGACAAACACAAAATATTATGACACTGCAATTGTAGTGTGTAAACTACTCATATCTTATGTAGAAAGACTAAAAGATAAACCTATCAAAAATAACTACAACAACTTTTCAAGACAGCACAATAATATATAAATAAAACAATAAAAAGTTAAAAAGGGGGATAAAATTAAATGTAGTGTTATTAGTTATCTCTCTGTTTGTTAATTTTTTTTTTTTACAATCAGTGTTAAGTTGTCATCACTTTAACATAATGGGTTATAAGATGTTATTTGCAAGCTTAATGGTAACCCCAAATAAAAAAAACCTAAGACAGATACACAAAAAAATGAAAAAACAAGAAATCAAAACATGCCACCAGAGAAAACCACCTTCACAAAAAGGAAGAGAGAAAGGAAAGAAGGAAGGAACAGAAGACCACAAAACAACCAGAAAACAAATAGCAAAATGACAGAAGGAAGTCTTTACTTATTAACAATAACATTTAATGTAAATGAACTAAACTTTCCAAGAAAAAACATAAAGTAGCTGAATGGATAAAAATAAAAAACAAGACCAAACTATCTGTTTTTTATAGGAAACATACTTCACCTATGAAGACATAAATAAACTGAAAATAAATGGGTAGAAAAAGATATTCCATGCAAATGGAAACCAAAAGAGAGTAGGAGTAGCTATACTTACATCAGATAAAATAAATTTCAAGACAAAAGCTGTAAAAAGAGACAGAGTCATTATATTATGATAAAGTCGTCAATTCAGCAAGAGGTTATAATAATTGTAAGTATATGTGCACCCAACATTGGAGCACCTAGATATATAAAGCAAATATTATTAGAGTGAAAGAGAGAGATAGATCCCAATACAATAATAGCTGATAACTTTAACACCTCACTTTCAGCATTGGAAAGATCATCTAGACAGAAATCAACAAAGAAACATCGGACTTAATGTGCACTACAGAACAAATGAACCTAACAGATATTTACAGAACATTTTATCCAATGGCTGCAAAATGTACATTCTTCTCCTTATCATGTGGCCACAAAACAAATCTTAAAAGTTGCAAAAAAGAAAAAATGAAACCATAATAACCATAATAAGTATCTTCTCTGACCACAATGGAATAAAACTAGAAATCAATAACAAGAGGAACTTTGGAAACTACACGAACATATGGAATTTAAACAATATGCTCCTAATGACCAGTGGATCAATGAAGAAATTAAGAAGGAAGTTAAAAAATGTCTTGAAATAAATGAAAATGAAAACACAATGTACCAAAACCTATGGGGTACAGCAAAAGAGTACTAACAGGAAAGTTTATAGCAATAAGCACCTAGATCAAAAAAGTAGAAAAACTTCAAATAAACAACTTATTGATGCAGCTTAAAGAACTAGAGCAAACCAGCTCAAAGTTAGCATGAGAAAAGAAATAATACAAATCAGAGCCGAAATAAATGACATTGAAATAAAAAATATAAAACATAAATGAAACAAAAAGTTGGTTTTCTGAAAAGGTAAACAAAATTTGAGAGAAGACTCAAATAAAATCAGAGATAAAAAAGGAGCCATTACAACTGATACCACAGAAGTTCAAAGGACCATTAGAGGCTAACATAAGCAATTATGTGCCAATAAATTGGAAAACCTACAAGAAATGGAGAAACTCCTAGACACATACAACCTATCAAGATTGAACCATCACAAAATCCAAAGCCTGAATAGACCAATAGCAAGTAATGAGATTGAACCTGTACTAAAAAGTCTCCCAGCAAAGAAAAGCCCAGGACTCAATGACTTTGCTGCTGAATTTTACCAAACATTTAAAGAAGAACTAATACCAGTTCTACTCCAAAAAAATAGAGGAGGGGACACTACCAAACTTATTCTATGAGGACAGTGTTACCCCTCCAAAACCAGACAAAGAGACATCGAAAAATAAAAAGAAAACTAAAGGCCAATATCCCTGTTGAATATTGATGCAAAAATTATCAACAAAATACAAGCAAACAATTCAACAACACATGAAAACAACATTCATCATAATCAAGTGGGCTTTATCTCAGGGATGCAAAGATAGTTCAGTATACACAAATAAATCAATATGATATATCAAATCCACAGAATAAAATCCAAAACCATATGATCATTTCAACTGGTACTAAAAAAGCATTTGATAAAATTCAACATTCCTTCATGATAAAAGCCCCCCAAAAATTGGGTATTGAAGGAACATCTCAACATGATAAAAAAAAAAAACAAAAAACCATATACAACAGATCCATAGCTAATATCATACTGAGTGGGGAAAAACTGAAAACCTTTCCTCTAAGATCTGGACCAAGACAAAGATGCTCACTTTTACCACTGTTATTTGACATAGTACTGGAACTCCTAACTAGAGCAATCTGATAAGAGGAAAAAGTAAAGGGCATCCAGACTGGAAAAGAAGAAGTCAAATTTTGCTTGTTTGCAGATGATATGATCTTATATTTGGAAAAAACTAAAGAGTCCCCTGAAAATTTATTGTAATGGATAAACAAATTCAGTAAAGTTGCAGGACACAAAATCAACATACAAAAATCAGTAACATTTCTATATGCCAATGGTGAACAATTAGAAAAAAGAAGTCAAGGAAGTAATCCCATTTATAATAGCTGCAAATAAAACAAGATACCTAGGAATAAACTTAACTAAAGAAGTGAAAGATCTCTGCAATGAAAACTGTAAAACCTGATGCAAGAAATTAAAGAGGACACCAAAAAAAAAAGGAAAGATATTCAGTGGTCATGGATTGGAAGAATCAATATTGTTAAAATGGGTATACTACCAAAAGCAATCTACAGAGTCAATGCAATCCCTATCAAAATACCAATGACATTCTTCACAGAAATAGAAAAGGTAATGCTGGCCCTCCACCCAAGATGGCCAAATAGGAACAGTGCCAGTCTACAGCTCTCAGTGAGATCGACATAGAAGACGGATGATTTCTGCATTTCCAACTGAGGTACCTGGTTCATCTCACTGGGAATGGTTGGACAGTGGATGCAGCCCACGGAGGGTGAGCCGAAGCAGGGTGGGGCATTGCCTCACCTGGGAAGTGCAAGGGGTTGGGGAATTTACCTTTCCTAGCCAAGGGACACTGTGAGTGACTATACCTGGAGGAGTGGTATACTCCTGCCCAAATACGGTGTTTTTCCCATGGTCTTCACAACTGGCAGACCAGGAGATCCCCTCCTATGCCTGGCTTGGCAGATACCTTGCCCACGGAGCCTTGCTCACTGCTAATGCAGCAGTCTGAGATCAACCTGGGATGCTGGAGCTTAGTGAGGGGTGTGGGGGTGTCTGCCTTTTGCTGAGGCTTGAGTAGGCAGTTCTATGCTCACAGTGTAAGCAAAGCAGCAGGGAAGCTCCAACTGAGTGTGGTGGAGCCCACCACAGCTCAGCAAGGCCTACTACCTCTCTAGATTCCACCTCTAGGGGCAGCACATACCTGAACAAAAGGCAGCAGACAGCTTCTACAGACTTAAACGTCCCTACCTGACAGCTCTGAAGAGAGCAGTGGTTCTCCCAGCATGGCATTCAAATTCTGAATATGGACAGACTACCTCTTCAAGTGGGTCCCTGAACCCTGTGTAGCCTGACTGGGAGACACCTCCCAGGAGGGACCGACAGACACCTCAAGGCAGCTGCCCCTCTGGGACGAAGCTTCCAAAGGAAGGATCAGGCAGCAACATTTGCTGTTCTGCAGCATCCCCTGGTAATACCCAGGGTCTGGAGTGGACCTCCAGCAAACTCCAACAGACCTGCAGCTGAAGGACCCATATGTTAGAAGAAAAACTAACAAACAGAAAAGAATAGCATCGACATCAACAAAAAGGACATCCACACCAAAACCCCATCCTTAGGTCGCCAACATCAAAGACCAAAGGTAGATAAAACCACAAAGATGGGGAGAAACCAGAGCAGAGACTGAAAATTCCAAAAACCAGAATGCCTCTTCTCCTCTAAAGGAACACAATTCCTAGCCAGCAAGGGAACAAAACTGGATGGAGAATGAGTTTGACAAGTTGACAGAAGTAGGCTTCAGAAGGTCAGTAATAACAAACTCCGAGCTAAACGATCATGCTCTAACCTGTTGCAAGGAAGCTAAAAACCTTGAAAAAAGGTTAGATGAATGGCTGACTAGAATAACCAGTGTAGAGAAGAGCTTAAATGATCTGATGGAACTGAAAACCACAGTATGAGAACTTCTTGAAACATACACAAGCTTCAGTAGCTGATTTGATCAAGCAGAAGCAAGGATGTCAGTGATTGAAGATCAAATTAATGAAATAAACCAAGAAGACAAGATTAGAGAAAAAAGAGTAAAAAGAAATGAACAAAGCCTCCAAGAAATATGGCACTATGTGAAAAGATCAAATCTACGTTTGATTGGTGTATCTGAAAGCAACGGGGAGAATAGAACCAAGTGAGAAAACACTCTTCAGGATATTACCCAGAAGAACTTCCACAACCTAGCAAGGCAGGCCAACATTCAAATTCAGGAAATACAGAGAACACCACAAACATACTCCTTGAGAAGAGCAACCTCAAGACACAAAATTGTCAGATTCACCAAGGTTGAAATGAAGGAAAAAATGTTAAGAGCAGCCAGAAAGAAAGATCAGGTTAGGCACAAAGGGAAGCCCATCAGACTAACAGCGGATCTCTCTGCAGAACCCACAAGCCAGAAGAGAATGGGGTCCAATATTCAACATTCTTAAAGAAAAGAATTTTCAACCCAGAATTTCATATCCAGCCAAACTAAGCTTCATAAGTAAAGGAGAAATAAAATCCTTTACAGACAAGCAAATGCTGAGAGATTTTGTCACCTCCAGGCTTGCCTTACAAGAGCTCCTGAAGGAAACACTAAACATGGATAGGAATAACCAGTAACAGCCACTGCAAAAATCATACCGAATTGTAAAGACCATCAACACTATGAAGGAACTGCATCAATTAATGGGTGAAATAACCAGCTAGCATCATAATGACAGCACCAAATTCACACATAACAATATTAACCTTAAATATAAATGGACTAAATGCCCCAATTAAAAGACACTGACTGGCAAATTCGATAAAGAGTCAAGACCCATTGGTGTGCTGTATTCAGGAGACCCATCTCACGTGCAAAGACACACATAGGCTCAAAATAAAGGGATGGAGGAAGAACTACCAAGCAAATGGAAAGCAAACAAAGTGGGGGTTGCAATCCTGGTCTCTGATAAAACGGACTTTAAACCAACAAAGATCCAAAGAGACAAAGAAGGCCATTACATGATGGGCAATGGATCAATTCAACAAGAAGAGCTAACTATTCTAAATATATATGCACCATATCCAGGAGCACCCAGATTCATAAAGCAAGTTCTTAGAGACCTACAAAGAGACTTAAGAGTCCTACACAATAATAATGGGAGACTTTTACACCCCACTGTCAATATTAGACAGATCAATGAGACAGAAAATTAACAAGGATATCTAGGACTTGAACTCAGCTCTGGATCAAGCAGACCTAATAGACATCTACAGAACTCTCCACCCCAAATCAACAGAATATACATTCTTCTCAGCACCACATCGCACTTATTCTAAAATTGACCACATAGTTGGAAGTAAAGCACTCCTCAGCAAATGTAAAAGAACAGAAATTGCAACAAACTGTCTCTCAGACCACAGTGCAATCCAATTAGAACTCAGAATTAAGAATCTCTCTCAAAACTGCACAACTACATGGAAACTGAACAACTTGCTCCTGAACAATTACTGGGTAAATAACGAAATGAAGGCAGAAATAAAGATGCTCTTTGAAACCAATGAGAACGAAGACACAATGTACCAGAATCTCTGGGACACATTTAAAGCAGTGTGTAGGGGGAAAATGATAGCACTAAATGCCCACAAGAGAATGCATGAGAGATCTAAAATCGACATCCTAACATCACAATTAAAAGAACTAGAGAAGCAAGAGCAAACACATTCAAAAGCTAGCAGAAGACAAGCAATAACTAAGATCAAGCAGAACTGAAGGAGATAGAGACACAAAAAACCCTCCAAAAAATCAGTGAATCCAGGAGCTGGTTTTTTGAAAGATCAACAAAATAGATAGACTACTGCTAGCAAGACTAATAAAGAAGAAAAGAGAGAAGAATCAAATAGACGCAATAAAAAATGATAAAAGGGATATCACCACCATTCCAACAGAAATACAAACTACCATCAGAGAATACTATAAACACCTCTATGCAAATAAACTAGAAAATCTAGAAGAAATGGATAAATTCCTGGACACATACACACTCCCAAGACTAAACCAGGAAGAAGTTGAATCCCTGAATAGACCAATAACAGGTTCTGAAATTGAGGCAATAATTCATAGCCTACCAACCAAAAAAAACTCCAGGACCAGACGGATTCACAGCTGAATACTACCAGAGGTACAAAGAGGAGCTAGTACCATTCCTTCTGAAACTATTTCAATCAAGAGAAAAAGAGGGAATCCTCCCTAACTCATTTTATGAGGCCAGCATCATCCTGATACAAAAGCCTGGCAGAGACACAACAAAAAAAGGAATTTTAGGCAAATATCCTGATGAACTTTGACACGAAAATCCTCAATAAAATACTGGCAAACTGAATCAAGCAGCACATCAAAAAGCTTATCTACCATTATCAAATTGGCTTCATCCCTGGAATGCAAGGCTGGCTCAAAACATGCAAATCAAAAAACGTCATCCATCACATAAACAGAACCAATGACAGAAACCACATAATTATCTCAACAGATGCAGAAAAGGCCTTCAACAAAATTCAACGGCCTTTTGTGCTAAAAACTCTCAATAAACTAGATATCAATGGAACATATCTCAAGGTAATAAGAGCTATTTATGACAAACCCACAGCCAATATCATACTGAATGGGCAAAAACTGGAAGCATTCCCTTTGAAAACTGGCACAAAACAAGGCTGCCCTCTCTCACCACTCCTATTCAACACAGTGTTGGAAGTTCTGGCCAGGGCAATCAGGCAGGAGAAAGAAATAAAGGGTATTCAATTAGGAAAAGAGGAAGTCAAATTGTCTGTGTTTGCAGATGACATGATTGTATATTTAGAAAACCCATCATTTCAGCCCAAAATCACCTTAAGCTGATAAGCAACTTCAGCAAAGTCTCAGGATACAAAATTAATGTGCAAAAATCACAAGCATCCCTATATACCAATAACAGACAACAGAGAGCCAAATCATGAGTGAACTCATTGCTACTAAGAGAATAAAATATCTAGGAATACAACTTACAAGGGATGTGAAAGACCTCTTCAAGGAGAACTACAAACCACTGCTCAAGGAAATAAGAGAGGACACAAACAAATGGAAAACATTCCATGCTCATGGATAGGAAGAATCAGTATCATGAAAATGGCCTTACTGCCCAAAGTAATTTATAGATTCAATGATATCCCCATCAAGCTACCAATGAATTTCCTCACAGAATTGGGGAAAAAAACTACTTTAAACTTCATATGGAACCAAAAAAGAGCCTGCATAGCCAAGACAATCCTGGGCAAGAAGAACAAAGCTGTAGGCATCATGCTACCTGACTTTAACTATACTACAAGGCTATAGTAACCAAAACAGCATGGTACTGGTACCAAAACAGAGATATAGATGAATGGAACAGAACGGAGGCCTCAGAAATAACACCACACATCTACCATCATCTGATCTTTAACAAACCTGACACACAAGCAATGGGGAAAAGATTCCCTATTTAGTAAATGGTGTTGGGAAAACTGGCTAGCCATATGCAGAAAACTGAAACTGGACTCCTTCCTTACACCTTATACAAAAATCAACTCAAGATGGATCAAAGACTTAAATATAAGACCTCGGATCATAAAAATCCTAGAAGAAAACCTGGGCAATACCATTCAGGACATAGGCATGCGCAAAGACTTCACGTCTAAAACACCAAAAGCAATGGCAACAAAAGCCAAAATTGACAAATGGGATTTAATGAAACTAAAGAACTTCTGTGCAGCAAAAGAAACTATCATCAGAGTGAACAGACAACCTAGAGAATGGAAGAAAATTTTTGCAAGCCATCCATCTGACAAAGGTCTAATATTAAGAATCTACAAAGAACTTAAACAAATGTACAAGAAAAAAGCAAACAGTGCCATCAAAAAATGGGCAAAGGATATGAACAGACACTCCTCAAAAGAATACATTTATGCAGCCAACAGACATGTGAAAAAATGCTCATCATCACTGGTCATTACAGAAATGCAAATTAATACCACAATGAGATGCCATCTCACACCAGTTAGAATGGCAATCATTAAGTCAGGAAACAACAGATGCTGGAGAGGTTGTGGAAATATAGGAATGCTTTTACACTGTTGGTGGGAGTGTAAATTAGTTCAACCATTGTGGAAGACAGTGTGGTGATTCCTCGAGGATCTAGAACTAGAAATACCATTTGACCCAGCAATCCCATTACTGGGCATATACCCAAAGGATTATATATCATTCTACAATAAAGACACATGCCCATGTATGTTTATTGTGGCACTATTCACAATAGCAAAGACTTGGAACCAACCCAAATATCCATCAGTGGTAGACTGGATTAAGAAAATGTGGCACATATACACCATGGAATACTATGCAGTCATAAAAAGGATGAGTTCATGTCCTTTGCAAGGACATGGCTGAAACTGGAAACCATCACTCTCAGCAAACTATTACAAGATCAGAAAACCAAACACCGCATGTTCTCACTCATTAAGTGGGAGTTGAACAATGAGAACACATGGACACAGGGAGGGGAATATCACACACTGGGGCCTGTGGGGGGTGTGGATCTAGGGGAGGGATAACATTAGGAGAAATATCTAATGTAGGTTACAGGTTGATGGGTGCAGCAAACCACCATGGCATGTGTATACCTATGTAACAAAACTGCATATTCTGCACATGTAACCTAGAACTTAAAGTATAATAATAATAACAAAGAAAAGATAATGCTAAGGTTTGTGTGGAACCAAAAAAGACTCAGAATAGCCAAAGCCAACCTGAGCAAAAAGAACAAAACTGGAAGAATCACATTACCTAACTTCAAATTATACAACAGAACTATAGCAACCCAAACAGCATGATACTGGCATAGAAACAGGCACACAGACCAGTGAAACAGCATAAAGAACCCAGAAATAAATTTACACATCTACAGTGAACTCATTTTTGACAAAGGTGCCAAGAACATACAATGGTGAAAGCACAGTCTTTTTAATAAATATTGCTGGGAAAACTGGATATCCATATGCAGAAGAATGAAACTAGATCCCTATCACTCACTGTATAAAAAGTCAAATCAAAATGGATTAAAGACTTAAATCTAAAGCCTCAAACAATGAAACTACTAAAAGAAAATATTGGAGAAACTCTCTAAGACATTTGTCTGGGCGAAGGCTTTTTGAGTAATACCCTTAAAGCACAGGCAACCAAAGCAAAAATGGACAAATGAGATCACACCAAATTAAATAGTTTCTGCACAGTAATGGAAGCAATCAGCAAAGTGAAGAGAAAATCCACAGAATGGGAGAAAACGTTTTCAAACTATCCCTCTGGCAAGGGATTAATAACCAAAATATGTAAGAAGCTCAACTCTATAGGAAAAAAAAAATCTAATAATCCAATTTAAAAATGGGCAAAAGGGGGGGCGGAGCAAGATGGCCGAATAGGAACAGCTCCAGTCTCCAACTCCCAGCGCAAGCGACACAGAAGACCGGTGATTTTGGCATTTTCAACTGAGGTACTGGGTTCATCTCACTGGGGAGTGCCGGACGATCGGTGCTGGTCAGCTGCTGCAGCCCGACCAGCGAGAGCTGAAGCAGGGCGAGGCATTGCCTCACCTGGGAAGCGCAAGGGGGAAGGGAATCCCTTTTCCTAGCCAGGGGAACTGAGACACACAACACCTGGAAAATTGGGTAACTCCCACCCCAATACTGCGCTTTAAGCAAACAGGCACACCAGGAGATCATATCCCACACCTGGCCGGGAGGGTCCCACGCCCACGGAGCCTCCCTCATTGCTAGCACAGCAGTCTGTGATCTACCGGCAAGGCAGCAGCGAGGCTGGGGGAGGGGCGCCCGCCATTGCTGAGGCTTAAGTAGGTAAACAAAGCTGCTGGGAAGCTCGAACTGGGTGGAGCTCACAGCAGCTCAAGGAAACCTGCCTGTCTCTGTAGACTCCACCTCTGGGGACAGGGCACAGTAAAAAATAAACGCAGCAGAAGCCTCTGCAGACGCAAACGACTCTGTCTGACAGCTTTGAAGAGAGCAGTGGATCTCCCAACACGGAGGTTGAGATCTGAGAAGGGACAGACTCCCTGCTCAAGTGGGTCCCTGACCCCTGAGTAGCCTAACTGGGAGACATCCCCCACTAGGGGCAGTCTGACACCCCACACCTCACAGGGTGGAGTACACCCCTGAGAGGAAGCTTCCAAAGCAAGAATCAGACAGGTACACTCGCTGTTCAGAAATATTCTATCTTCTGCAGCCTCTGCTGCTGATACCCAGGCAAACAGGGTCTGGAGTGGACCTCAAGCAATCTCCAGCAGACCTACAGCTGAGGGTCCTGACTGTTAGAAGGAAAACTATCAAACAGGAAGGACACCTACACCAAAACCCCATCAGTACATCACCATCATCAAAGACCAGAGGCAGATAAAACCACAAAGATGGGGAAAAAGCAGGGCAGAAAAGCTGGAAATTCAAAAAATAAGAGTGCATCTCCCCCGGCAAAGGAGCGCAGCTCATCGCCAGCAATGGATCAAAGCTGGATGGAGAATGACTTTGACGAGATGAGAGAAGAAGGCTTCAGTCCATCAAATTTTGCAGAGCTAAAGGAGGAATTACGTACCCAACACAAAGAAACTAAAAATCTTGAGAAAAAAGTGGAAGAATTGATGGCTAGAGTAATTAATGCAGAGAAGGTCATAAACGAAATGAAAGAGATGAAAACCATGACACGAGAAATACGTGACAAATGCACAAGCTTCGGTAACCGACTCGATCAACTGGAAGAAAGAGTATCAGCGATTGAGGATCAAATGAATGAAATGAAGCGAGAAGAGAAACCAAAAGAAAAAAGAAGAAAAAGAAATGAACAAAGCCTGCAAGAAGTATGGGATTATGTAAAAAGACCAAATCTACGTCTGATTGGGGTGCCTGAAAGTGAGGGGGAAAATGGAACCAAGTTGGAAAACACTCTTCAGGATATCATCCAGGAGAACTTCCCCAACCTAGTAGGGCAGGCCAACATTCAAATCCAGGAAATACAGAGAACGCCACAAAGATACTCCTCGAGAAGAGCAACTCCAAGACACATAATTGCCAGATTCACCAAAGTTGAAATGAAGGAAAAAATCTTAAGGGCAGCCAGAGAGAAAGGTCGGGTTACCCACAAAGGGAAGCCCATCAGACTCACAGCAGATCTCTCGGCAGAAACTCTACAAGCCAGAAGAGAGTGGGGGCCAATATTCAACATTCTTAAAGAAAAGAATTTTAAACCCAGAATTTCATGTCCAGCCAAACTAAGTTTCATAAGTGAAGGAGAAATAAAATCCTTTACAGATAAGCAAATGCTTAGAGATTTTGTCACCACTAGGCCTGCCTTACAAGAGACCCTGAAGGAAGCACTCAACATGGAAAGGAACAACCGGTACCAGCCATTGCAAACACATGCCAAAATGTAAAGACCATTTAGGCTAGGAAGAAACTGCATCAACTAATGAGCAAAATAACCAGTTAATATCATAATGGCAGGATCAAGTTCACACATAACAATCTTAACCTTAAATGTAAATGGACTAAATGCTCCAATGAAAAGACACAGACTGGCAAACTGGATAAAGAGTCAAGACCCATCAGTCTGCTGTATTCAGGAGACCCATCTCACACACAGAGACATACATAGGCTCAAAATAAAGGGATGGAGGAAGATTTACCAAGCAAATGGAGAACAAAAAAAAGTGGGGGTTGCAATACTAGTCTCTGATAAAACAGACTTTAAACCATCAAAGATCAAAAGAGACAAAGAAGGCCATTACATAATGGTAAAGGGATCAATTCAACAGGAAGAGCTAACTATCCTAAATATATATGCACCCAATACAGGAGCACCCAGATTCATAAAGCAAGTCCTTAGAGACTTACAAAGAGACTTAGACTCCCATACAATAATAATGGGAGACTTCAACACTCCACTGTCAACATTAGACAGATCAACGAGACAGAAAGTTAACAAGGATATCCAGGAATTGAACTCATCTCTGCAGCAAGCAGACCTAATAGACATCTATAGAACTCTCCACCCCAAATCAACAGAATATACATTCTTCTCAGCACCACATCGTACTTACTCCAAAATTGACCACGTAATTGGAAGTAAATCACTCCTCAGCAAATGTACAAGAACAGAAATTATAACAAACTGTCTCTCAGACCACAGTGCAATCAAACTAGAACTCAGGACTAAGAAACTCAATCAAAACCGCTCAACTACATGGAAACTGAACAACCTGCTCCTGAATGACTATTGGGTACATAACGAAATGAAGGCAGAAATAAAGATGTTCTTTGAAACCAATGAGAACAAAGATACAACATACCAGAATCTCTGGGACACATTTAAAGCAGTGTGTAGAGGGAAATTTATAGCACTAAATGCCCACAAGAGAAAGCAGGAAAGATCTAAAATTGACACTCTAACATCGCAATTAAAAGAACTAGAGAAGCAAGAGCAAACACATTCGAAAGCCAGCAGAAGGCAAGAAATAACTAAGATCAGAGCAGAACTGAAGGAGATAGAGACACAAAAAACCCTCCAAAAAATCAATGAATCCAGGAGTTGGTTTTTTGAAAAGATCAACAAAATTGACAGACCGCTAGCAAGACTAATAAAGAAGAAAAGAGAGAAGAATCAAATCGATGCAATTAAAAATGATAAAGGGGATATCACCACCAACCCCACAGAAATACAAACTACCATCAGAGAATACTATAAACACCTCTACGCAAATAAACTGGAAAATCTAGAAGAAATGGATAATTTCCTGGACACTTACACTCTTCCAAGACTAAACCAGGAAGAAGTTGAATCCCTGAATAGACCAATAGCAGGCTCTGAAATTGAGGCAATAATTAATAGCCTACCAACCAAAAAAAGTCCAGGACCAGATGGATTCACAGCCGAATTCTACCAGAGGTACAAGGAGGAGTTGGTACCATTCCTTTTGAAACTATTCCAATCAATAGAAAAAGAGGGAATCCTCCCTAACTCATTTTATGAGGCCAACATCATCCTGATACCAAAGCCTGGCAGAGACACAACAAAAAAAGAGAATTTTAGACCAATATCCCTGATGAACATCGATGCAAAAATCCTCAATAAAATACTGGCAAACTGGATTCAGCAACACATCAAAAAGCTTATCCACCATGATCAAGTGGGCTTCATCCCTGGGATGCAAGGCTGGTTCAACATTCGCAAATCAATAAACATAATCCAGCATATAAACAGAACCAAAGACAAGAACCACATGATTATCTCAATAGATGCAGAAAAGGCTTTTGACAAAATTCAACAGCCCTTCATGCTAAAAACGCTCAATAAATTCGGTATTGATGGAACGTACCTCAAAATAATGAGCTATCTATGACAAACCCACAGCCAATATCATACTGAATGGGCAAAAACTGGAAAAATTCCCTTTGAAAACTGGCACAAGACAGGGTTGCCCTCTCTCACCACTCCTATTCAACATAGTGTTGGAAGTTCTGGCTAGGGCAATCAGGCAAGAGAAAGAAATCAAGGGTATTCAGTTAGGAAAAGAAGAAGTCAAATTGTCCCTGTTTGCAGATAACATGATTGTATATTTAGAAAACCCCATTGTCTCAGCCCAAAATCTCCTTAAGCTGATAAGCAACTTCAGCAAAGTCTCAGGATACAAAATTAATGTGCAAAAATCACAAGCATTCTTATACACCAGTAACAGACAAACAGAGAGCCAAATCAGGAATGAACTCCCATTCACAATTGCTTCAAAGAGAATAAAATACCTAGGAATCCAACTTACAAGGGATGTAAAGGACCTCTTCAAGGAGAACTACAAACCACTGCTCAGTGAAATAAAAGAGGACACAAACAAATGGAAGAACTTACCATGCTCATGGATAGGAAGAATCAATATCGTGAAAATGGCCATACTGCCCAAGGTAATTTATAGATTCAATGCCATCCCCATCAAGCTACCAATGAGTTTCTTCACAGAATTGGAAAAAACTGCTTTAAAGTTCATATGGAACCAAAAAAGAGCCCGCATCTCCAAGACAATCCTAAGTCAAAAGAACAAAGCTGGAGGCATCACGCTACCTGACTTCAAACTATATACAAGGCTACAGTAACCAAAACAGCATGGTACTGGTACCAAAACAGAGATATAGACCAATGGAACAGAACAGAGTCCTCAGAAATAATACCACACATCTACAGCCATCTGATCTTTGACAAACCTGAGAGAAACAAGAAATGGGGAAAGGATTCCCTATTTAATAAATGGTGCTGGGAAAATTGGCTAGCCATAAGTAGAAAGCTGCAACTGGATCCTTTCCTTACTCCTTATACGAAAATTAATTCAAGATGGATTAGAGACTTAAATGTTAGACCTAATACCATAAAAATCCTAGAGGAAAACCTAGGTAGTACCATTCAGGACATAGGCATGGGCAAAGACTTCATGTCTAAAACACCAAAAGCAATGGCAGCAAAAGCCAAAATTGACAAATGGGATCTAATTAAACTAAAGAGCTTCTGCACAGCAAAAGAAACTACCATCAGAGTCAACAGGCAACCTACAGAATGGGAGAAAATTTTTGCAATCTACTCATCTGACAAAGGGCTAATATCCAGAACCTACAAAGAACTCAAACAAATTTACAAGAAAAAAACAAACAACCCCATCAAAAAGTGGGCAAAGGATATGAACAGACATTTCTCAAAAGAAGACATTCATACAGCCAACAGACACATGAAAAAATGCTCATCATCACTGGCCATCAGAGAAATGCAAATCAAAACCACAATGAGATACCATCTCACACCAGTTAGAATGGCAATCATTAAAAAGTCAGGAAACAACAGGTGCTGGAGAGGATGTGGAGAAATAGGAACGCTTTTACACTGTTGGTGGGATTGTAAACTAGTTCAACCATTATGGAAAACAGTATGGCGATTCCTCAAGGATCTAGAACTAGATGTACCATATGACCCAGCCATCCCATTACTGGGTATATACCCAAAGGATTATAAATTATGCTGCTATAAAGACACATGCACACGTATGTTTATTGCAGCACTATTCACAATAGCAAAGACTTGGAATCAACCCAAATGTCCATCAGTGACAGACTGGATTAAGAAAATGTGGCACATATACACCATGGAATACTATGCAGCCATAAAAAAGGATGAGTTTGTGTCCTTTGTAGGGACATGGATGCAGCTGGAAACCATCATTCTTAGCAAACTATCACAAGAACTGAAAACCAAACACTGCATGTTCTCACTCATAGGTGGGAACTGAACAATGAGATCACTTGGACTCAGGAAGGGAAACATCACACACCGGGGCCTATCATGGGGAGGGGGGAGGGGGGAGGGATTGCATTGGGAGTTATACCTGATGTAAATGACGAGTTGATGGGTGCAGCACAGCAACATGGCACAAGTATACATATGTAACAAACCTGCACGTTATGCACATGTACCCTACAACTTAAAGTATAATAATAATAAATAAATTTAAAAAATAATAAAAAAAATAATAAAAATAAAAAAAAAATAAAAATGGGCAAAAGATCTGAATAGATACTTCTCAAAAGACATGCAAATGGGAAAAGTGTTTATGAAAAGGTCCTCAACATCACTGATCATCAGAGAAATGCAAATCAAAACTACAATGAGATATCATCTCACCCCAATTAAAATGGCTTTTATCCAAAGACAAGCAATGACAAATGCTGGTGATGATGTGGAGAAAAGGGAACCCTCATATACAGTTGGTGAGAATGAAAATTAGTGTAGCCACTATGGAGAACAGTATGAAAGTTCCTCAAAAAACCAAAGATAGAACTACCATGTGATCCAGCAATTCCACTATTGGTTAATTATCCAAAAGAAGTGAAATCAAAAAAGACATCTGCACTCCCGTTTATTGCAGCACTATTCACAATAGCCAAGATTTGGAAATAACCTAGGTGTTCATCAACAGATGAACAGATAAAGAAAATGTGGTACAGATACACAATGGAGTACTATTCAGCCATATAAAAGAATGAGATCCTGTCATTTGCAACAACATGGGTGGAACTGGAGGGCATTGTGTTAAATGAAATAATCCAGGCACAGAAAGACAAATATCACATGTTCTTATTCATTTGTAGGATCTAAAAATTAAAACAATTAAACTCATGTAGATAGACAGTAGAATGATGGTTACCAGAGGCTGGGAAGGGTAATGGGGTATGGGGAGCATGGAGATGGTTAAGAAGTAGAAAAATATAGTTAGCCAGAATAAATAAGATCTAGTATTTGATAGCACAACAGGGTGACTACAGTCAACAATAGCATACATCTTAAAACAACTAAAAGAGTATAATTAGAATGTTTGTAATACAAGAAATGATAGTTTGCTGAGAATCTTCACAAGGACAAAAAAACCAAACACTGCATGTTCTCACTCATAGGTGGGAACTGAACAATGAGATCACTTGAACACAGGAAGGGTACCATCACACACCAGGTCCTATTGTGGGGAGAGGGGGGAGGGGTAGCATTAAGAGATATACCTAATGTAAATGATGAGTTAATGGGTGCAGCACACCAACATGGCACATGTATACATGTGTAACAAAGCTGCACGTTGTGCACATGTACCCTAGAACTTAAAGCATAAAAAAAAAAAAAAGAAATGATAAATGCTGGAGGTGATGGATACCTCATTTACCCTGATGTGACTTTTATGTACTGCAAGCCTGTATCAAAACATTTCATGTACTCCATAAATGTATACACCTACTGTATACCTATATGTTTTTAAATTATTATTTTAAAAAAAAGAAAATGAAAGACAAGCCACAAACTGGAAAAAAGAAAAAAACTTACGAGGCACAATGTATGTGAAAAAAGAACTCATATTCACAAATACAAAATACTGTTTACAAATAAACAAGATAAAGACAAATAATTACAAATGAACAAAAGACTTAAACAAAAATAAATGTTTGTAAAGCCGGTAAGAACACAAAAAGGTGCTTAACATGATTGTCATGGAAATGCAGATTAAAGGCACAAAGCAACACTGTTTTGAAATTACTTAGAATGCATAAAATTTTTAAAGTTTAACAATATAAGGCAAGGATGTGGAACACCTGGACCCCTCACATATTGTTGATGGAATGTAAAATTCTATAAAAACTTCAAAAAAACTGTTTCCAGTCTCTTATAAAGTTAAACATACACCTACCCTATGTCTCAATAATTCCAGTCCTAGGTAAGAAACGAAAGTATATATCCACAAAAGACCTTGTACAATAATGTTGCTAAAGGTTTGATCATATTAGCCAAAAACTGGAGACAACCCACGTATCTGTCAACAGAATAACATATAAACAAATTGTGTTATATCCATTCATTGGAATAGTCCTCAGCAATTAAAAAAAAATCAACAAAATAAAAAGGTCCCAAAAAACATGTCAAACAAGAAAAGCTAGACACAAAATAATCATGGTGTTTGATTCCATGTAAATGAAATTTGAGAAGAGTAAAATAGATCTGTGGTGATATAAATCAGAAAATAATTGCCTCTAATAGATTATAATGGAGCATGATGAAATTTCTGTTGCAGTTGGAATGTTCTCAAGTATTTTTATTTGCAGGATTTTAGAAAGTGTTTAGAACAGATATGGGGGGAAAGAAACCCCACAAGTTTACCAAGGTTAAATTTAGTATTTTTTGAGATGAGATATATAGCAGTTTCCTCACACAGTTGTAATCTTCAAGGTCATCACACATCTGCCAAATTTAGTATTGTAAAAATCAGGAATGACTTTTTCCTAAAGAGTTAACAACTTAGTAGAAAGGATCCAAGGTTTTATCTATTTTGAAGACTACTGTTAAAGAGTGTCCCTTTACTGTTTTCCCTTTGTTTTGTTTTCATTTATCTCAGGATGCAAAGTGCTTGTTTTTGTTTTCTGGTTTTATTTTCACTGTGTTATGTGACTATGTTTAGTCATTTGGTAGTAGGACAAGGTATCGCCTTTGCTTTCTCAAAATAAAAGACTCGATTCCAACACCAGAGAGTCTTAGGAACATCAAGGTTATTGTTGTCATTGTATTTTGCTGTTATACCATATGCCTTACTCTTAATAAGTAAAAGTCCTTCCTATGGTCGCTAGGAGATCAGGAAGGAATATAATAAATATTATTTTAATTGTATTAGTCTTCTCACAGGCTTCCTTTTGTGGTTTTCTGCCAGAAGCAATAAGTACTGTTGCCCCTGAAGAAGCATTTGGAGATGTGTAGGAGCATTTTTTTTGTTGTCATAGTGACAGAGTAGCACTACTGGTATTTTATAGTTGGAGACCAGCGATACTACATATCCTGTAATGTATGGGATGGTCCTGAATAATGAAGGATTGTACCAACCAAATGCCAGTAGCACTCTGCCTGAATCCATCAGGATAGCCATAACAAAATACCATAGACTGGGTGGCATAAAAAATGGTCATTTATTTTCTCACAGTTCTGGAGCCTTAAAGTCCAAGGTCAAGGTTCTGGCATAATTCAGTTTCAGGGGAGGACTCTTTTCCTGGCTTGCTAATGGCATCCTTCTCACTATGTCTTCATGTGATAGACAGAGAGATAGATCTCTAGTGTCTCTTATTGTAAAGACATTAATCCTATCAGATTGGCGCCCCAGTCTTTTGACCACATTTAACCTTGTTCTAAAATATTGTCACATTGAGGGTTAGGGCTTCAATATATGAGTGTTGGGGGGAACACAGTTCAGGCCATAGGACATCCCTATTGAGAACAGTAGAGTAGAGGTTAGTCTGTTCCAGTTTAGGATTATACTAAAAGATTAAAACTAACATTAGTCAACTGATATGGTTTGGCTCGGTATCCCCACCCAAATCTCATCTAAATTGTAATCCCCATAATCTGCATGTGTCCAGAGAGGGACTTGGTAGGAGGTGATTGTGTCATGGGGGTGGTTTCTCTCATGCTGTTCTCATGATGGTGAGTCAGTTCTCGTGAGATCTGATGCTTTTATGTGTTTGATAGTTCCTTCTTCACACTCATGCTCTCTCTTGCCTACTGCCAGGTAAGACGTGCCTGCTTCCCTTCTGCCATGATTGTTAGTTTCCTGAGGCCTCCCCAGCCATGTGGAACTGTGAGTCAATTAAACCTCTTTTCTTTACAAATTACCCAGCGTCAGGTAGTTCTTTATAGCAGTGTGAGAACAGACTAATATATTGACCATTGTGGAAAGAAGTTTGGCAATTTCTCCAAGAACTCAAAGCAGAATTATCATTTGACCTAGGAATCCCATTATTGGGTATATACCCAAAGGAAAAAAATTGCTCTGCCATAAAGACACATATGCATGTATAGCATACATGTATAGCAACACTATTCACAATAGCAAATACATGGAATTAACCTAATTGCCCATTACGGTAAACTGGATAAAGATACACACCATGGAATACTATGAAGCCATAAAAAAGAACAAGGTCATGTCCTTTGCAACAACGTAGATGGAGCTGGAGCCTGTTACCCAAGTGAACTAACACAGGAACAGAAAACCAAATACCGCATGTTCTCACTTATAAGTGGAAGCTTAACACTGAGTACACATGGACACAAAGGACAGACACTGTGGCCTCCTTGAGAGTGGAGGGAAGGAGGAAAGTTAGTATCGAACAACTACCTATTGGGGCCAGGCATGGTGGCTCAAAACTGTAATCTTGGCACTTTGGGAGGCTGAGGCGGGTGGATGTCTTGAGGTCAGGAGTTCGAGACCAGCCTGGTCAACATGGTGAAACTTTGTTTCTACTAAAAATACAAAAATTAGCTGGGTGTGGTGGCACACACCTGTAGTCCCAGCTACTTGGGAGGCTGAGGTGGGAGGTTGGCTTAAGCCTGGGAGGCAGAGATTGCAGTGAGCTGAGATCATGCCACTGCACTCCAGCCTGAGTGACAGAGTGAGACCCTGTCTCAAAAACAAACAAACAACAACAACAACAACAACAAACTATCAGGTGCTATGCTTATTTCCTGGGTGGCAAAATAATCTGTATACTTAATCCGCATGACAGGCAATTTACCTACATAATAAACCTGCACATGTACTCCTGAACCTAAAAGTTTAAAAAAAAATAGCAAAAGCTAATATTACTTCCTTAGGAAAAATGAAAATAATGCCTTTATGATAAATCTAAACTTCTGATCATGGCATTCAAGACCTTTTAAATCCCATCACCAGACTATTTTTCCAGGCCTACTTCTAACTAGTTCCCCAAATTACTCACTATTTCCCTAACTCCATTCTCACTTTCAGAACCTTTTGCCTTCACCCATGTTATTCCCTCACCCTGGAATGTGCTTCTCTTTTCAGTCTGCCTAAGAATATCTACTCATCCTTAGAAGGCATACTTTCCAGGACCTCCTCTTTGCAATTTTTTTTCTCACCATCATCACATTATCAGAATCAATTCATTTCTTCCTTGGATTGTGTTGAAATTACTTACAGCCTGTCTACTCTGACAGTTTCATCTCCACATCTCTAGCATCTAACAGTCCAAGGTATATGCTCAACAAATATTTCTTGAATTGCATTAAAATTTAATTAATGTCCCTTGTGACGTAATTTATTTTTATTTTTTATTTTTGTGTTTTGAAGACAAAATCTCACCCTGTCCCCCATGCTGAAGTGCAGTGGCACAACCATGGCTCACTGTAGCCTCAATCACTCAGGCTCAAGGGGTACTCCCATCTCAGCCTCCTGAGTGCCTGGGACTACAGGTGCATGCCACCATGTCCAGCTAATTTTTTAAAAATTTGTAATTGTTTTGTAGAGATGGGGTCTCAGTATGTTGCCCAGGTTGGGGCTTCCTGTTATAGAAAATTATGATTTAACACCAACATCACCCCATTTCCTCCTTCCCTATTATCCTGATATTATTATATCAAAACTTTCATAAAGTAATTGTTCATTGTTTACTTTATAATAACTATATATGTTTAGTAATGGATAATTACATTTTATTTCTTGTTTTTTATTTTATCGTTTTTACTATAAAATATTGTCTGTAATTCATAGTTGGTTCTTGTCTTTGACAAGCATATCATGTTCCTCAAACATCCCTATCACCAACATTTCAACAATGTTGGTAAAATCTCTCTAATACAAAATTTGACTTCTAAATCTACAATGATCATTTTGTTGGAGGATGAAGTTTTTAACATCCCATATATCTGTATGTGAAACAAAGAGGCTAAATGTATTGCTTCCTAAGTAATGGAGAACTACTCTTATAAATCTCTCTCTCTGCACAGAGCAAGACTTGCTTTCATAAAGGGTTTTAAGAACAGGGAGCTGAGCGGTTGGCAGATTTTCTGAAGCAAGAGTGTTTAGGGATTGGCTGACTTTCAGCTGTGAGGTTTAGGGATGAGCTGACTTTCAGAAACAGTTCCTGGAGTGATACCGTAGTTGATTGGCTGACCTTCAAGAGCATGACACTATCAACAATCGATTAGGATGGGGTTACTACTTGTTCTGTGGTTAGTTGTTTACCACTTTGGACTAAGGCAAAGGGCAGTCTTTTGACCCACCTTTTCAAATTAGGAGGCAACACCTTTTCAGTTAGGGCATACATCAGAATCAGCTGGAGTGTCCTTTAAAACATGGACTGCTGGGCATCACCCCAAACTTTATTATTCAGTAGGACTTGAGTTTCACCTAAGAATGTTCATACTAACCAGTTTTCAGTGATACAAGTGCTGCTGGTGTGGGAACCACACTTTGAGAACCTCTGAGTTAGAGAGTGGAAATGTCACAAGGGTAAATGGTAATAGAGTTGCCCAGGCTTAAAGAGCCCTTTGGTGGTGGTAATCTACAACATGAACTGGGCTATAGTTGGATAGAAGAATGCAAACAGGCTTTACATAAGGACAAAGGCTAAACATGGAATTTTTTTCAGGGGCTCATGGATGGCAGGGCTTCAGAACTATTGGTGTGGAATAACTGCCAGAAAGCCGTAAACACTTTTGCTCACTTCCTTCTGAAAAATGCATGCATGCCTTCCATTTCTAAATTGTCAGCTAGACAAAAGAGGTCACTTTACCTTATGTTTTTCCTTTTTGTAAACATATAATACATAAATGAAATAGGATTTTAACCTCTCCTTCCTTATCAATGTTGCATACATAAATTTTACCATCGCTAATTAGCATATCCATTCAAGGTGGTACATCCTTTATACATCTGAGCAAGCAATTTAATGCCTTAAGAAAAGGAAAATCCCCGGGGGAGAAAATGTGCAGCATCAGTTCCTAACACATGAAAGATGCATGTTGAAAAATCAAGGTCCGTGCCCAAATGTGCAATATATTTTTTGTCTTAAATCCATTCCAGCACAAGAAATATGGTTTCAACTAGATTAAAGATTTTTCTTCTCTTAAGAAATGTGATAGTTGCCAACTAGTGATGGAGTTTCCAGAATTCTTCTCCCAGTGCTTAACAGATGAATTTATTGGATGAAAAAGTAAGAGCAAATCTGAGCTTCTCTGGAAGAATGCCCAAACTCAGCAACAGTGATATCAATAAGTGTCACGTGGAGGCATGTATAAAATATAGGAAAAGAGGGAAGTAAACACAAAACTACTGAAAAGGCAGCAAAATCGAGCATATCTAACCTTGATGGAGCATTGGAGTCAGGGTGTGAGCCTTACCAATCCATCAGCATTGCTCAGTGGCTCATCGGGCTAACCATAAGGAATGAGGGTGTCCTCACTGAAGTAATGAATGCTCAGGAACACAGCATGGCAGCCTTCCAGTTCTCTACAAAGATTATGACAGCTCTAGCCCTCCCCAGTATAGATCTTCCCTATAAAGTGTTACAGACTACCCATTTTTGGAAGCACCAATAACTTCCAAGAGAAGTTCCCCAAAAGTCCAAGACTGTACATATCTTCATTTTGAGATGATAGCATCTTTCTTAATGGTGGGGGAATGCAAGGAATTGAGCCCAGAAATTCATTCTTCTCCATGTTTGTCATTCCAAGCCACTGATAGTTGGTGGCTCTTCCAAAGTAAATTCTCTATGCTAATTTCTGCCTGTCTAATAGAGCGAATCACTTATCAAGGGTGCAGATTTTCAGCCAGAATAGTATTCATTTTAACAGTATTTTATTTTCAGGTTTTTTTTTTTTTCATAAGGAGTGAGAAAACACTATCTAGGTAGGATGTATTCTTTTAAGTTTTGCTAATGAGTCCCATGGACAATTCCAGAAGGCTCATGATGGCACCGAATTTCTGTGCACATACAATTTATGTACTTTCTTCTCACTGAGGGATATGATAGACCGGTGTGACTTTGTTGATTCAACATGCATGTCTGTGCACCCACCCTGTGCTGGACACTGTCCCTGCACTGAGCCTCCTATATGGATTGAGTCTTCAGTCACCTATGAGTGTGTTCTCCTGCTTTCCTACTGGCTTCTTAAACTTGACACTACACAATTTGAATTCCATTCCTTTGGTTCAGAACCAACAGGGGCTTTGTTCCTTGTGAAAAATACAAACCATCTTGAACAAGTAACACAGTCTTTTACTCTTTTCTGCTATTTAACTCAGGAATGTGAATGCTTTCCAAGAAATAGACTTTGATTGGGGAGGATAGAAAGCCCAAGATCGAAAGGGTGGGGTGAAAAGCAGGCAGCATCAACCATGGGAACACTGAAGCTTTATTTCACTTCTCTCCTACTCAGGACCTCAGCCCTGGTGCTCCATTTTCTGTGCATTTTCCAAATGTCTAGTTTTGCTTCTCAAAATGTGGTCCCTTAGCAAATGCTATCAAAATCACCTGGGAGCACTGGTCTAGACACACAGGATGCAAAATATAACAGACAAGTTGAAAATCTCCATGGGATTAACTCTCACCACTACCACCCCATAAAACATAGCACCTTATTGGTACCTACGTTAAATATTTGTAGTCAAATGCCTATGTGCCAGTCACTGTGCCAGGTACAGTGTAACAAAACACACGTGTAACTTCCTCAGAGTTTACATTTTAGTTATGGAAACAAGTCATTTTGATATTTTGTAATGAGTGCAATAAAAAATAAGAATATGCCTCTATAGCAGGACATAGTTGGGGCACCCAACCTAGTTGAAGGAGGGCTGTGAGAGAAGGCAAGTAAGAATGAGGCAGGAGGAAGAAATTTAAGGTTGAAAGTGGGAATATTATTTGCAGCAGAGGCAACAATGCATATGAAGTTCTGGAGTGAGAGCAGGCCATGCCTCAACCCATGTGGAATGTAGCTACTGTAGGCACAGAGAAACGTTTAGAACCTGATGACCATAATAGACGCACTTTTCAAAAAATATGCTTACCTTATAATTTTGAGGTCTCCAAGGAGAAACTGAAAGCTATTTTCTTAGGTTGGAGGGAAGACTGTTACCTTTCTGTTCTCTAACCCACACTACTTTCCAGTCTACCTGAGCATCTAAAATGTCTTTCGCTTTTCTAATGGAAGCTGATCTGTATTTCCAGAAAACCATAATAGAAACCCAGCTGACCTCTGCCAGCCTGGCCCCAATCATGGACTGCACCTTCCTCCTACATTTCCTCTTCTTTCTGGCAATGAGTATCTTCCCAAAGATGAAGCAGAACCTTATTAGGTAAAAGTAATCTATAAAACAAAATTTCTCCTGGTATTTGTCAGAGTCCAGTTAGGAGACAGCAATCTCACCATTTATTTCAAAAGAGGAAATTTAACATTAATTAAATATTCAATATTAAATCTGTAGAAGCCATTGGTAATGGAGGGGAGATGACCACATTCACTAGCCAAAGCATCTGGACCCCAGCTCCCACCCAAACAAGTCACCCCACTCTGCTCATGGTTTGAGCTAAAGGGAATCTTAGTAGTAGTAGTAGTAGTAGTAGTAATAGTATTTGAAGACAGAGTCTCTCACTCTGTCGCCCAGGCTGGAGTGCAGTGGTGCAGTCTCCGCTCACTGCAACCTCCGCCTCCCAGGTTCTAGTGATTCTCGTGTCTCAGCCTCCCGAGAGTAGCTGGGATACAGGCATGCACTACCATGCCTGGCTAATTTTTTGCAATTTTTAGTGGAGACAGGGTTTTGCCATGTTGGCCAGGCTGGTCTCGAACTCCTGACCTCAAGTGATCTGCCTGCCTTGGCCTCCCAAAGTTCTGGGATTGCAAGCGTCAGCCACCATATCCAGTCTAAAAGGAATCTTAGAGGTTTCATTGAATGGTTTAATTTTAAATTTGAGAAAATTGAAGTTGCAAAACATAAAATGATTTTTTGCCCAAGGCACTAGGTTAGCTAGTGAGATGTTTAAGTAAGCCAGGTAGACACAAACTAAGGGAGAGTCCATGGCAGGCAGGAGGAGATTCATGGGATGCTGGGAGAGAAAAGAGTAGGACCAGGGAGAGAATAGCTTAAAGAATAGAGTAGGACTGTATTTGAGCAGTGATGAAAGAACTCCATTTTCTTCAACAGCCATACCATGCCTCTTCTTAATTCTTCTCTTCTTGAGTTGTAGAATTACAACTCAATTCACTAAATAGCAATCTTTCTTTTTAAATTATAATTATTATACTTTAAGTTCTAGGGTACATGTGTACAATGTGCAGGTTTGTTACATATGTATACATGTGCCATGTTGGTGTGCTGCATCCATTAACTAGTTATTTACATTAGGTATTTCTCCTAATGCTATCCCTCCCCCCTTCCCACACCCCACAACAGGCCCCGATGTGTGATGTTCCCCACCTTGTGTCCAAGTGATCTCATTGTTCAATTCCCAACTATGAGTGAGAACATGAGTTGTTTGGTTTTCTGTCCTTGCGATAGTATGCTCAGAATGATGGTTTCCAGCTTCATCCATGTCCCTACAAAGGACATGAACTCATCCTTTTTTATGGCTGCATAGTACTCCATGGTGTATATGTGCCACATTTTCTTAATCCAGTCTATCATTGAAGGACATTTGGGTTGGTTCCAAGTCTTTGCTATTGTGAACAGTGCTGCAATAAACATACGTGTGCATGTGTCTTTATAGCAGCATGATTTATAATCCTTTGGGTATATACCCAGTAATGGGATGGCTGGGTCAAATGGTGTTTCTAGTTCTAGATCCTTGAGGAATCACCACACTGTCTTCCACAATGGTTGAACTAGTTTACAGTCCCACCAACAGTGTAAAAGTGTTCCTGTTTCTCCACATCCTCTCCAGCACCTGTTTTTCCTGACTTTTTAATGATTGCCATTCTAACTGGTGTGAGATGGTATCTCATTGTGGTTTTGATTTGCATTTCTCTGATGGCCAGTGATGATCAGCATTTTTTCATGTGTCTGTTGGCTGCATAAATGTCTTCTTTTGAGATGTGTTTGTTCATATTCTTTGCTCACTTTTTGATGGGGTTGTTTGATTTTTTTCTTGTAAATTTGTTTAAGTTCTTTGTAGATTCTGGATGTTAGTCCTTTGTCAGATGGGTAGATTGTAAAATTTTTCTCTCATTCTGTAGGTTGCCTGTTCACTCTGATGGTAGTTTCTTTTGCTGTGCAGAAGCTCTTTAGTTTAATTAGATCCCATTGTCTGTTTTGGCTTTTGTTGCCATTGCTTTTGGTGTTTTAGTCATGAAGTCTTTGCCCAAGCCTATGTCCTGAATGGTATTGCCTAGGTTTTCTTCTAGGGTTTTTATGGTTTTAGCTCTAACATTTAAGTCTTTAATCCATCTTGAAACAATTTTTGTATAAGGTATAAGGAAGGGATCCAGTTTCAGCTTTCTACATACGGCTAGCCAGTTTTCCCAGCACCATTCAATGTATATTGAACCAGTAATACTGACTGAGAATCCACTATGTTCAGTAGCACCTAACACAAAGCAACAGAGACAGGCTGACCTCCTCTATCGGGAATGAGATAGGGTCATCGTGGCGGCTCCTCCGGTATCTAGAGATGTGGTCTCACCTTGGGCAAGTCATCTTGCCTCCCTGTGCCTGTTTTCCCATCTATAGAATGTAGCTAACTCTGTAAGCCCCATCCCTCTCATGAAATTTCTGCTAGAATTGCATTGAGAATGATATGGCTTTTAACTCTTCTATCTCTTAGGACTGATGTGAGAAAAAAATGAGTTCTGAAAATATAGATAATTGTTGTTTTATATACATTTAATTTAATAGTCAGGAAATAAAAGGAAATAGCATGGTCTTATTGGAGTTTGAGATGGTAATCACTCCCCCTCTTTTCTCTGAGCCCCAAACTAGCTAATAGATACAGGGATTTTTAAAAAATTTGTATAGTGCTACCAAAACTATATTGAAGAACCTTGGACTTGAGGCCAATATAGGCATCCTAATACTTTTTCTTCATTTGCCTGCGCCACACACACACAAGGAAATCAGACATGTAGAGCTGGTACTCACTCCACTTGCTGCATAGAGGACCTGGGCTGCCTCATTCCTTTTGAGTGCAGAGACAAAGCAAATGATGCAACAAGTACATGCAGCCTTTGATGCATTGACCGTCTGCCCCAACAGCAGACCACTGCATGCCTGACCCTCACCATCACACCAAACAGATAAATCCCACTCTTTTTTTGTGGAAAGTGGTCAGAAAAAGGAAAAGCTCTTTTTCTTCTTACCTCAGACAGATTGGAGTTTCTATTTTGTTGGCCAAGAAGAATAAGAAGTGAGAGAGAGAAGATCTCCCTCACAGGTGCCCATCCTACAAGGATGTCTTGCCAGTGACTCTAGTCACAAGAAGGATATGGCTGCAGGCTGTCAGGGTGCTGCTTTTAACTGTGCCCACTGTGGCTGCCTGGACAAGACACCAGAATGAACAGTGGAGCAGAGGCAATGGAGGTAATGTTGGTGCCAGCCTGAGCCTGGGCTGCCCAAGAAAAGTTAGGGTGTGAAAGTCAAGAGGGAAAAGACCAGTTGATGGAACCATGGATGTCTAGAGACTCCGTCATTTCCTATGCGGTTAACTCGAAGTTAGGGTTTGGAAATAAAGTCTTTTTTAAAAAACTTTTGATAGATAAAGAAGGCAGATCTTCACAATATTGAGGAGGAAGCAGCTGCATATTTTGGCAACCATTTAGAGGAAAAGAGTGAATACATGAAATATTGCTGCAAGAATATAAAGGAGGAATCTAAATAGACAGCCAAGAAAAAAAGTGAAGAGTAGAGAACAGTAAATTTAGGAGATCTCCATATGACGTGGTTTCTCAAAGATGGTGTATAAAAAAATAACAGCCAGGGAGTGAGGAGAGAGAGATAGAAGCAAAAGGCTTGGAACAGTGAGCACCAAATCGAGGAAAAACTTTCCTGAGACACTTAAAAGATAATCAGAGAAACAGACTAAAGACTCAGAAAGGGCAGTTTGTCTGGAGCTAGAAATGGAAAGAATCACAAGCAGACACCTCCTACTATGTCAGACTCTTAATGGACCGAGAAATCTGCTGCGCTAATAGCTCTGAACCAATTGCTTTGCATGAGATTCTGGGCTGGTCCAAATGACTTTGCCAAACTTCAATTTCCCATTTTAAACACAGAACAAATAATAATTTCAAAGTGTGTGTAGCATTAGAGCTATCAAGTTGACTCATTGGAAAGAAGCCAAGGAGTTTTTATCCTCAAGAGTTTTCTGACGTGATTCAGAGAAAGGCTTGATTGGCCACTTCTGTAACATGCCTTTCCCTCTTTGCCCATCTCACCTTCAGAGTGTGCTTTGCCTCATCTCCTTGCTCATTCCTTTGGAGAACGCTGAGCCACCACTTCACTGTCTTCCCTGTTTGGCATATCCACCGACAGACCCGACATGGCCACAGAGGATTAACGGTTGATATACATTTAAGAGTTCCTGTGACTTTAGATGACTCTCTGTTCTTAAGCTAGCTACTTATCTTACTTGGATAAAAGGTGTGCTATTTTTGGCTAATCAAATGGTAGATTTTGCCGAAAGCAACCCTAAAAACTGTCCTTGGGATCTGAAATTAAAATAAAGTCAAAGCCCAGCTGCTAAAAGCAGCAGTTGTCAAACGGTGTTATTAACTCTGAACTATCACTGAATAAGGGATCATTTAGTCAAGATTTAAATAGCTGAATTTCTAAATGATACCATTTGGAATAGATCCTTTTCTGCTAGTCAGCCAGGTGAAGGAATAAAGAGAAAGTTGATGAAAACATTCTTGACTATCTGTTGGAAGGAATGGAAGGACACTAAAATTAAGTGGGACTATTTTAAAGACCATAAACTTTGCTAACTGATTTTATACTTTAATCTCATTATGACATCAATATCACTGTCTGCATTTTAAAGGCACAAAAACCTATACTCTGAGGTTAAGTCACTCATTCACATTCACACAACTGTTAAGTGAAAAACCCAGAACACCCCAAACTGAAAGCTTTAACACAAAGATACAGTACAAAGCAAGCGTGCCCACGTTTACCACTTCTATTCAATAATACTAAAAGTACTAGCAAAAGCAATTAGACAAGAGAAAGAAGTAATAGACATCTAGATCAAAAAGGAAGAAGTAAAATTACCTCTATTTGCAGATATGATCCTACATTTAAAAACCCCAAAGATTCTACGCACATACAAGAAAAACTGGTAGAACTAATAAATGTATTCAGTAAAGTTGCAGGATACGAAGTCAACATATAAAAATTAATAGCGTTTTATATACCAATGAAAACGTAACTAAAATAGAAATTAAGAAAGCAATCCTGCCGGGCGCGGTGGCTCAAGCCTGTAATCCCAGCACTTTGGGAGGCCGAGATGGGCGGATCATGAGGTCAGGAGATCGAGACCATCCTGGCTAAAACGGTGAAACCCCGTCTCTACTAAAAAATACAAAAAACTAGCCGAGCGAGGCGGCAGGCGCCTGTAGTCCCAGCTACTCGGGAGGCTGAGTCAGGAGAATGGCCTGAACCCGGGAGGCGGAGCTTGCAGTGAGCTGAGATCCGGCCACGGCACTCCAGCCTGGGCGACAGAGCGAGACTCCGTCTCAAAACAAAAAAAAAAACAACAAAAAAAGAAAGCAATCCTATTTATGATAGCATCAAAAAAATGCTTAGGAATAAATTTAACCGAGGAATTAAAAGCTTTGTACACTGAAAACTGTAAAACATTGATGAAAGAAATTGAAGGAAAGAAGAATAATGGAAAGATTTCCTATGCTCATGGATCAGAAGAAATAATATTGTTAAAATGTTCATACTGCCCAAAGCAATATTATATAGATTCAACTCAATCCCTATGAAAATCCCAATAGCATTCTTCGTGGAAATAGAGAAAATAATCCTGAAATTTGTATGGAAACATAAAGGACCCTGAATAGTCAAAACAATTCTGAGAAAGGAAAACAAAGTTGGAGGTATCACATTTCCTGATTTAAAGTGATATTACAAAGTGATAGTAATTAAAACAGTATAGTAGTGCAATAAAAACAGACACATTGAACAGTGGAACAGAATACACAGCCCAGAAATAAATCAACTAATTTTTGATAAGGGTACCAAGAAGGCACAATGGGGAAAGAATAGTCTCTTTAAGAAATGGTACTAGGAAAACTCGATTTTCACAAGTAAAAAAATGAAACTGGGCTCTAAAACCATGTACAAAAATCACTTCAACGTAGAGAAAAGACCTAAATATAAGACTGGAAACCTTAGAACTCCCAGAAGAGAACATGGGGGAAAGCTCCTGGGCATTGGCTTTGGCAGTGTTTTTTTAGGTACCACGTGAAAAGCTCAGTTCACAAGAGCAAAAATAAATGGGAATCTATCAAAATAAAAATCTTCTGCATAGCAAAGGAAACAATGATCAAAATGAAGAAATGGCCCATGGACTGAGAAAAAATATTTGCAAAACATATGTCTGATAAGCTGTTAATAATCAAATTTATAAAGAACACATACAACAAATAATCTTATTTTTTAAATGGGCAAAAGACCTGAATAGACATTTCTCCAAAGAAATAAACACTGCCCACAGGTATATGAGAGGGTGTTCAACATCATTAATCATCAGGAAAATGCAGATAGAAGCCACTATGAGATACCACCTCACACTCATTAGGATGGCAATTACCAAAAAGGCAAGAGACAACGAATGTTAGTGAGGGTATGGTGAAAAAGGAACTCGTCCTCTGTTGGTAAAACTGTAGATTGGTAGAGCCATTATGAAAAATAGTATGTGATTTCTAAACAAATTGACAATAAAACTATCATATGACCCAGTAATCCTTCTTCTGGGCACATTCAAAGGAAATGAAACTAACATCTCATAAAGATATTTGCACTCTCATGATCATTGCAGCATTATTCACAGTAGCCGAGATATGGAAACATCCTAAGTGTCTGTCAACTGATGAATAGATAAAGAAACTGTGACTGATACACACAAATGCACGCGCACACACACACACACACACGGAAATATTATTGAGCCCTAAAAAAACCCAAGATCATACCATTTGGCGCAATGTGGATAAACCTGAAGGACATTATGTTAAGTGAAATCAGCCACACCAAAAAAAGGAAAACATTACACCATCTCACTTATATGTGGAATCCTAAAACAAAAACAAATATACAGAAGTAGAGAACAATACAGTGGTTGCAGGTGAGAAGGAAATGGGGAGATTGTAGGTCAGAGGATGCAAAGTAGCAGATATGTAGGATGGCTAAGTCTGGAGAGCTAATGTACAACATGAGGACTATAGGTAATAAAATGGTGCTGTATTTGGGATTCATGCAAAATGAGTTGATTTTAGCCACACACACACAAAAAAAAGATAATAACTACATGAGATGATGAATACATTGATTTGCTTCACTGTTGTAACCTTATTTTACTGTCTATATGTATCCCATAACATTGTGTTGTTTACCTTAAAGAAGCACAATAAAATTATTGAATAAACAAATAATATGGATATATATCAATTAAAACTGACTAAAACATATTCAGTTAGCAGTGACCTTCGTTTTAAGTATCCCTGTTGCTCACATGCTTCTCCCTAAGAAGTAATAATCATTGGGCCAGGCTTGGTGGTTCAAAGTAATAATAATGATAATGACAATAATATCTCTTGACGTTTATTGAATGATACTTGATGTAGACATCCTACCAACCATATTACCTGGATGTTTGATTTTTGTTTTCATTTCTACCCTGTAATGCTGGCTTTTTTGATACCTCTATTTAACATTTAAAGATACTGAATGAAACTTAGATCTAATAACTTGAACATAGTCACATAGCTAGTAAGTGGTCGAGTGGGGTTCTACCATGGAAGATCAGATTTTGGTCTTTAACCTTAGCATCTATTAACAAAGATATGCTTTTATAATATTATCAACCAACACTTATTACAGGGGCAAGTGATTTGAAGTATATTTCCTGTGGTAAAAATATTCTCAACATGGCTGATTTTTAGCTATCAATGTGAAATCACAGGCTTACAGTACACCTGAACATTTAACAATCAGTGCTTGTGATCCTGTACTGACCAGCTCTATACAACATCAGACATGTACTTTGATGTATTAGGGGAATTTGCTTAATGATTCAATATGTTAGAAAGGCTGAAATGCTCACCTAATATGCCTCACAGTCACGGGGTTGGAGTTGGGTAACATTGGTGTGAACTAATGTGGTTAGTTTTGGAGTAAAACCAGTACTTGAACTCAGGGTCTTAAACAATGAGAGACACTTTAGGGAGGTAGAAGGGCATTCCAGGTGCAGAGTCATGAGCAAATAGGGGATGTTTGGGAGACAGTGAGATTAGTCTGGCCCAGAGTAGCTTGGGACGAAGAGCCTAGGAAGGAGCTCATATGACGGAGGACCATCTCATTTAAGGTCTTAAACGGGTTGTGGGACAGGAGGTGAGATCTTCAGCTTCCTTGGGTTTGTCTGTAGAGGAGGCAGTGGTACCCATCCAGCGGGCAGTACCTCTGGGCACTGGCATTTTATGTTTTTCTGTGGATCACTCTGGGTGTTCAGATTGGTAACTTCACTTTCAATTAAAATTCTCATTCCAATGGAGTTGTTTTGTATGCAGATATGAATTATATATATTTGAAATTAACTTGAATCAATTTTTTTCTTTTTTGAGATGGAGTGGCGCGATCTCAGCTCACTGCAAGCTCCGCCTCCCGGGTTCACACCATTCTCCTGCCTCAGCCTCCCAAGTAGCTGGGACTTGGCATCCGCCACCACACCTGGCTAATTTTTCGGATTTTTAGTAGAGATGGGGTTTCACCATGTTAGCGAGGATGGTCTCGATCTCCCGACCTCGTGATCTGCCCACCTCCCAAAGTGCTGGGATTACAGGCGTGAGCCACCACGCCCAGCCAAATCAAAAATTTTTAAGAGACTTTCAGTGCCTCAAATTTGAAATAAAATAAACAAACTAGTTTCACTTCATTTTTCAAATGTTAGTCCTTGGTAATCTGAGGACTAAACAAAAATGCTCAAAAATAAAACAATTTGTGTTATTTCATGTTCTTGTCTGGAATTCTGTTGCATACTCAGAGATGAAAACCCCCAAATGTGGAACCTAAGCTCAGCAGCCTTAGAAGTACTTTGCAAGAAACAGGGGATTTCAAACATCACTTGAGATGTTCCTTCCCAGAGAAAAAGGAACCCCTCATAACAGTGGGTCATGCTGCTCTAAGTCGCCCTTGTGGGGTGAAGCTGCCCCTCTGATATGCAATTCCAGCCAATTCAGCTGCTTTCTGGAAGGATTATTGTCCGTAGATACAGCTGGAGATGAAGATGGATCTGAAATGAAGTTCCACTTTGTTTTTCTGGGTCATTTTCTGTGTCACAGAACTGGTCTTAATATATTTTGCACTAGCAACATAATAGGGGACACTCAATTCACGATCAACTCAGGAGAAAACGGCCCCCCTCTCTTGCAGTTGCAAATCCTTCACCCAAATGCAGGCAGGTAAATAACCAGAGTAACTAGAGTCAAACTCAGAGCCTCGAGGGAGGGAATTCATAAACACCGTGCAAAGTGGTTTATAAATGTCATGTTATTATTTCTTAAAATGGGGTAGGCAGGTGTTTATCCATGCTTTTTTATAGAACAAAATGATTTTGCATGCTCAAGTCCTTCTCCTGTAGACTGGAAATGGTTACAGGCTGTCTCCAAAGGAGAAAATGAATGCATAAGAGTGCATCGCATGTCGGAGCTGGAAGGGGCCTCAGCGTTCAGCTTGCCCAGCCAGCTCATTGTGCTGAGGCCAGGAGAGCCCAAGTGAGTTGCCTCGGGTCACATCGTGGACGCATTACTAGATGCACTCAGCCTGAAACCCAGCGACCTGCTCTCAATCCAGGATGATTTTCATAACACCCCAGGGGAAGGAATGTTAATTCAGGCAAGCGACAGAGTGTCATGTAGCCACCTGGAATGCTAAATCCAACTCAATAATGGCACCATATTTTGAAAATGTAAATATAGAGGTTACCACACAAACAATACAGATTGATCTTTTAAAGAAAATAAAAATATAGTTAAGAAAAATAATGAATGGAAAATGAAATAATCATCTTACCACCCAGAGAGAGTCGCTAATTGAAACTTGGTTTCTGCATCTCTGAATGTTTCTATCCTTACCTGTGCTTATAAATTGATTCTTACATACCTGAGATCACACAATACACACTGTCTAATAATCAGCTTTGCAGCATATTTCGAACATCTTTCCAAGTGGATATAGCTTCATCTATGTTATTTTTTTGTGACTGAGCAGTATTCCATGGCATGATTGCTCTATGATTTATTAAGCCAGATCCCTAATGTGAAACCTCTATGTTCTTTTGACTTTGCACCACTAGAAGCAACAGGGACATGGTGTGATCACTAAATGGGCTCAGCCTTTTTCCCATTGTGCTTCCTTAGAGCTATATCAACATGGACTTTTCTAACCTCTCTGAGTCATTTTTTCAGCTAGCAATCATGCCTCCCTCACAGGATCATTTGATATCTTGAGGCAGGGAACTTAGGAAGTGCTCAACATAGGTTAGTTTCTGTAGTTATTATTTAGTTATATACTTTGTTATTATTAACAACTCTTCCACAAAAAAAATCTGTCTTGCTAAATTTTGGGGTACATCCTTATTTCCTGGCAATGTCTTAGAAATTGTATTATTATATCATAAAATATGTATGCATTTTTCACATTAATTGCCAAGTTGCCCCTTAAAACACTGTGCCAAGCCATTTTCCCATGAAAAGAAACAAGAGGGCTCATTTCCTCACACATTCTGCATACTGGCATTATAATGTTTTTCATGATCTTTGCTAAATTTAGATGTTAAAAGATATATCATTATTGTTTTAATTTTATTTCTCTGTGTTTTGGAGACATAAACTGTTTGTATCTACGTTTAGACCATTTACATTTCTTCTTCTTCTTCCTTTTTATTTCTTTGACTTGTCTCTGATACAATTTGATCTCTCCGGAATTGGTCATGAAGTCCACTTAGCAGCTGCTTTAGCCCTTTGGGTCAAGGGGTAAAAAATAGTCCAAAGACTATAAGCACCCTGAGGGCAGGAACTTGGACTGTTTTCCTCATTGTGATCACTCTCTATAATGGCTGCTTGTGAAATGTATCCAGTAGGTATGGGTGGAATGGCTGACTGAACACATGAATAGATGGATGAATGAATGATGGGGGTGGGACCATAAGAATGGTTTCCTACTGTAGTCCTGCAGCAATTGCCATGACATAGATCTCCAGGTTTGCCCAGTGTTCCCTTCATTCCATTTAAAGAAAGATACCTAGACAGGGACCACACGGATGATGAAACACTCACTACTAGAAACTCCATCCTACTGCAAAGGTTTTCTTGGTATTCAAGCACACAGGCAACTCAGATTTGTAGAGGAGGATACAGATTGTTAGAGGATACAGATTGTTAGAGGATACAGATTGTTAGAGGAGGATAGCCTGTGTAAGCAATAAGTGTTCATCAAATAAATGAAATTATCTTTAATTTTAATTGATAAATCAAATGTATATCATGCACCAACCCGGCAAAGGGACAAGGCTCTAGAGAAAGCAAGTCTATTAGGAACATAGAGGGAGGAGCCGTGTGTGGTGCTGTCTGTATCCTCAAGTTCCTTCAGGCCTTTCAGATGCTACAGGAGCAAGGCAGGTAAGTAATTGTGGTAACGCAGCCAAGTGAGGGAGCACGACCTTGTTTTAAAGGGGACAGTCAGTTCTTAGCTCTAGACAAGTGCTGCCTTATCAAGAACATGGGTCTAGAGTTGTCAGACTCGGAAATGTGAAATCTCCTGACTGGATGTTGGTTCAGTTTTTCAAAACATTGTGTCGGGCAAACAAAAGGTTAGATATGGCCCATGGGGGTAGTTTATAACCAGAAAGCTGATGACTCAAAAAAAAAATAATAATAATAAAGCAGCAAACCAGCACATGAGCATGAGGAGGACAGGTGGTAAAATGCAGGGGATGCTAGGGAGGAAGTAGTGATCGCAGGGTGAGGCAGTTGCAGACAGAGGTAAGGCATGAGCTCAGTGGTAAGGCAATGTTTGGATAGGCTGAAAGGATGATGAAAACACTGAATGAATTCCTCAATCTTTAAAAACCTATGACCAACAAAGAAATGGTGTGCAGAGCATGAAGACAGAGTCAGGACAAGGCACGTGAAGTAAGTGGTTAAATAATCCCTCGTGAATACTAGGACCTGGTGAATTCAGCAAGACATTAGAGAGCTACAGTTTGGTGAAAATAGTAAGCCCAGGTCTCAGGAGGACAGAGAGTCCTGTCCAACCTCCTCAGCATCACGGATGCAGCTCTTACCCTTGTTTCTCTGAAAGTTACTCACTATACCTCCAATTTTGGACATCCACCAATAGGTGTGGTATGGTATCCTCAATTAGCCTCATAAAAGTCAGAAGACTCACAAGCCTTACATTGCGGAATTTGTACTGGCAGACTCCCATGCTACCATTTTCCAAGTTGCTTCCCATCCTCTTTCTCTTTAAACGAGACTCATGTATGATATTATATTTTTCTGTTTGAAAATGCTCCAGCTGAACACTTGCATGGTTACCATGGCAACTATCAGGTAGCATCGTCTTGTGCCTGAAGCTGAGACTGCCAGCAAGAAAGCCAATACAGCAGTATATTGTTTCTTCCTGGACTAATCTTTTAAACTGTAGCCTATAGTGTTCCCATAATATATTTGATCAGAAGCTTGAGTGGTTTATTGAATTTAATATGCCATGGCTCTCCTTTGACTGAGCAATCCATTCAGTAGCAAGCCTTTATTTTGAATTTTCTCCTTTGCAATGATAAAGTGCAATGCCGACTTTGGGGTATGTTTTGTGATTTCTAAGATTCTAGGAAAGAAAATGGTTTTATACATATAAACAGACTCTGTCTTTTTAATCTCACGTTAGTTGAAGAATTATTCATCTTATTTTGACTAGATGAAGGTGGGCTGTTTGCCAAACATCTGATTTCCAGATAGCGAATACATCATCAGACGAGAGCTAATATATTTCTGTGCCTGGCAAACACTACAAGGAGGCAAGAAGTAAAAGCCAGCTGGTTCAGCCATACAGTGGCTATGAATTCCAAGTCCTGTAAAATGTCCTCCTCCACCTATGACCTAAAAGAGTGTCCATGCCTCCCAGCCTCTCTGAGTGAGGCGGGAAGTGAAGAAGGCAGAGGATAGAGGCACATTTACTGCATAAGTGGAGTAAATACAGTGGGCCAGCATGGATGGAAGTGTTCTTTGGGGTCAATAAAATGAGAGGCTCAATTGTTTCAGAAAATTTCAGAGTAGACTGGGGACCAGAGGAGAACAGGGCATTTTTTTTGTTGTTTTTTGTTTTTGAGATGGAGTTTTACTCTTGTTGCCTAGGCTGGAGTGCAATGAATGGAGCTCCATCATCTTAGCTCACCACAACCTCTGCCTCCCGGGTTCCAGTGATTCTCCTGCCTCAGCCTCTCGAGTACCTGGGATTACAGGCATGCACCACCACACCCGGCTAATTTTGTAATTTTAGTAGAGATGGGGTTTCACCATGTTGGTCAGGCTAGTCTTGAACTCCCGACCTTCGGGTGATCTGCCCGCCTCAGCCTCCCAAAGTGCTGGGATTACAGACGTGAGCCACTGCACCCGACTGAGAACAGGGCATTTTATCAAGAGTTGTTACGCTTGTGCTTGGACCTTTAAATGATTGAGAGGAAGGTAGGTAAACACTGGAATCCCTCGAGGCTATGTTTTCTTTGGTGTGAAACTACTCAGGACAGGACTGGACCACATGGGTAATGGTTTGATATGCAGTACATTTTTTTAATAGAATTTTTTCTAACAATTTATTGATATATCAAACTATTAACTAATTATAAAATATTTAAGGTTATGCTTTTCATTCGATGGATATAAGCTGGACACCTCCTCTGCTTTGATTTTTTAAGATCAGTCCTTAGGCACACACAGTCTCATCATTGGCCCAAGAATGAACTTTTTTTGGTAATTTGCTTAAGATTATTATTATTAAAAGTAATAATGTTATCATTACTTTTTAATAATTTAATGAACACCCATAAATTCGTCATCTTTTATTCACCACTTGGTGTCTTGTGGGAGGCACAAACGGGAAGCAAATGGATCATTCCTTTCAAGAATCTTGTGGTAGACTGATAATGGCTCCTAGAACTGGGGAATTTATAAAGAAAGGGAATTTATTATGTGCAGTTCTGGAGACTGAGAAGTCCAGTGTTGAGGGGGTCACATCTGATGAGGGTCTTCTTGCTCATGGAGACTCTCTGCAGAATCCCAAGGCAGTACAGGGTGTCACATGGCAAGGGCGTAAGGTGGCTAAGTGTGCTGGCTCAGGTCTCTCTTCCCCTTCTTATAAAGCCACAAATTCCACTTCCATGATGACCTACTAATCTATTAACCGATTAATTCATGAATGCATGAATCCATGGGAATTCATGGGCTCTGCCCTCATGACACAATCACCTCTTAAAGGCCCTACGTCTCAACACTGTCACATTGGGGATTAAGTTTCAACACAGGTTTCCAAGGGGACAAACATTTGAACCATAGCAGTAGAATAATGAGCAGCTGGAGTGGCAGCAGCTCTCTCTAGCACTTACTGAACATCTCTGTGCTCAGCATCTTACATGCAATATGTCTTTTAATTCCCCCAAACAATACATCAAACAGGTATTACAATGATCTGCACCTTATAAATGAGGAAATTGAGGCTTAACGTGTTAGAAAAATTCTCCCAAATTCTGCATGTAATTAGTGGGCTTTCATGAGATTTAAGTAAATAAGTACTAAAAAGATCATGGTTCACCCTCTACCTCACCTCTTATATAATTTAAGAAATACACACACACACATACACACACACACTGAACTCTAAAGTCCAGATCACTCATGTATGCTGAAATTAAAATACCTTCTTTCTAGATTTTTCTAATAGAAAAATTCTGCATAATTTAATTAAACTTTCAGCTTTCCGTATCCTTGTGGCCTTTGCTTTATGAGTACTGTAAGCCATACTTCGTTTGCCTAATAAGAAAACAGCTATATATGCCTGATGCAAGAATGTGTAAAATATATTCAGGAAACAGGGTGTAGAGCAGTTTTGTGATGCACAGATGTTTGCATCAGAGGGACATGGGGGGAAAAAAAACCCAGAACTTTCATTCAAGCCAGATTGTGAAGAACACTGAAAATCCAATCTAAGGGGCATGAACTTGATCCTGTAGTTAGAAGTTGGTGGAGGTAAGTGAGAAAAGATAACCAGAGTAGTAATTAACTACACTAGTATTTAGAGTTTGGGGTGCAGATAGTGGCAGATTATAGGGACTCAAGGAAAAACTAGGCAGTGTGGAAATGGAAGGAGAGGGGATAAGGCCCTCATTGGTAGTGCCTGGCAGTGCAAGAAAGGAGATAAGCAGAATAGTAGCTGGGGTGGGCAGCAGCAGGTAAAGTCAAGCTCTTCCCAGTAGGAGGGACCTGGCAGATGTGGGGCAAAAGAAGATGGGAAATAAAACTAGTAACGTCTAACAGACCCAGGGTGAAAGCAGAGGCTGTGCCTAGATTCAAAAGCAAATGGATTACACTGAGTTCAGTAATTCTCAGAGTGTTCTAGGAGGTTCTGGAGTATGCACATGTCATTTGGGGAGACTAAAGTATAATTTCAGAGAAACGAATGTTGTGACAATGTCTGTTCTTTAGTTTCTCCATGAGTCGACACCTTCATTCACAAAATATTTCAGTAATATTTAAAGTACTGAGAATAGGAAGTATGTGTTTCCTTCTCACCCTGGCGTAACTCTGGCTCCTGGGATGCCCAGCACAGAGGTTGTGTTTAATCAAGGTGAGCTAAAAGAATGAATGGTGACTAATGGCCTGACTGATTCTGCCACCTAGGAGTTCGATGATCTTGAGCAAGTCACCTAAGTCTGTTTCCTGGTCTGTGAAGGGTAATAATATCCAATTCACAGGATTCTTCTGAATTACCAGATAATGAATGTAAAGGATATAGCTGACCCATAACACATAAAGGTCCTATTGAGACAATGGCTTATTTTAAGTTTTGGGGTACATGTGCAGGATGTGCAGGTTTGTTACATAGGTAAACAAGACAATGTTTTGAGAAGCCTGTAGCAGAGTGTTTAGGACAAAAACTATGACAAAAACGTTTGACTTCCAATCCATTTCAGCTGCTTATAATCTACATGAACTTGGGCAATTTATGTAGCCTCCCTAAAACTAGTCTTTCATTTATGAATTGTGGCTAATAATATTTACATTTTTAGGGATGTCGTGAAGAGTAAATGAGGTATTATATGTAGGGCTGACTGTTCTCTCAAGTTAATATACAAATTGAAATGAATGTTCTACTTTTAAATGGAAAAATAAAATTGAAATCTCCAATAAAAATTGTTTGGATATGTTCTCTTATTTTTTAAAATTAACATTGCTTTGATTTCTTCTGTACTTTTCCAAGTTCACAAAATAAATAGTGATACACTGACAAATTTACTGCCACCCCTTTTCTAGACTTTTTTTTTTAAAAAAAGCATTTTCTACTTCTCTGTTCTGAATGGGGCAGAACTTTACAAATTTACCTGTAAACATAATAATATACATCTCCATAATGTTCCTTATTCTAGTCTCTCTCTGATTGGTTTCAATTCTTCAAGGTATATAAAACTAAAAAGTTTCACACTTTCTATACCCCAGATGATGTGAGACAAATGGGAAGGATAGCAAAAAAGATTTGAGAAGATTTTAGAATGTAGATTCTCACAGTTCACACCGCCTCTGAGTGCCAGTCCATAATATCACTTCTAGATGATTACTGAAGACATGAACATGAAGAGATAACAATTAGATATGACACTTCAGGGTCTAAAATCCCATGAGATTCTGCTTAAAAATGGTCCATGTGGAAACTTTCAAAACCTGAAATTAGTTTGAATATATTAGAAACTCTTCTCACACATACGAATAACAGACAAATGAATTTGACACCAGCCCATGGAGATAGTTAAAGGAAGTATTATGGTTCAATGCTCTTGGTAGCAAATTGGGAATGTCTGTGTGTTCTAACTCTACTCCATACACATGCAGTGTGCAAAATGATTGAGTGTTCACGAGACTCAGAAATTATTAAAACAAGGTCCCTGGCATATAGGGGCTAGAGGCCCAGTGAAGAAGGCAGATATTTAACATAAGTGTTACAATAGCAAGAAGGATGATAGGTTATGGGAGTACACTGTTTATGGAGAATGAAGCTCTTAAACTGGATTGACAGATTGAGCAAAACATATAGTAATTTGGTCCTTAATTCACTAGCTATAGATTGAGAGAGTCAGTCCATGGAACCCAATCTTTAGCTAAAAATTAATCTTTTCTAATTTCATATTCTTTCTTTTTAAGATTTCCATCTCTTCTGCCTCTGATTGGAAATTGAAGTTATGATGCTATAATGCATTGAAAAATCTACTGGAAAATAGATTTGAAAAATAAATCCATTGGAAAAAAATTTCTTGAAGACAGCCCATTGTTTATTTGATCTGCATTGTACCAAAATATTAATTTGAGTAGTGAATTGTTGCTATATTTGTATCTAACTTGGTTGGTAGGTATACTAGTTGCAAAATAAGTGAATTCAGAAATGCCAAAAGGCTGCAAGAAAATAAATCTATCAAGAATTATAAGCAGATTGATGTTATTGAAAAGAAGGAAAGAGTCAGCTAAATGGAAATTTCAAAGATGTTAGTACCCTAATATTATAAAATTCAAGATTTTGATATTCTGAAAGTCTCTGAACTGAAAAGCTCAAGTGCTGGTTCTAGTTCTGCCTCTGACCTTATTGAGGTCTGGATGAGTCATCATCCTTGGTGTCAGTTTCCTAAGCCTATAAAATGAGGGCTTTGTATGAATCAAACTCTTTTGGACATAAGTGAAAGAAATCCAGTTTAAACTAGCTTATTTTAAAAAGGGATTTTGTTGATTATTTTAATAACTGAAAAGGGCATATCAACTTCAGGCATGGCTGGATCTTGGTGCTTTAAGTGACATCACTGGAACACTATTGCTCTTCATCTATTGGACTCTGCTTTTTATTGTGTTGGCTGCATCCTCAGGCATATTCTCCCACTATAGTAAGAGTCTTCCTTACATTTCCAGATTTACATCACAAAAAGAGTTTGTCCTTCACCATAGTTCCAGAAGTTCCAGAATTTTCGTTGGACTCGGGCTGACTTCAGTCACATCCCAAAAACACGCACTGTGTGATGGCACACACAGTGTTTCAGTTGGCCGGACCGAGGTAAAATGATCTCCTCTAGAACCAAAGGTGGAGTCAGAACACAGAGTGAGGAGAGACTGATTTCTAAAGGAAAACCAAGAGTCAGCTACAGAATAGAAGGGAAATGGATTTTGGAAGCCCTGAAAAAACAGGTGATCACTATAGTGAAACACATTGTCTGTAAGGTCATTTTCCAACCCCTATATGTCTAAATTTGTCTCATGAAATCTTTCCTTTATTACATAAGGAAATTGTTACCAAGAAAGACCAGTGATTTGCCCAAGTCTCACAGCTAGTTAATGACAGAAACAGAACCTTGGTCTCTTAACTTGCAATCCTGTGCTCTTCATCTATTCAAGGGTTCTATCTCCAGGGATCACAATGGACTCAACAGAAAATGGTTCCTAAACTGTGAATCCTACCATTTCAGGCAAGTCTCATAAAAAAAGACTATTTTCCTTATTTCTCCTGAAGATGACATGAGGAACGTCTGATAACCTCTGCATTGCCTAATTTGGTTGGCTGACTATTCTTTGAATATGCTACACATGGCATCTGTTTCCAGTCCAGCTGAAGATGCTTTGAGTTCTCATTTTTAATGTCTAAGAAGAGCACACTCATGGTTACCATAGCAACTGTCTAGAGGTGACTCCTTATGTGTGGAGATGAGGATGCCGACGACAATGTTGTTTCTTTTTCTTGATCTAGACTAGCCCTGTGAGTGGGCCCATGGCCTGGGTGATTTTCTTTTTTAAGCTTTTCAGATGATAATGTGCAGCCCTGGGATAGCCCTGCATATTCTTATTAAGAGAGATTTGACTGACAGTTCAAACAGTTCATGCAATTCCATACCCCCTGTTTCACTTCAGAACTTCTCGCAGCACATACCTGGTAACTTATTTTAAATTGCATCTTTTTTTTTTTCTCTTCTCAAACAATCTTGTCCATTCTGGCACATCATGTGATTGCCGGCTTTTCAAGGTGCAAACTCATGAATATTCTTAATGAGAACTGTGGTTTCTCAATCTCTTTCAAATTGGGCTATGTTGGAACTTAATTGCAGCTAGGGACCGGGAACATCTGGCAGGTCTAACAGCCATGATCTGTGCTTCTGAATAAGCCATATGAATTACCAGCAGAGTGGCACATCACCATGATTGCTGATATGCTGTGGAGATGTGGAGGAAGAAGGAAGCAAAGCAAATGACCTCTCAATTAAGTTTTCCAAAAGGCTCAGATGATTAACAGGCTACAGGCAAAGTTTACTCTTCAATTGAAAGCATAAGCAACAACATAAAACAGGCACACCTGCCATCCAAATAATTTAGAGATGGTGAAAAGAAACATCCCATTTTTTTACATTAGCAGGCTGTCCAATGTTTGGCAGCTCTTTCCCAGATGATTTTATTTTCCTTCCTTCATTAGTGGGAAGCTCAAAATAAGTTCTATTCAATTTCACATTATGGACTTGATTTATGTCAAAACACTGTACTGGTTATGACCTATGCAGTGATAGTCTTCAAGGGAATGTGGCTTGATGTTTAAAATGTAGCCTTTGGAAACTGAGTGGAAAATATTTAGTAGAGAAATCCTGTCTTATTTTTGAGACTTTAATAGAAAAAATTTAAATTTAAATCTTCATAATTGAAAATCATGTGGAGTGTTTTGGTAAACAATAATGGAGGATTTACTCAGTAAATATTTATGGAGCATATACTATTTGCAAACTCTTTAGGTAGGAGCTCTAAGGAATATAAAGATGAATGTTCCTCAGATGTTTGCAATCTGCTAGAAGAGATGAGAGAGGCGTTAAAAACTAGAAGGCTAGGCAATATTTGATAAAGTATGATAGGAGTTAAAGTACTTAGAGTTTGAACTTGGCAGGGGCAAGGTAAAAGGATCCGTAGGAGCAAAATTTCATAAGGAACAAATGGAAAAGCAGGGGTTGAAGGTGAGACTCATCGAGTGTCTACAGAGTGAGAAGCAGGTTACAGATTTTTTTACACATTTTCAAATTTAATTCTTGAAAGAATTCTATGAGATTATTCTCAATTTACAGATGAATAGACTGGAAATCAAAGATGTTAAATAATTTCTCCATGATCACTCAGGCAATTACTAGCGGCACTGGAATTTAATATGCGCATTCAGGGGAAAGTGACCAGCACAGTTTGGTTCATTTACAAGGAGGTTTGGAAAAGGAGGCTGGAATGTAGTCAATCAAGGGAAGATCACACAGGGCTGGAACGCCAGGCTGATCAATTCAAAGTCAACTCCATAGGTAACAGGACTTATGGTCTAACCTAAAACAGCCAGGGAACCCATTCCCCAAGAGCTCTGAGTGAGGCCAAATGCCACAACCTATGCCTGTTAAAAGCGCTCACCGCATTTTCCATGCTTTCTTGCATTTCTTTCCTCTCATTTCCCAACATCTCCAGGCTCCTGCTCCTTGCACATCTGTGTAGATACCATGCACAAGTGAATCCCAGGTGTCCACAGAAATCCACCAGCTTCCAATATGTTATGAGTTTGGGAACTTTTCTAAAGATGAATGGAAGTCATGGGGCAAGATTACATCAAGGATTGAGATGTCTTCTGCCATCGCTTGGACCTATTCCTCTATCCCTGAGTTTGGTTTTTCTCCTCTCTTCCCTTCTGACACAGACAAGAAGTTGTTCTTATTTCTCCCTAGCAGGGCAGCTCCATCCATGCACTTAGGTGGATCCTTATGTTGCTTCATTTTCTCTGCCAATACCTTGAGGTGTTTATTTTAAATAAATGTATGATTTTTCCTTGGGAGGACTTCTAGTAGGACAGATATAGGATTGGCAAGAGCCTGCTGGCCATTGCTCTTGTGCAGCATGAGCCAATAAGGACTTTCCCAAAATGTTGGCAGTAAGACTGGAAGAATAAAGGATAGGCATGAGATAGTGGAATGAATAAACTATTTTTTGAATGATGGGAAGGAGAGTTTTTCTATTTTGCGGATTCCTTTGTACCATGACAACTACTGAACTTTTTAAAAATAAGGTCTATGGTTTGTTTTTTTTTCTTTTTCCTGGTCAAAAAGCTTTCATTGCATCTAAGTTTGGGGTATAAGGCAGTATTCTCTCCGGTTATAAAATAGAATGTCAGCAGGTGGCCTCAGAAAAGAATTTTCCTAACATACTCTATACTTTTATCAAGGAAATTTTTCATGTCACTAGATTTTTTTAAAGTCATGATTTAGTTTCCAGATACTTAAACCTTTGTTTCCATTCGGTTTGCTTTGAAAAGCAGCAGATTAGCTAGAGCACAAGATTGTCTATGATCAGCTGAGCGGCAGAGATCACTGACACAGCGAGAGAGCAGGGAAGACGAGTCATTTGTCTTTTCAGCAGGCACACACAAATGATCCTTTCCTGCCATATGTTCCAGAGAATTCTTTTCTTTCCCTTCAGGTATTTGACCCCCTATTGGATAGAGGCATTGATCAAAGTTGAAGCTGTAGAGTGACTTATAGAATAGTTTTAGTTTTCAGTAAATCAAATCCTAAAAACGAATTAAAAGTAAAATTCTTGATATTAAATTCCTACTCTCAAGTCTCTGGCTTATGTGAACATGGAGATGTTGCTTAACTCTCCTGTACTTTTGGCTTCTTTTTAAAAATATATACCCCACAACTCTACAACCCAAAAATTCTACAATGAGATGGAGATTTTTTTTTTTGACTTGTACTGACTTTAGAGATGGAACCTCTTAAGTGAAGGATGGTAATTTGAAATAAAGCTCCTTATGTCTATTTCCAAAGAATTATGACTTGGAAGGTTCATGTGAGGTGAAGGAGAACAAGAAGAAATAGACATCGAGTTGAGATGCCGTGCCAAACATCTGGAAGAGGGAATGAGAGCATTATGGGAAAACAGATGGAGGGAAGCTTGGCCAGATAAAATTAAAGGCAACGCCGCTCAGCATCTGATTAGCTAAGAGAATTCTATTTAAAAGGAAAGTATCTATAAAACCTGTACTTTAAATAGTCTCTTGACAGGAGAACACTTTAAAAAATTAGGGCTCTTATCGGGCCTTGAGGTTTACTTTGAAGGTTTTAATTTACTAATTACTGAGTACATTGTTGCTTTTTTCTTTTTATTAGAAATAAGACTCTAATTGATAACCAAAAGGCTTATAGATAAAGACCTACACTAAAAATTATTTCTATGCTATTTTAATTAGCCTACTGAAATTCCATTTGAAAAATTAGGGTCCAAATCAAGCATTTGTCGGTGTGAGTTAATTATCTGTGTTTGTCGAGAGACGCTGATAAGGCCTCTTTGGGAATTGGCTTTACCTCTGCAAGAAAGAGCTTACTCTGGTGTATGAACATTTTATCCATTAGCTATATTGAGCACAGGGCTGAAGACTCATAAGCTTTGCAAAGGTACAATAAAATTTTTAAGATCTGATCTTAAAAAATTTATTGGGTTCAAAAAAAATTAAACTCTAAAATGGACATTGATAATAATATCAAGACTATATCAGAATATCAAAAGCAAAGTTACAAAGATGTTTTCACATTTTTACACCAAAATACTGTGTTGTATTTAATGTGACAAATGTGATATTAGCCCTCTAAAATCAAGATGCCCAGGTAGTAAAATCGCCTTGCCAGAGTGGGGAAAAGCATCCTTTTGAGACAGCATGCACATTCTTCTGCTATACATTCCTTTTGTAGCCCAAATTTCCCCAAGTCCCCTAGCTTCCTGGGGCCACTCTTTCTTTTACTATTCAAATAAAATGATTGAGTCCCCAATTCATGATCTGAGAGGTACAGAACATTCGCCTAATGATTCTGTGGTATTCCCTGGAGGTCTATTGATGTTCTAATGACCTCTTGTGAAGACTTTCTGCTTCTTGTGAAGTTTTTATCCTTGCTTACTTTCCCACCTCCTGTAGCTGCTCTCTCTCTCCTCTCCCTGCTGTTTGCAGCCACCCTTCTCTTCCATGCTTCCATAATTCACCACCAACTAAAAGCCATTGTGTATGATGGACTTTATTTGAATGTTTGGGATTAATGAAGAAGAACTAGCACTGCATGATATAATAAACAACTAAAAAGTGCACACAAGAGAATACTATACTTACATTTCCTCCACCACCACCACCGCCCGCCCCCCTTCCCCACCACCAGGGGAAACTGCTTACTAGAACTTTCTGGCCTTGGCCTCTAGCCTGCCACCATGTTGCTACGGCACACTGTACCTATCCAAATTCCCATTTTCCAACTCTCCTTTTCTTCCAGCTCCAAAAGCCCCCTGCCTACCAGAGAATAAATGAGCTTTTCTGTTACAGACTACCTAACTCATCACACTTAGTACTTTCTTTTGCATTCTGAATTATGCCCATTATTGGACTTTCTAGCAAAGACATATTTGCCCTTAATTAAATTTTGCCACATCTTTAAAATGTGGAAGCTGCTATATAGCTCTATAATTTTCCTTTTTGTTTTTGAATAGCCATCTTTCCCTTCCTATAACACTTCTAAAGAAGACTCACATGGGTCAAAACAACAACTGGCATATGCTTCAAAATGACTTATTGTCCTTGCATATATATATATATATATTTTTGCTAAGGCTTTGGAAAAAAAGAGTCCTTGGAGATGCAAATCCTTCATTAGCTGATCAAAGAGGCAGAGCACTAAAGACCATAATACCCAGCTTTTGCTTCCATAGATGAACATAGTTCAACTCAAAATCTTGATTGAGTCCAGAATAGGGAATTCAGGAGTGGATGATACAGTGGAGAGGATCATCATCAGATGAATTAAATAGAGACAAACATGGGACTGAGAAGCCAATGACGACCCCCAGGGAAAAGGAAATATGTGAGTTGAGCCTTGAGAGAGAAGGAGATCATTTCCCAGGAATGCTAAGGAACCATTTTCTTCTACTTCATTTGACTCTGGACATCTTGACTGAAAATGTAGCCAAAAAAGTCCATTTTGTCTCAATGATGTAGTTTAAAGGACAAAACTGCACTGTTGATTTACTCCACCATTAATGAAGAAAATGCTCAGTTACTTTCACCAAATTTGCTAAGCTATAAATGGGCTCGAGGTAATTTTTTATTCTGACATGGGCTCAGTGCATGATTTTTCCCCATTTAATAAACAATGGTCATTTATAACCTATGATTTTTAGTCCATTTTCTGTGGCTTCCCTAGAACTGGGTAGTGTATTTTAAAAAATAATTTATTTCTTCCAGTGATGAAGGCTGAGAAGTCCAAGGCTGAGGGAGCTGCCTCTGGTGAGGGCCTTCTTGCTGGTGGGGACACTCTGCAGAGTCCTGAGGCAGAAGAGGGCATCACATGTTAAGGAGGCTGAGTGTGTTAGTTCAGGTTTCTGTTCCTCTGCTTATAAAGCCACCGCTTCCAAATGTAAATTAGTTCAACCATTGTGGAAGACAGTGTGGTGATTCCTAAAGTATCTAGAACCAGAAATACCATTTGACCCAGCAAACCCATTACTGGATATATACCCAAAGAAATAGAAATCATTCTATTACAAAGATACATGCATGTGTATGTTTATTGCAGCACTATACACAATAGCAAAGATATGGAATCAACCAAAATGCCCATGTATAATAGACTGGATAAAGAAAATGTGGTACCTATATACCATGGAATACTATGCAGCCATAAAAAGTAATGAGATCATATTCTTTGCAGGGACATAGATGGAGTTGGAAGTCGTTATCCTCAGCAAACTAACACAGGAGCAGAAAACCAAATACTGCATGCTCTCAATCATACGTGGTAGCTGAACAGTGAGAACACATGGACACAGGGAGGGGAATAACATACACCAAGGCTTACTGGGGGGGTTGGGGAGGGAAGACATCAGGATAAATAGCTAATGCACGCAAGGCTTAATACCTGGGTGATGGGTTGATAGGTGAAGCAAACCACATGGCACACATTTACCTATGTAATAAACCTGCATATCCTGCACATGTATCCCAGAACTTAAAATAAGCCACCAGTCCCTCTCTTGTGATAACCCATTAATCCATCAACCCATGGATTCATTAGTCCATGAATGGATTGATTAATTTATAAGCCAGAGCCCTGATGACCCAATCACCTCTTAAAGGCCCCACCTCTCAATACTACCACATTGGGGCTAAATTTCAATATGAGTTTTGGAAGGGACAAATATTCAACCCATAGCACACAGTAAGACATGGCGTCTTTGGCTGAGTGAGGGATGACACTGATGCAGAAGAAGACCTGCAAAGCAATCTAGTAAATGGCATAATGGGGGTGGACAGAGAGAGCCATGGACACAGAGGGTGAACAGCTCTCACAGGGGTGTTACAGATGATTCTAAGAGAAAATGACTTCTGAGCTCCTTCTCAAAGGCTGAGTGGGAAATCAGCAGGTGAGAGGAGGAGGAGAAGAGCAAAGAAGTGAAAGGAGGTAGAACATGCAAGGGCAGGAGGAACAATAAGAGGCCTGGAGTTTTAGCCGTGTGGGGCAGGGCTGAAGGAGAGAGTGGAGAAGCGGGCCATGGGCTTGAGGATGCTCTCGTTCCAAACAGGTTCTATCAGATCCTGTGGTTGCCACTGACAGGACGGGGACTGGTCAAGGTCAAGGGGGCAAAAGATGTGGTGAGACAGGCTGAGAGGGCAGGACTCTGCCTCCACCCAACCCCACTTTCACAGAGCAGGGCTACTTGAGAATGTCTTACCTATTGAGATTCCATACTACATTTTATTTAGGATAGAAAAGAAACTGAAGATTTTTTTTTTTTTTAAGCAGATGACAAAAGCAAGAAATGACAATTGCAGACTTGTGGTTTAGAAAAACAACTCCAGCATCAGTTGGAAAGTAGATTGGAAGGCATGAAAACCAATAAGGTGCTTACTACAATGGTTCAGGCAAGAGAAGATAAAGCATGACATAGATTAGAAACAAAATGTAGCCATCACAAGATGTTTGAATATACTTTAGGGCATTTTGTAAGGCAGACAAGTTCAGTGATCTCAGATTCTGTTGGGTGAAGGGGGAGAAATGAATAGTACATAAAGCTACTGATTTCACTTAGACCCTGCACCCCTTACCATACCAGGAGGGGTGATACAGTTAGCAACAAAAGTGGCTGTCAGCTGGTTAGGCAGATCCAGGTAGGACTGTCTTCATGTCCTTGTCTTCTTTATTGGTGGAATTCAGCTGACAGTTGGTCATGGTGAGGGTCAGGGATGGGAGGACTTGGGTGGAAACAACAAAAAGGTGTCAAACAAAGATTTGGAATTACAAAAGCGTTTTGTCACTTCTCTGCCTCAGATGCAAGCAAGGGTCTCCATGCAGAACCAGAAGATTGCCTGCTCTGGGGTGTGGCCCCCCTGGTCTATTTGAGGCCTCCTGGAGTTCACCCGGGTAGGGGCTAGAGGCTTCCTCCTTCTTGCTCTGGTTGCACTAAGTGGCTCCCCACAGCCTCTCCCACAGTTGTGCTTCTTCTCAAACAGTCCTTTGGTCCTGCTAATCTGCTTCCTTCCCCTCCCTTCCCTAAGTTCCACTCCCCACCCCAGACAATGTGATCCATCCTCTCTCTACACAGTCTGTTAAAGACTCTGAGCCCAAGGTGTATTAGTCTGTTTTCACACTGCTGATAAAGACATACCTGAGACCGAGTAATTTATAAAGAAAAATAATTTTAATGGACTCACAGTTCCTTGTGGCTGGGGAGGCCCCACAATCATGGTGGAAGGCAAAAGGCGCGTCTTACATGGTGGCGGGCAACAGAGAATGAGAGCCAAGCAAAAAGGGAAACCCTTTATAAAACCATCAGATCTCATGAGACTTATTCACCACCATGAGAACAGTATGGGGGAAACTGCCCCCATGATTCAATTATCTCCCACTGGGTCCCTCCCACAACACGTGGAAATTATGGGAGTAATTTGAGATGAGATTTGAGTGGGGATGCAGCCAAAGCATATTACAAGCGTCAATGTGGAAAAGGAAGGAGAGACCCTTACTGTGGCCAATGCTAAGGATAGAAAATGTAAAGCATAATCTGCAAATCTTTGTGAACTACAGAGATTGAATTTGTGCTAGCCAGTCTCCTGTAGCTTCTAATGCCAAGAGTGTTTGCTTCCCCAACTTCTGTTGTGTTCCTAGATGGAGATGGAAAAATAATACATACATATATACATACAGTTTCCCTATTTCCTTAACTTTGAGAGGATCCTAGTTCTCTCAAAGAGAGAAGAGCTAGTACATCCTTCCTACCACATTTACAAACATTGTTTCTGACTTAAATAAATGAGTTACATAATTAAGTGCTAAAATACTAGATTTTTTAAAATTCACGTGTGCATTAGCAAGTAAAACCTAAAATAAAATAAAATAAAAGAAACCACAATCTAGAGCACCACTCTAGGAGATTTAGGGAAGGGTAGGAAGCATTTTTGCCCATTCCCAGTGATGGGCATTTTAACTGCTGTGTCTTCTTCATTGGAAAAAAAGGAAACCCAGAGGTAGTCGTTAGGCAAAGGATGTGGGGAGAGGCACTTTGTTAACTCTAGATCTTTCTACATTGAAGCCTAGAGTCACCATTTCTTTTTCAATAAATTCTACTCCATCCTTCAAACTCTCTCACATTCTCTGTAAATCTACCCCTTTTTACACTAATCCATAATGATTTACTGCTCTCTGAACAACCGTTATGGTGAAGTGGTTAAGATCAGAGGGCCTTGGGATCAGTCGGGTTTGAGTGTGAATTCTCATTCTGATATAAATTTATTGAGTGAACACTGGCAAGTTATTTAACTTCTCTGAGCCTCAGGGTCATAAAATCTAATATTTATAGGTCATTGACTCTATGTCAGGCACTGTTTTAAGCACTATACTTACATTATCTCATTTAATATAAACCCTATAAGGTAAGTTCCACAGTTATTATCCTTATTTTATAGACAAGGAAATGGAAACAGAGAGAGGGGCATCTGCGCTCAAAAAGTCACCTGGCTGGTAGCAGACGCTGGCACAATGACTCAATGTCTAGGAAGGAATATTCTCTCTCTACAGTAGGGAATGCCAAGAGACACCAGGGACCAGGACCTTGCAGTGTGATTCCATAGCCTGGTACCCACCACTGCACTTTACTGCCTCCCAACACCTGTGTACTGAGGCTGTGGGTTGTGGTTAGAATTCAAAAGAGCTAAGGATATAAAGTTCTTAGCATAGTGTCTAGAATTTAGCAAGCACTGCATAAATGGAAATGATTTTTATTAAGAGTAACTATTTAGATTTTATTAGTACCCACTTATCACTTAGATGCTAACTTCTTATTAACTCTATCTCTGTCCTATCTTTTTCGCATACTGTGGTATCCCTGAGAGAAGGAGCCAGGTCTCCTCTCTAATTCCCCATAACACAATACTGGAAACCATGTGCTGATGTATATGGATTACAGATAATTCTAGACTGAGGCAGTGTCTGTTGCTGTTTTTTTCCCCCAGTTTAATCCAAAGAAATCAGCATTATGGCAGAGTATGTGTTTATACACATTCTTGTCTTGTGTCTTCATAATATGCACTGGCTTGAAAACACATATGAGTCATGGGCCCTGCCATAAACCAGAGATATCCAGAGAGGGAAAGAAATGAAATAAGAAGAAAGGAGGGAGAGAGGGAGGGAAGAAGTGAAGGAAAAAAAAAAAAAAAGAAAGGAAAAGAAATTCTGCCTCCTTTTCAAGAATTTTGAAGCATCCTTAAGACAAGCAGTGACATTCCTCTGTTTGATGACATTCCTCTATTTGTCCCATACCCTAACTTCCAAGGGTGATTGCAAGTTGCATCAACCATGATGTGGGGAAAACTCTTATCTCTTTAAAAAATCAGGCAAAATCAAATATGTGACAGGTCATGAAATTCCCATCCTGCTCCAACAGAGTCAGTGTTGCTACCTTAGGAATCGGGAATGTAAGTCCTCTGCAGAGTTGTCAAGGAGGTTTCTATTTTTAGGCCTCAGTCTGTTGCAGCAGCAATGAGAAAAAGCAGGCCAGAAGAACACAAAAAAATAGTCGAGGGCATCTGTAATATCTGTGAAAGGGACACGGGAGGCACTTGCATATGTCAGTTGGAGGGGAAAATTGGAAACAAAAGGAAAATCTGGAGGCAGATGATTTAACATTCATTTATGCATTCATTCAACAAATATTTGCTGAGTGCCTACTTGATGCAAACCCTAGCACAGGGTGATCTTATGGAAGGTATAAATATTAAAGAGGCCCAGCTCCTGCCCTTACCTTACAGTCAAGTGGGGGAGGCAGAGCATGCACATATTTTTTATTTAGTGGTGTCATGTAAACATTTGAGGTGGGAATCTGTGAGCTAAAAGGCTGTATTAGCCATGTTCCTGAGAGTGAAGACACAAACCAACCTGGCCCGCAGCATCATCTACCAGCACGAGGCACCACCTTCCTGTTTTACCGTAAACCAACAGCACCAGGACCTGTGTCGCGGGCCCAGACTCAGGCAGCGCAGTTACGGGAACCTCTCGCCTTCAGGGGTAGCAATGTTCCATGATTTACACTGAAAAACCTGCATTCAGTGGCAGAGGCTTCCATACTCCAAGATAGGTGGCTTCAGAATTTCGGGGAAGTGGTGTTCTGTGGTGGTCAACACAAAGGCTTTGGAAGCACAGTCATGGGTTTGCTTCTCAACCTTGCCTGTTGGTTCCTTGACAAATGAACCTCTGTGTCCTCCTCTGTAAAATGTCAGTTGAGATTCTCTGAAATAATATTGCAAAGTGTCCATTACAGAGAGCTCAAAAGACAGACATTAAAGTTGTCGCAGTCATCTTGTGGTCAAAGAGCCCTGCACTACTATCCCAGGTCCTAGTCCCACAGCTGACTCCCATCTTCTTTCTGTCTTGTGTGATGCTAGGTTAACTATTTCATTGTTCTATTATTTCCCTTTTTTAATTGTTGTGGTAAAATAGACATAACATAAATTTTACCGTTTTTAAGTTCATTAAGTACATTTACATTGCTATACAACCATCACCACCATCCATCTTCAGAACTTTTACATTTTCCCAAACTGAAACCGTGCCCATTCATCAGTTCCCCATTTTTCCCTCTCCCAGCCTGCGGCAACCACCATTCTACTTTCTGTCTCTATGAGTTTGACTACTCTGGTTTCTCATTTAAGTGGATTCATGCAATATTCGTCTCTTTGTACCGGTCTTATTTCACTTGGATAATGTCTCCAAGGTTCATCCATGTTGTAACACAAATCATAGTTTCATTACTTTTTCAAGCTGCATAATATTTCATTGTATGTATATAGTATATTTTGTTTACCCATTCACCTGATGGGCATTGGGTTATTTCCACCTTTTTGACTATTGTGAATAATGCTGTCAGAACATGGGTGTAGAAATATCTGTTCAGATCTTTCTCACTTAAAAAAAAGTTTTAAAAATATTAATACTGTAACTTCTTATCCCTCTGAGTGACAATGTAAGAACTGATAAAGTAATTCTTTAAAGTATCTGTAGTCATGGTGGGAATATCAAGGAAGCTAATTTATTTGGTCCTATAGTTTTTCCACAAATCTTTGTTACCAAAAAGTAAGCACCCTTATAACCAACATAAGTCTTATCCATACAGGTTGGCTATGTTTAAAAGTAAATTATTAAATGTACAAACATTAGAAAATACACTATTGTTGAACTTTTAAAAAGCATTATATGTTCCCTATAAGGAAATAGGGCATATATAGAAACCTTATACTTTGATGTAACCATAGAGAACAGGGATTGGCTAATAATAGCCCATAGGCCAAAATCCAGCCCACCACTGGTATTTACAACCTGCAAACTACGAAGGTATTTTACACATTTTGAATGGTTAAAAAACATAATGAGAACATTACTTCATGATACGTGAAAATTGTACTAAATTCAAATTTCAGCACGTGTAAATAAAGCTTTTTTGGAACCCAGCCACGCCCATTCATTTTTATATTGTCTATGGCTGCTTTCAAGCTACAATGGCAGAGCTGAGTAGTTGTTACAGAGACCATATGGCCCACAAACCCTATGTATTTATGATCTGGCTCTTTATAAGAAAAAAAAAGTGCAACTGCTGATATAAATCATTGATATAATCTCACTTCATAATTTGCAGTGGAGAAAACTAAGGCCCGGTTTTCTGAAGTCTCATGTCACACCAAAGATTACGAATCTAAGAGTGGCCAAAAGCAATTCAGCTGTCCTGAGTCCCCACCTTGAGTCCCTAAACCAGGTTCCAGTGTATTCCTGGGATACAGCATAGCAGCTTATCTTACAGCTATAGATCACAGACCAAAGCCACCATTTGTTCGTGTTAATAATGAAGAAAGTCTGGTGCTGTTAATTTCCTCTGCTGGAAATAAACAGACGTATTCTTACTTTGGGAGGGCCTTTGGCGGGGTTGCATTGGTTCATATCTCTATGTGCTGACCTTTGCCTATAATTTCTTAAGAACGGTGTCATATGATGAAACACTCCTCGTTGCTTTCAGGACAAAGTCTAAAACAGCTGTCCCCAACTCTTTTGGCACCAGGGACTAGTTTCGTGGAAGATAATTTTTCCATGGACTGGGTCAGGGAGTGGTTTCGGGATGATTCAAATGCATTACATCTATTGTGCACTTTATTCCTATTATCATTACATTGTAATATATAATGAAATAATTATACATCTCACCATAATGTAGACTCGGTGGGAGCCCTGAGCTTGTTTTCCTACAACTAGGCAATTCCATCTGGGGGTGATGGGAGACAGTGACAGATTATCAGGCATTAGATTCTCATAAGGAGCACACAGCTTAGATCCCTCGCATGCGTAGTTCACAGTAGGATTTGTGTTCCTGTGAGAATCTAATGATGCCACTGATCTGACAGGAGGCAGAGCTTAGGCAGTAATGCAAGTGATGGGGAGTGGCTGTAAATAGAGATGAAGCTTCTCTCACTTGCCCCCGCCTCCCTGCTCACCTCCTGCTGTGCCGCCCAGTTCCTAACAAGCCACTGACGGGTACCAGAGGGCACCCTGAACTAAATGACTTAATATGTCATAAGGCTCTTCTTGACATGGCCCCAACTCACCTCCTCAGTTTTCTCTCCCCATCCTTCCCTTCCTCCCTTCTCCCTTCGTCCTCTACACTCACAGGAATGTCACAGACTCTCAGGACACCCTGCAGACACATCTCACCTCTCAGTCTTTGTTCATCATGTGCCTCCACTAGGAAAACATTTAATCTTCTCATCTATCTAACAAAGTCCTCTTCATCCTCTTAAATGCCTTTTGCTTTGCGTGGCCTCACCAATTCTACTACAGGCAGAAGTAATAACTCTCTGCTCTGCACACTTTGGACAGACTGTTAACCATCTCAGTCATGAACTTGTATTAGTGTTTTCTGTTTACATTTCTGTCTTTCCTCCTGCATGTTGGAGAGAAGGAAGGCTGGAAGGAAAGAAAGAAATTCGACTGAACAACAGGTCTTCAGCCACCACTAGTCTTGTTATATATCATGATGTATAACTTCTGCACAAGTTTCACTGAACTGTAACACTGAGGTCAAAGAGAAGAGAAGACAAATGTAAAATTGTAGACAGAGTGAGAGAAATTTCAATTCTTTATTTTTTTCTTTCTCTCAATTCAAGACTCAAGAAACATTTACTGAACATCTACAATGGCATCAGAAACAAAGAATAATAAAACTACTTTCTTGATCTCTAAGAGCTAAGGGTCTCGAAAAGGCAAATTTGGGTCTAAATTGAAAAAAGGGATCATCCACTAAAACAGTGTTTTTAAAACTTAGGGTCACAATTCATTAACAAGTGTGAAATTCATTTAGTAGGTAATAGCTACCACTATCTACAAATATAATAGAATACATGAGAAGCTATGGAATGCAAGGTACACAGTGTAAGTATTGTTTCATAAAGCATTTTTAGTGTTATGTATGTGTAGTTTGTGTGTGTGTGTCCTGGATTGTAATGAAAAACGTATTTCTCACTGGGGATTATAGTCAAATCATTTGAAAAACATTGTATTACAATATTTGAATTTAATATAAGAATAGAGAAGTTATTGTTTATAAATTTTAGATCAAAAGGGATAGTCCATAGATATATCCACAGCTCTTAATTCAGAGAAACATGACTCAATGCTATTTGTATGGTTTTGAAAACACGTCCAAAAAATCTTTGACATTGTTTTCACTGAGAATTAGGATCTACATTCCCTTTCCTTAAATCTGGGTGGCCTCTGTGACTGCTTTCATCTATGGCGTACCATGGAAATGACACAGTGGGACTTTCAAGGCTAGGTCATAAAAGATCATAGAGCTTCTACCTTATTTGGTGGATTCTTGGGCCATCATGTAAATTCAACTACTTAGAGGTCTCTAAGCCAGAGTAGGCACATGCAGGCTCTTCTATTGGCAGTCCCACTTGAGCCAAGTTTTTTAGCCATCTCCAACAACATATGAGTGAAGCCATCTGGGGCCCTTAAAACCAGTCATTCTTCAGCCAAATGCTGCCAAGTGAACCCATTAATGCCATATGGAACATAAAAATTACGCAGCCAAACACTGCCCAAATTCCTGACCAATAAAATGTTGAAATGTAATAAAAACTGTTTTTGTTTTCAGCCACAAAGTAGCAGTTGTTCACTGCAAAGCAATATATGCCCAGAACATCCTCTAGGAGAGTTTTTAAGCTTATGCACACAATCCATGAATGGGACATGAAGTCAACTTACCGGGTAATGACCAGAATTTGTTTTAACTAGTGAAATAGAAAAGAATAAAATAAAAAATACCAGGATACGTGGTACACAGCAAAGGTATCATCGTAAGACACAGTTCCAGTTATATATACATATGTATGTGTACGTTGGGTTCCAATGTAGTTTTCACAGTGAATTGTAATCAAAATCATTTAAGAAACATTGTATTAAAACGTCTAAATTTATCATGAGAATACACAGGAAATTGTTTATAAAAATTAGCAGACAATACGTCAAAGGGGAAGTTCTATAGACATTTCCCAAGCTTTTAATTCACAGAGACATGAATCAATGCCATTTGCTCATCATAATTCATAGAAGCTTGTACTATCTCCATGTGTTCTTATAGCAATTTTTGCCATAATGTTTAGATATGGTAACTAGAATTTCTGAGTCATAGTGCTTTACACTAATATGTATAAAACATTATGTTTTGAAAATAAAATATTTTCTAGTGTTTATTCTGACAGGGCATTCTAAAAACTAGAATAATGAACTCAGAGCCTCATTTTTATTGGTTCCTGCCCAATAACAAATTCTTGACCGGATTGAATTTCGCATTTGAATTCTCTTCAGTCTTGTTGGACTGATAAGACCTCAGTGTTGATGCTTATCAATTCAACGAATAAAAAGCTTCCTAAAGATGTGATGGCACACATATGAGACTACAGGGAGTTTATTTTTTGGTGTGAATTAAAGATTTGTGTCTTATTGTTTTATAATAAGTTACTACAACAACTTTAAGGAAAAGCCGAGTAGCATGTTCAATAGTCTGGATCATTTCTACCATCATTTCATTATCATCCTGTTGATTTTCTTTCTCTTCCCTAGAATGCACTGGGCAGAGGGACAATAGAATTTCCACCGGGTGACCTTTTGGAATAGCATTCCATAGTTTAGCACTCCTGAAATTTTCTCTAAAGATAATTGTAGAAGTAAAAAAACTGGTTTCCTCTCAGAAAATCTGGGTCTAAGTCTTATTTCTCTCAGTGACTGGGATTTTCATCAAGTCAATCTCTCTTTGGGCTATTACCTTACTGGTAAAACAGTAATAGCAATTCACACTTTTCAGGTTTTTTGTTTGTTTTTTTTTTTTGAGAGAGAGAGAAATTATGTGATATTTTTCAAAGTTGGGCATGCCAGTTAGTAGTATGACACTTGGAGGGTATTTCAACCCAAACACAACCCAGCAGATGCTCATCAGGTACCTTTGAAGCACCACACTGTGTTGTGTGCTTCACACAACAGATAGAATAGGCACCGTCCCCACCCTTGCAGAGCTCATACTCAACTCTGAGAGAGACAGTAAAGAAATAAATATATCAGTAAAATTGTACTGAGTGCTACAAAGCAGGGGTCCCTAACCCCCAGGCTGCGGCCTGGTACCAGTCTGTGGCCTGTTGGAAACTGGGCCACACAGCAGGAGGTGAGCAGCAGGGGCAAGCATTAGCACCTGAGCTCCACCTCCTACCAGGTCAGTAGCAGCATTAGATTCTCATAGGAGCACGAACCCTACTGTGAACTGCATATGTGAGGGATCTAGGTTGCATGCTCCATATGAGAATCTAATGCCGGATGATCTAAGGTGGAACAGTTTCATGCCAAAACCAACCCCCCTGCTCCCTCATCCCTGGAAAAATTGTCTTCCACGAAATGGTCCCTGGTGCCAAAAAAGTTGGGGACCGCTGCTACAAAGGAATGAACAGGTTGTCCAGAGAGACAAAACACCTCTGAGGAGGTGGCATGTAAGGTTTAGTTCCCACAGGCTGAAACCAATGATTAAAAAATAATCGAAGCCAGGCTCCAATGAGACCCAGAAAACATTCTGCTCCTGGGACAGGTGAGGTGTTTGATCTCCTCATCTAAGCCACATACAGAGGAGGGGTTTGTACAACACACTTGACCTTTCCAGGTGGGACCTGGGGGAAGGGAGATGTACTTAAAACCCTGAAACTTCATGAAGCATGCCACTCATGCCCAACATTATTTGGGAATCATGTGTGAAGAAGGATTTTGTACATATTCTGTAATAAAGATATTGAGAGTACTGAATCTGTCTTCCTGAGGCAACCCCAGGCCATACCTCTGAGACCGTGGCATGAGACTTTGTAGCTTCATTCCTTCATTCCATAAACCTTTATTTTGGGCCCCACACTATATATGCCCTGGCACAAAGCTAGTTCCCGGAGAAAGAGAAAGGTACAGTCCCTGTCTTCTGGAGGCTGAGATCCTAGCTCTGAATGCACAAGTAAACAGAAGCATCCGGTGGAACGCATCACAGTGTAATGGAAGAAGTCAGCTCCAAGTGTGATCAAGGAGGGGAATCACTCAAACTAGTCAGGACTGAAGTTGGACAGAGACTTCCAGACCAGACATGCTATAACAGTACAAGGCATGAGAGAACACACCTGGTTAGTATATTATAGGTGGTTCCATACAGATGGAGCAGGACCTCTGCATTTTGGAAAACAAAGAAGAAAAATTGGCTGGTGGAGAAGGCTGAAGAGATGGGCCTCCAATTTCCTTCTAAGGATCTGAGATTATTCCCTAAACGTTATGAATTACTAATAAATGAGTTTTTAAAAAAATTTTTTGTATGTTTTTGTAGCGATAGGGTCCTTTTTGTTGCTTAGGCTGGTCTCAAACTCCTAGTTTCATGTGATCCTCCCACCTTGGTCTCCTAAAGTGTTGGGATTACAGGCATGAGCCACTGTACCCAGCCTAATAAGTGGTTTTAAACAGGCAAGTGATGCATCTCTTTTGCACCTCTGAGAAAATGTTACCATATTTTATATTTAATTTTTAGAATTTTACATACCAAAAAATGTATAAATCATAAGCTCAATGAATTAAAAATTATATTTTAGGGGAGATTTTCCTGTTGTATAGTAATTTACAGTCAGATGGCTGTTTTCTCATATTTTGGTACAACAGGTGTTCATTTCTTTCTGTGAAGGCAAATTTATACTAAAGTTTCAAATAAAAGTGAAGACATTATTCTGGCCTAAACAATGATAGAACAGTGTTAAATTATAACAAGTTGTACATCCGAGGGCTGTAAAGGAATTCCAGTAAGCAAGGAGGAATTTCCATTCCTAAGTGGGGTGTGGGTATCGGTGTTCATTTTAGCAAGGGGCTCGGGGCACTGTGTGTAATGAGTGTGGGTAGGACGGTATTACAGGAAATGTATAGAAGGCAGAGAAGCCCAGAAAAGGCAGGCCTGAAACAGATTACCTTGAGGACTCTGCACCCCTCTGGAAACCTGGCCCTCTTTGCTTCCATTCATTCTACTTCCCAGCAGCAGAAGTTAATGGACTCTACCAGGTTGGGGACCCCAGTGTTGCTTTGCCTTGGCCTCTGCCTCTTCTGCCATCACCAAGCAACCCATTTTGCTCTGGGTATTTTTCCACTGGCTTTTAGGTTTGCCAGTAAGTTCTGCTCACTTCTGACTCTAATTCATAACCTCACTCTTGTGGCTCCTGCAGCCTCATGATATTTCCCTGCGCATAAGCGAGTCCTGCTACCATCTGCTACTGCTGCTGCTGCTGCAAAAGACAGTGTCTGATGGGAGTGGTTTGTTCACTATCATTAACCTTGCTAGGCAGAGCCCTGTGCCGGGCCACCTTGCTAACTGCAGGCTGCATTCTGGCCACCCTGATGTCTCTCCTGGTCCAACAGCTGGGCCAGAGCAACAGGATAGGTGAGGCAGAGTACAGAGTTCCCCTACACAGAAAAAGACATGGGCTGCTCCTTAGACAGGGACTGTGAGCTTGAAGCTTTTCCTCCAAGTTGGGAATTGAGGCAGACGCTATATTCATCTGTTTGCTACAATGGCAACCACCTACTTTAAAGGAGTTCTATAGAAGCTCTAGAGCCTAAAAAATACAGTAGGCTCTGTGGGAAGTCAGTGTAGACAAGAGGTTTGCTTCAGAGGAAGGAGTAGATTGAATCTCATTACTGAACTTTTGCCCCTTTACAAGGCTCTGTCCACACAGCATCCTGAGTGATCCTTTAAAACAATGTGAACTGGATTATGTTTCTCCCCTGTGCAAAGTTTTCTCCGAACACAAACTACCCTCCCCACAGGGCCAATAAGCACTGCCTGATCAGACCCCTGCCTCCTGTTCAAGGTCAGCCTGGAATTCTTTCCCACTCTCCCTCCAAGCTTTAGCCATACTCACCTTCCTTCTGTTACTCAAACACTCCTATAGCTCTTTCCTCAGCTCAGCTTATTGGCACTTGCTGTTCCTACTGCCTAGAACTCTCATCCTCCAGCTCCCATGCGATTGGACTTCTTCTCATCCTTTAGGTCTCATCCTTGAATGTCACTTTCCCAAAGAGATCTGCCCTGGCCTACCAAATCAGAAACTCTGGAGATAGGCCCAGCACACACTGAACTTGGAGAACCACCAGCCAAGAGAGCATATGGAAAGAATGACAGTATCAGCCAAGGAGATTCTGAGTTCTAAGGGACTTATGCACCACTGCAGATTTATTCAGATAAATAAATATCCTGTGTGTATATTTATGCATTGTTTAAAGGATAAGAGCTATAAAGAAAATAGAATAAAGCAAGGACTAGTGATGAGGGTGTGCCATGAGCCTGAAAGTTCACAAAATTTCATTCACTTATTCATTCAACAGGGCAGTGGCAACAGCCAGGTGCAACTGGGATGGGGTAGTCAGGGAAGGCAGCCTTCGTTCCTGAATCTGCCTTGAGTTGGCATGTGAATCAGAGGTGCCAGAGGATCTGGGGGAAGGGAGGTCCAGGCAATGTCCTTGAAGCAGAAAAGAGTTTGGTGTGTTTGAAAAACAAAAAGGAGAGCGGCGTGCTTAGAGCACAGGAGCCAGGCACGGGTGAGGAGAGAAAGATGAGTGTGCAGAGCTAGGCACAGTCTAGAGGACAGGCCTGGCCATGGTGAACGGTTTGGATTTCAATCCCTTGCCATGGGCAGTCCCCAGAGTATTTTAAGCAGCCAGGTGACATGAAGGGATTCTCTGTTTTGAAAGTTCACTTTGAGCGCTGCGTGGAGAATGGATCATGAGGGAAGAGTGTAATTGAGAATCATGTAACATACCTCGGAGACTCGCAGCATGCCCCGCACTGCATCAAACCCTTTACAAGCATTAACTCACCAAATTCTATAACACCCCATGATGTAGATACTACCACTCACCTTGCTTTATGAGTGAGACAACTGAGGCACAGAAAGGTCGGTAACATTTCTTAGGTCACACAGCTGGTAAGTAGGAGCCAGGACTTAAATCCAGGCAGCATGAATTCAGAGACTGAGTTCATAACCACCACGCTAAAATAGGCATACTGTTCCTGCCTCCCCATGACAAAGGACAGCTTTGAGCTTAAAATAGTGTGCTCTAGTAAAGTGCTTTGAATATTAAGCAGGGTACTGTGTGAATTTAACAATGCCATTATATAGTATAAATATAACTCATTAAATAACGTATAATGAATTGCCTCCTAATCTTCTGTATATTGTGGTTAAAAGCAACACTAACATTTGCAGCAAGGAAAACAATTAGCACATTCATTCAGTAGAGTCCTGCTTACACTTCACTCATTAACTTTAATCATCTATGAAATGTGTGAACTAAGCTAACCTGTCACCACCAGAGTCATTAGTGCCTGTCAGCAAATGATAATGCTTTAATTTTTTTTTTTTTTCTGAGATGGAGTCTCGCCCTATCACCCAGGCTGGAGTGCAGTGGCACAATCTTGGCTCACTGCAACCTCCGCCTCCCAGGTTCAAGTGATTCTCCTGCCTCAGCCTCCTGAGTAGCTGGGATTGCAGGCATGCACTACCACACCCAGCTAATTTTTGTATTTTTAGTAGAGACGGGGTTTCACCATATTGGCCAGGCTGGTCTAGAACTCCTGACCTCGTGATCCACCTGCCTCGGCCTCCCAAAGTGCTGGGATTACAGGCTTGAGCCACTGCACCCAGCTGATGCTTTAATTTTTAGGGTATGTTTTAATTTTATAGACTAACAACAACTTAGTCACTGTTTTCCCCTAATGGTACATATGATCAAGATATTGAATATTATTTAACTAAAGATGTATTACTCTTCACAATAGTATCATAAACTAGATCCTAATTAATAGTTGCATTTATTTTCCTTCACTTTCCCAAATTTTATAACTCCCTTTTGCCCTTTAATCAGCAATACACATTCTGAAATGGAACATATGGCTATTTCTCATTTGGTATAGTTCCTCTGTATGTCAACACAGAGAACTCCACGTTTCACACTGGATAACAAGGAACATTTAGAAGAGTGGTTCTTAATCTTTTGGGGTATCACAGACACCTCTGAGAACCAGAGCCCACTGTGATTTTGGGGCTCTAGAGCTCCTATAGAACTCCTTTAAAGTAGGTGGTTACCATTGCAGCAAAACATACATTGAAATGTATGTTTGCGCACCAAAAAAATGTATGTATGTATATACAATTTAAAGAGGTTCACAAAACTCCGAAATGCGTCTTCTGGTCACTACAAATCCCAGGTTAAGAAACTGCATTTTAATTTAATTTGGCTATTTAGAAGCAACTAATGTTTACTTCTCTAGTTAGTGATAAAACCTCTGCTTTGGGTATATACCCAGTAATGGGATGGCTGGGTCATATGGTACTTCTAGTTCTAGATCCTTGAGGAATCGCCATACTGTTTTCCATAATGGTTGAACTACAATCCCACCAACAGTGTAAAAGTGTTCCTATTTCTCCACATCCTCTCCAGCACCTGTTGTTTCCTGACTTTTTAATGATTGCCATTCTAACTGGTGTGAGATGGTATCTCATTGTGGTTTTCATTTGCATTTCTCTGATGGCCAGTGATGATGAGCATGTTTTCATGTGTCTGTTGGCTGTATGAATGTCTTCTTTTGAGAACTGTCTGTTCATATCCTTTGCCCACTTTTCGATGGGGTTGTTTGTTTTTTTCTTGTAAATTTGTTTGAGTTCTTTGTAGGTTCTGGATATTAGCCCTTTGTCAGATGAGTAGATTACCAAAAGGATTATAAATCATGCTGCTATAAAGATACATGCACATGTATGCTTATTGCGGCACTATTCACAATAGCAAAGACTTGGAATCAACCCAAATGTCCATCAGTGACAGACTGGATTAAGAAAATGTGGCACATATACACCATGGAATACTATGCAGCCATAAAAAAGGATGAGTTTGTGTCCTTTGTAGGAACATGGATGCAGCTGGAAACCATCATTCTCAGCAAACTATCGCAAGAACAGAAAACCAAACACCGCATGTTCTCACTCATAGGTGGGAACTGAACAATGAGATCACTTGGACTCGGGAAGGGGAACATCACACACTGGGGCCTATCACGGGGAAGGGGGAGGGGGGAGGGATTGCACTGGGGGTTATACCTGATGTAAATGGCGAGTTGATGGGTGCTGATGAGTTGATGGGTGCAGCACGCCAACATGGCACAAGTATACATATGTAACAAACCTGCACGTTATCCACATGTACCCTAGAACTTAAAGTATAATAATAATAATAATAATAAAAGAAAGAAAAAAACAAAAAAACAAAACAAAACAAAAAACCTCTGCTTTAAAGAGGAATGTTGGGTAATACAGAAGGAAGAGTAGAAGTAGAAAACTCACCAATGGGAAAAGTTTAATATGGACTTGATATTGGATAGTTTTGGGAATATCATTAACACTTTCTTAGGTATATAATAGCATTGTGTTATGTAGAAGAATGTCATTTTTAGGAGATGCATGTTAAAGTATTTAAGGATGAAGGGCCATAATATTGCAACTTATGTTGAAAAGATTCAACAAAATAGATGATTGATAAATAATAGAATAGGAGACAGATGAAGTACATAGGGGAAAATACTAATACCTTAAATGGTTTCTATAGGTGGTAGGTATATGGTTTCTATTTTACTGTTCTTGCAATTTTCTTAATGTTTGAAAATTGTTATAGTAAATATTTGGAGGGGAAACATCCTTGTTTTTGATCATTTGAGGTATTGGGCAAGAAAGCATTAATGTAATTTTGAAGTCTAGTGGGGAAAAGTAGGGTTCACATGGATATTCTAAAATAGAAGATGATGTTAGAAAATTTCAATGGAAAATAAGCTTCAGTGTTGCTCTAGAAATAAGATTAGGGAAGAGGTCAATAAAAAGGGAATGCTTCAAGTAAGAATCATGAATTATCCCAACACACCTTAATTCAAATAAACTGAAAATTCTTTACAGATTTAGTTGATTTAATCTTTTCTATGTGTAGCTATAGCTATTAACCATTATCACTAGATTATACATTTCTTGAAGAATCTTGTTAAAAATACAGATCTGGTTAATAGTATTTGAGGATACTACCAGTCAAGGCAGATGGATTGATGTAGAACGAGGCCCTCTCACTGCAAACACAGAATCACTGCATGAAAATAATTTTAATGCATTGCCAGGATATATAAGAAAAATTGAATAAATTTAAATATATAAGAAAAATTGAATAAATTTTGGTGGGGTGGGGTTACTAAATATTGTAAAGATATCAATTCTCTCTAAATCTATAGATTCGATGCAATTCCAGTTAAGATCTTAACCAGATTTTTTATAAATCTTGATAAGCTAATTCTAACATTTGTGCTGAAGACCAAGATTGCCAAAAATAGAAACAAAAACTTCTACATAATGAGAAGAAAAAGATTGGGTGACTCATCCTAGCAGATACTAAGCCCCATTTACAAAAATAGCACAATAGCATGATATTGGTGTGGGATAAATAAATAAACCCATAAAACAAAATAGAGTCCAGAAACTGGCCCACACACATATATGTAAAATTAATATGTGATAGAAGGGAGTTTGCATATTGGAAGAGAAAAATGGACTTTTGAAGAAATAATGCTTGGACAATTGGGTAGGTATATTGAAAATACAGAACTAGATACCTTAAAATATAACCAAAAATATATTTCCATTCGGGTTAAAGTTTCAAATAGAACTTTCCTTTATACTCTTAGGTTAGAAAGTAATTTTCTTCAATATGACTTTTAACAAACCAAAAAAAGAAAATACTGACATTATTTAACAGGTAACAACAATCCACCAATTGGTAGATGATATTTGCAATTCATATAATAGACAGAGGATTAGTATGCAGAATATTTAGAACCTCCTAAAAGAAAACAAGACCAATACCTTAATGGGCAAAAGGCATAAATACAGCTATGCAGGAAGCTGAGGTGGGAGAATCACCTGAGTCCAGGTGTTCAAGACCAGCCTGAACAACATAACAAGATCCCATTTCTAAAACAAAAAAGTTTAAAAATTATTTGGAGGTGGTGGCATGGGCCTGTAATCCTAGCTACTCAGGAGTCTGAGGGAGGAGAATTGCTTGAGGCGGGGAGTTGGAGGCTGCAGTGAGCTATGATCACACCACTGCACTCCAGCCTGTGTGACAGAGGGAGACCCCATCTCTAAAAAAGTTAAAATAATAAATAAATAAGGCATAAGCAAGCATTTCACCGAAAAATAAACACAAATAACTGATAAAAATATGAAATGTTCCCCCCTTACTATAAATTTAGGAAATGAACATTAAAATCACAAAAAGATACCATTTAGACTCACCAGATTAACAGAAATTATAAAGACACAGAGTCCCATGGATGTGGAGCATCAGGAACAGTTACACACAGCTGACAAAAATGAATATTAGCTCATCTGCATTTTCCAATAAAGTAAAAAATGCATATACTCTGTAGCCCAGCAGTTTAATTCCAAGCATATACCATGAAGAAAAGCTTTTCCATGTGCACCAAAAGGTGCATGCAACAATGTACATAATAATGTTGTTCATAATAGAAAACTGGAAACAACCTAAATAATCAACATGACACTAAGTAAAGTAGTTAAATTCACCCAATGGAATGCTATACAACAGTGAAAAATGAATGAATCAATTGAACTACAACTTCACACTTCAACATACATGGATCCTGTAAACATGGTATGAAGAAGCAAAATGCAGCAGGATTTATTTTACAAAGTATACAGACATGCAAAACTCAACCATATGTTTTTTAGGGATGCATGCGTATGGAGTCAAATTATAAAGAAATGCAAAGAAATGATAAACTCAAAATTCAGTATAGTGGCGACTTCTATGGTTAAATGAATTTTTAATTTAATTTTTTAAGCCAGATTGTGAGATGTGGTATTTATTTTATTGTTATTCTAAATCACTTCATATCAGAGTTCTCAAACTCAAATAAATATTTGCTGTGGGTGGTAACTGAGGCCAGGAGTCCGAGGCTGCAGTGAGCTTAGATCACACCACTGCACTCCAGCCTGTACAACAGAAGGAGGCCCCATCTCTAAAAAAGACCATTAAAATAAAAAATAAATAAATAAATAAGGCAAAAGCAAGCAGTTATGCAGTTGTATGATGGTCAGCAGTACCCTGGCCTCTACTGACTGAATGACAGCAGCACCATCCTCCCAGTTGTGACATCCAAAACTGTCCACAGGCATTGCCAAACGTCCCCTAGGAGACAAAAATCACCCCCAATTGAGAACCACTGCCCTACACACAAATCTTTCATATATATTCGTTTGCTATGTATGAAATTACATTTTTAATTATTTAAAAAAATTTAAAGCTTTCATGATCTAACTCATATAACTAGCTTATTGACTAAATTAGACTTGATAGGACAGGCAGAAATATTCTATTCTTTCTCCATTGTTCCTTCAACTCACTATGTGAACTTGATCATCTTTTCCTGTCTCTAAATGATACCTCAGACAGGTCCTATGACTTTTTCAATCTACAAAAAAGTGGTACTTTAAGATGGCTAAACCTAATAAACGGAGGAGATTTATCATGCTTTTGGATAAAAGACTCAATATAATGAAGATGTCATTTTTTCTCGACTTAAAGCACAGATTTAATAAAACTCTAATCATAGTCTCAGCAGCAATTTTGTTAACCTTGATAATTATTCAAAAATCCATTTGGAAAGATAAAAAGACAAAAAAAGACAAGAAAGAGGAGGATAGAGACTTGCCCTATTAGAAAGCAAGACTTTATACAAAGCCAAAATAATTAAGATAATGCAGTAATGGTATTTGGATAGACAAATGAACCAGTGGAAGAAATAGAGAGCCCACAGTCAGAACCATGGGGTATTCATCGAAGTAAGTTACAGTAACACATTAGTCCTGACATCTGAGGTTTAGCATTTCGAAGTTAACTTCTTACTCACACAGGACCTGCTGTTAATACAGATGAACACAAGGTGATGTAACAATCCAGGTAGCTCTATCTTGTGTGGGCTCTCTCATCCCAACATACATTCTTCATGCTTTCCAACACAGGAGAAGAGGGAAACTGAAAGATAGAACAAGGATGTTTCACAGTCTCATCCCAGAGTTACACACATCATTTCTGCTCACAGGCCATTGGCCATTTCTAGGTACATGGTCCTGGTGAAGAGCTGAGAAGTAGCCTTTGGGATATCCAGGAAGACAGAATAGCCAGATATTGGTGAGCACTAGTCATGTACCCCTTATACGAGAGCTTGATATGGGAAAGAGATGACATTACAGATTATTAAGAAAATACTGGATATTCAAAAACTGGTAATGGTTAATTATTTTTCATATAGAAAAAAAAAAGCATTAAATTAAATTAGAAACTCCCAGTATGGTCGAACATTCCAAACGAATTAAATATTTAAATAAGAAATACAAAATTGTAATATTTTTAGTAGAAATTAGAGGTTATAATCCCTACTAAATCTTAGAAGAAAAGATTTCTTTAACAAGACAAAAACACCAATTACAAAGGAAAGGTTTGATTAATTTGACTATAAACAGGAGAGCACAATGTTTAAAAATAAAACACACACTTGAAGAAGATATTTGCATTATATAACAACAATAACAGCAGATTGTATTTGAAAACTTAAATAGCTCCCTCAAGTGAATAAGAAAATGAAAATTTAAAAATACAAAAAAGTTGATATATGAATAGGTAATTTCTCTTCCAGGTACAAAGATGTTTTTTTGAAACTTTGTTATAGTAGAGAAAAATTAGAAACAATTAAAATGTTCCAGAACAGAGAAATCGATAGGTGGATATATTGTGGTATATCTCCAACAATGGAATTCCAAACCAGAGTTAAATAAGCCTTATTTAACCAGACAAAAAGCACATGATCAAGATGCACTTGTACTGATGTGGATAGGAATTGGAAAACATAACATTTAATTAAAAAGCAGGTTGTAGAATATGTATAGGAATGATGCTATTTATGTATATTTTTATTCCATATGCTGTTTATGCATACACATGTTTGAAGTCAAATAGAAAATCATGGAAAGGAAGGATATACATCAACTTTAAGATAAGAGTTGCTCTTGAGGAGAGAGAAAAATGAGCTCAGGAAAGTCCTTCCTGGATTCCCTATTCAATAAATGGTGCTGGGATAACTGGCTAGCTATACGCAGAAGATTGAAACTGGATTCCTTCCTTACACCATATACAAAAACTAGCTCAAGGTGGATTAAGACTTAGATGTAAAATGCAAAGCTATAAAAACCCTGGATGACAACCTAGGCAATACCATTCAGGACAAAGGCATGGGCAAAGATTTCATGATGAAGATGTCAAAAGTTATCTCAACAAAAGCAAAAATTGACAAATGGGATCTTAAACTTAAGAGCTTCTGCACAGCAAAAGACACTATCAGTGGAGTAAACAGACAACCTACAAAATGGGAGAAAATATTCACAAATTATGCATCAGACAATGGTCTAATATCCGGCATCTATAAGGAACTGAAACAAAATTTACAAGAAAAAAAAAGAAAGCCCTATTAAAAAGTGGTCAAAGGACACGAACAGACACTTTTCAAAAGAAGACATACATGTGGACAACAAGCATATGAAGAAAAGGCTCAACATCACTGACCATTAGAGAGATGCAAATCAAAACCAAGATGAGATATCATCTTATACCATTCATAATGGCTATTATTACAAAGTCAAAAAATAACAGAATAACAGATGCTGGCAAGGTTGCAGAGAAAAGGGAATGTTTATGCACTGTTGGTGGGAGGGTAAATCACTTTCCATAGCCATTGTGAAAAGCAGTGTGGTAATTTCTCAAAGAGCTAAAAATGGAACTACCATTATATACCCAAAGGAATAGAAATCATTCTATTGTAGATACATGCACGCATATGTTCATTGCAGCACTACTCACAATAGCAAACACATGGAATCAACCTAAATGCCCACCAATAGTACACTGGATAAACAAAATATGGTACATATACACCATGGAACACTATGCAGCCATAAAAATGAATTAGAGCATGTCCTTTGCAGGAACATGGATCGAACAGGAGGGCATCATCCTAAGTGAACTAGCACAGAAATAGAAAATCAAATACCACATCTTCTCACTTATGACTGGGAGCTAAATGATGAGAACACAGGGACACAAAGAAGAAAACAACAGACACTGAAGATTACTTGAGGGTGGAGGGTAGATGGAGGGAGAGAATTAGAAAAAAATAACTCTTGGGTACTAGGCTTGGTACCTGAGTAATGAAATAATCTGTACAACAAACCCCCATGATATGTGTTTACCTAAATAACACATGTGCATATGTACCCCTGAACCTAAAATAAAAATTCAAAAAAAAAAAAAAAAAAGAAAAGTTCTTCCTAACTTTACCTAGAGTGTTTTGTTCTTTCCACTGTCCCCAATCCCCACCCCAAGATCTGAAGCAAACATGGCAAAATATTAGCATTTATTAAATCTTGGTGATTAGTAGCTATGTTTGTTTTATATCATTCTTTATACTTTTCTAATGTGAAATAAAAGGAAGCAGAAAGTACTAGAAGATGTGATTTATTAAAATATATAAGCTTCTGTTTGATCAAATCAGAGATCCTAAATTAGGACTGATGTGCAGCCACTATATTTATCAGTAACATGATCTATGGGAGACAGATCTCCCAAACCAAACTGGGAGTTAAGAAGCTGACTTTACTCCTCTTAGAGCAGGTCTTAGTTTTCTCATTGGCTTCCTTTTAAGGATACAGCAAACACTGCATTGTTCGTAAGAACAGATTCTGCCTGGGCACTGGAAACCTTCAGAGGTGCATTTATGTTTGCAGGTCACTGGAATACAATTCCGTCCAGAGGAGCAATAATTTAAATAAAGTACCCCGATGACCTATGCAGAGTAAGCAATCCCACAAATAGCCCTATTTTATGGTTACTCATATGCATGGGTCATGTTGCTGGTAATATGATGTTTTAAATTCTGAGAGAAAAAATAATTATAAAGTACTATTTCACATATTTTTTTTCTATTTTTGGAGATCAATGGCATTTTAATAGCTGCCATCATTCTAGCCACACTATAAAGTCATCCATATATCATTTCTGTTTATGAGGCTCCCTGGACATCTGTTTCTTGCATTAGGTAATTAGTTTAGACCAAGTTATGGTGAATGACATATACTCAGTTGACCATCTGCCTCCATCATACAGCTCACTTTCAAGAGCCATGCTCTTGTTCTGTCATGCCATCAGTATTCACTGCATAGATATATGGCCCAAAGTTCCACTTCCACTCACTGATCATTTGTATCTTAACTCTTTCCAATAAGATTTACAGGGCAGACCCACAACTGCCACAGGAGAGATTTCGTTTCAGAGAGATTTAGTAGATGTGATCAAATCCCTTTAAAGACAGACTAGCCAAATGGTTACAAATGGATGTTTTTATACGTAATGTGGTTTTCCTAAATCAACAAATCTTATTTTCCATTATACATCACCATAACTATGACATCTAAGAGCACCGCTCTGAAACAATTCTGAAGTGTCATGGCCAATATTTTGGCATCTCTTCTTGGGAAAAACAGTTCTTTTCAGGATAATGCAGTGACACCAGCTTTGAAATCATCTTGAATGTCTTGTTATTCTCAAAACTGCCTCACAAGTGCTAGGATAGCACATGGCTCCTTGTTCTATAAACCTTGTAAAAGTGGATTTCATATTATTCACAAGGGGTTAGTTTATTGAGAAAGATCAAAAAGGAGGGGAGGAAGGAAAGACTGAGGGGGCAAGGCAGTCTTATTACTGTTTTCTAGAAGATTTGAGCTATAGAATGAAGTGTGTGTGTGTGTGTGTGTGAATCATAACATTCAAAAGTCACTTCATGGTGGCACTGTTCCAATTTTCAATTGCCACATTGCTCTTCCTACCTTACTGAGAAGTGTACATGAATAATTCATCCCAATCTTCATTTGTCTATATTTTCTAAATTTCTTACAATGAGCTTGTATTAATTCTATAAGCAGAAGAAAGAAGCATTTTAAATGGAAAAAATGCTTTAAGGTTTGCCAAAATATTGTGATTTCATCATCTAAATGTTATTTCTTCCTTATCTAGTTCTACTACTCACAAATATGAAATGTGGTGGTAACTGGGAATTACTTTATCTCTATCACTTTACTGTGAATTTGAGGTAAGTATGTAATACTGGCTACAAAATTATTATTTTTGTCCCTGTTGTTACTAGGAGACTACAACACTCAACTGGCAAATGTTAACAAGTAGCAAAGCAAATGTAAACACCATTTGCTTTACTGATATTTTAATAGGTTTACCTTCCTGTAAGGTCTCTTGACACCATAACATGATATATATGCAAATATCGCTTAAATAGTTGAATAAAAATACAATGTAAGTGGATCAATAATTAGATCCCTACAAATTTAGTATACTAGGAGACTCAGCTAAAACAAAGAATGGAACAGAAAAATGTGATTTTATCTGCCAGATTAGATCAGCCTAAATAGATAAATATAGATGTTTCAAAGGTCAACGACCACAGAATTACACACATATGTAAGTGTGTCATACGTTTTTTTCTTCAAGGCCCTATTCCAATTGTACCTCTCCCCTGAGGTTTTTCCTGTTTTTTTTTTTTGGAATGGCCTCTCCATGGCTTTTCCCATATTTTCTCCGTTTTTATCATAACATTTACTCCTGTCTCTTACTGTATTGTTCCCTTCCTGAGGCACATAATTACACACATTTTAACATTTCTGAAATTGAGATGCATCCTATAATTTATAAGTGTATTTAATGTGGTGTCGTTCTCCTTCCTTCTTTCCCTTCTGCACCCTTAATCAGTTCTCATTCAATCAGCGGTGGGACTAACAATTGATCAAGCTGGGAATAGCCTTGCAATCCACCTACCTGGAGGACAGGTAAAATGTCTGCTGATGCATGTATTCTCTAAGAAGATGGACCAGAGTGCTTTCAGAATAGAGACCTGGGGGAACTGCAATTAATAACCACAGGTTCTCTTAGATGGAGAAAAGAGAAGACTTAATGAAATGATCACCATCAGGAGACATTTTTGGATTTGTATAACTAAAATGATATCTAATGATTTCTCCTTCATCTTTCCACATTTATATTAGCATTCTAAGTCTTCATCTCAGACAGCTCTATAATATTTGTCCTTATAAAAGCAAACAGAACAGACTTTGTATGTTTTCTGTAAGTGACTCAAAGTTCAAAGTCCTAACTTGCTTTTCTTTCTGTAGTGGACATTGTGTTGGGCCATCCAAATATCTCCTCCCTTTCAGGACTAAGACACTCATTTTCCCAGCTCCTGGGAGTATTGGTAGCTGACAGCTCATAATAGAGTCCTGCTGCAGAGATTGTTCTCTGCTAAACCTAAGCTCATCACCTACCTGGGAGCAGCTCCCAGTGAATGACTGGTCAGGTATATAAAGGCTGGGGCCCCTGCCCCAACTGGGGATGATGATACAGAGTGGCCACAGCTGCACAGCAAACAATGGAATGGGCTGAGGTCTTGGTTGTGAATGCCTCACAGACCAGTTTCTTCCTCTATCCACTTTTGCTTTCTTCTCTTTCCCACAAAGGTTGATCCAAAGATTACCACCTCCCAGGGAACCCGATCTGCAGCAGGTAGGGTGTTAGAAGTGGTCAAAACAATGACTCACAAATAAGATGTTGGAGCTGGATCACCCATGAGCCAGGCAGCAATAATGACGGCTGTCACCGATGGCAGTTAGATGCCAGCGTGAGGGAAGACTTTCACTGATGGTGAGCCAGCACCATATACTAGTGAAATGAAATGTTCAGCAGGTCCAGTGTATGAGGCATTTGAGAAACACGGAGGAAATAGGCATCATATGGGTAATTCATCAATAATTAAAATTGAGTACAAAAGCCAAAGGCGGCTTTGCAGCATTATCAAGTGACTCTCATTTCCCGCCACTGCAAGACAGACAAAACTGAGGATCAAGCCCAAGATTTATAAGAATAAGAGTTGTGGCCAGGCGCGGTGGCTCACGCCTGTAATCCCAGCACTTTGGGAGGATGAAGTGGGCAGATCACGAGGTCAGGAGATGGAGACCATCCTGGCTAACACGGTGAAATCCCATCTCTACTAAAATACAAAAAATTAGCTGGGCGTGGTGGCGGGCACCTGTAGTCCCAGCTACTCGGGAGGCTGAGGCAGGAGAATAGCGTGAACCTGGGAGGTGGAGCTTGCAGTGAGCTGAGATTGCACCACTGCACTCCAGCCTGGGTGACAGAGCAAGACTCCGTAGCCAAAAAAAAAAAAAAAAAAAAAAAAAAAAAAAAAAAAAAATAAGAGTTGCATCACTCCCAATACCTCAAGATTCCTGGCAGGTCTATATACCCAGGTCAAGGTCCTGATTATGAAGGAATGAGACCTTGAGATATGATATAGAAATGCTGGCATTGATGCATTTAATCTGAGTCCCCAGATTTTTCTGAATCTTCTGCAGAAGTGGCCCCCTCTTTCTTTCCAATGTCCGGCTTGATGGACTACAAGGCAGAAGGACTCTTCTCTTGCTAGACAAGACAGATTCCACCCAGGATCTGCCCTAATCACCTACCTTCTGACCACTAAAACAGTAATTAGGTTTAACTCATAACAAAATTTGGCCTAAGAAGTGCTGGACATGCTAAGCAAGGAAGGACTGACAGGCTGCAGGAACTGTAGAACCTATACAACATACATCAACAGAGGCCAGGAGAACATGTATGGGGATGAATTCTAAGGATTAAGGTGGCACATAAAAGTGGATAAAGGAGAATTTATAGATATGAGAGTAGAGTAAGACTCAATTAACCCTTGGCAAGAACCCAGTTAGACGGTGATAATATGCTACCAGGAGCATCCTTAATAGCTTAGAAAAAGCAATGGCCCACACTAAGTAGTACAGAAATACTGTGGCATAGGTGAAAGGAAATATTTAAAGCATCAGAAGAGTGGCAATCATGGGTATAGCAGATAAAGCTGAAAAGGACACCAGATGACTTTGATCCACAAGAGGGCCCAGAAAGCGTTCTATTAACAAATCCATAAGGAATGTCCCAGGGTAAGGGGCAGCAGTATCACTGGGAAGCTCAGTGTTGAGCAACTTCTGTAGTTCATGGTTGACAATAGGAGATGCTATCATAGAATTGAGCTCCCTGGCAGCAATGTAGATCACTGGATCCCAACATAATACAGATGTGGGAGGGGAGAACTTAGACATCAGGGACAAGGTAGATGCAATTACTGACCAAAGAACAGCAAGGACAGAGTGGCTGCCAAGAAGGACCAACCCTTAGAAAGATGTGGAGATGCTTAAAAGAATAAGGCATCCCTATGGATGACAGAGAGTCATAGGGGTTATAGTTCATCCCACTAAACTTCTACTTATAAGTTCACCCCAGGAAAAGAGGGCCACCAGAATCTCAAACGGGCTGCTCCCCAAACATATATGAAGCAAGTCAATCTGAATGGGTCAAGGGGTGGACTGTACTGTATGCTGCCTTGTGCTATCCAGATCCTACTTTCCAGCACTGAAGGTCTCATTTCCCCAGCTGCTCAGAGTATCAGCAATGGACAGCTCATGCTGAGTCCCTCTCTAGAGATTGCCCTCCACTGAAGAAGGCCACACCCTCCAAGATTGTGTTCCCCTCCAGTGACTGGTCAAGGAGGAAATACAAAGGCCCATCTCCCTTACCCTAATTCGGAAAAATATGCAGAGCTATTTCAAAGTTCTTCTTGGAATTGACCAAAGTCCTTTTCAATGATTGCTCCACAGTCTGACTTTTTCCTCTGCCATATTTTTTCTCCTTCACTCCCTACAGGTGTTGATCGCAAGAGTGCCCCCAATCAACTTTCTGCATGCAAATCTCTGTTTCATGGAGAACCTGACCAGCAACATGACACCTCTCACCACATCTTACATCAGCAGTTTCTAAATGTGTGCTGCGGACTTGCTATAGCAGATACGTTTTTCAGATTTCTCATGTTCACCCCATAGCTACAAAACCATAATCTCCATGAATGGGTCCCAAGGATGTGTATTTTTTCAAAGCTCCCCCTCCGCTGATGAATCTGGTGTGTAGCTTGATGTAGAAACTACTGCTATACCAAAGGCTCAGCCTCAAATCAGCCTACAGCTTCTATCTTGCTCCATCTTCCTGTCTCAGCTAACGATAGAGTGGAGAAGCAATAAAAAGGTCAAAAGTAGGTAAACAAAATGTGAACCAGTGTATAAAAGTTCTTCTGAGCAAGCGGTATGTTTTTGGCTATTGGCAACTAATCCCACTTCCTCCTTTACCCAAGAAGCTCAAAACAAACTCTGTGGCCAACCTTTGGCTTTCAAATAGAACTTTATCATTTCTTCTGCCAAACGTTAACCTCACCCCTGGCTGCCTCTCATTTTTGCAATCCAATTTTCCTTTCACCCCAATTTCTTCATCTATTTCTTGTTTTTTTTTAATATTTCCCATATTTCTGTAGGCAGCCTCAAACCCATGTTTTGTTACTGTGGGGGACAAGTGGGGAATCAAATAAATGAAGGAGAAAAAGGAAGGAAAAAGAAAGGGAAAGAGGAAAAAATGATCCTGTCAGTCCTAGGAGAAATGGAAGCAGGAGTGTGAATGTATAGGACTCAAATTATTCCAGGATACAGATTATCATGAGCTGCTTGTATAACACCATTATTTTAAAATGAGAACTCACCACTGAGGATTTTTTTAAAAATCGGATAGTTAAATTTGTAAGATGCATACTAAGGTGAAAGGGAGAGAAGGAGTAGGAGGATGAATTTGGCCATGGTTTGTTTGTGCCATTGCCCTAAGTGAAGTTTCTGGTTTCAGTGTTTGTCTTCAGGCATTACAGTGTTTGTCCTCCTGCCTGGCATTGGTCCTTTAGATTCAGAGTACTCGCAACATCTGTACACAAGGCAGTCAATAGGGAACGGAAGGTGTCAGGGCAGTGATAGAGGATATGTTTAGAAATCATTCTCGCCTTGTCTATAGAGTGATCTTTATTATAATTTCAGATCTTTAAATTCCCTTCTGATTCTGTCCTTTCTCTACCCAGTAGCCCCTGTGTGTTTTATATTAAAATTCTGTGTCATGGGAGGGAAAGTGAAAAGCTTTCTCTGGAACCAATCTGGAATGGAAACCTAATAATGTTTTTTTCAGGGTGGATAAATGTCTTAAACGAAAGTGCCAAAAAGGCTGACGTTGCGTCCCTGATTACAAGCTTTTTCTCTCCTTCCGTAGTTGGTAATTATTAGGAAGAATGAAGCTATGGTTTCCAAATGTATCCGAAATTTAGAAATACAGCTTGCACACGTTGGACTTCATTTTTTCCTTTTTGGAAGGTAAATGATCATGATTAATAGCAATTCCACCTGTGGGAATCCTGGGCCACTTGGCACCCTAAGGAAAAATGAGAAAATAAAATCAAGCTAAAATGCATTTGTCTTCATTTGAAGAGTATGTGTTATTCGTCTCTATTTATTTAATGGTGTGTTCTTCCTATCAGTCTTTCCGACATTCTTATGCCTCCTAGAGGACATGCAATGACCCTGCTACATTCCAGGGTTTGCCCCTGGACTAAGCTTGCCATGCAGCTTAGCTTCCCACCCTTAGGTGCCTTTTGGTACTTTAGGAACATCTGCTTTACAGGGAGAAGCAGGTTTGAGCCAGTTAGCCCATACCAAAATATGGGGTGAATCTCAAGGGTTCTTACTTAAGCCCACAAAGGTCCTTGACTGCATGTAAGGGCTACCCTAGTCTGGGGCTGGGGGTCCATATGTTCTTATAAGAGCTGAGAAATCTAAAGCCAGAGGGCTCTTAGGACAGAGGATAAGCTCCTTTCTTGAGTGCAAATGACTTTTGAGAAAATTGCTCAGTATTTACCTGTCTTATCTGGAGCACAGAGATGGCCTCGCATGTGTATGGCACATTATTATTTATCATGAACTTTACAATATTATTCATGCCATCTAATGATAGAACCATAAAGGTGGCAGAACTGGTGTTATCATTTTCTTTACACAACCACCTCCCTTGCCTCAGCCCCAGATATTTATGTCTCTTGGTCTATGACATTTATGAATTTATGTTTAGAATACACAAAATAATTTATTTCATTCATCAGAAAGAATTCATTCCATTAGTAGAGCTGCTAAAATGTCATCATCACATCCCTTTGCATAGGATGATCATTTCTAGGCTCAGCCTCCTTAGCCTTAAAAATAAGGGGTTAGTTGTTTCCATATCTTGGCTATTGTGAATAATGCTATAATAAACACAGTAGGGCAGATATCTGTTGAAGATGCTGATGTGGCAAGGTTATAGATATGTTAGCTTGATTGTGGTCATTATTTCACAATGTATATGTACATCAAAACATAAAGTTGTACACCTTAAATACATACAATTTTAATATGTCAATTATACCTCAATAAAGCTAGGGGGGAAAGTAAGGGGTTGGAATTGTAGGATTGCTTAGCATTCACCTAGCCCTAATACTCTATTTGCTTAGAAAAAGGCCTAACCATAGTGCAGATCTCAGACCATCAACAGCAGAAAGCACATGACCATAACAGGAATTAGGTGGGGGAAATTCCCCCGAAAACACAGAAAAGCAGGATTAATTGGACAGGTGATAGCCTGTACAGGAAAATAAGCATCATAGAGAAGAGGGACAGCATGTGGTTAGACTGCTAATGATGCCACACATACTTTCTGGTTTGGGTGACATATCCATGAAACTTGGAACAGTGATGGATTAAATCAGAGACATTTGAAAACATAGGGAGGGCAAGAGTGAATCCAACTTCTATTTATTTACTTATTTATTTATTATTATACTTTAAGTTCTAGGGTACATGTGCACAACGTGCAGGTTTGTTACATATATATACATGTGCCATGTTGGTGTGCTGTACCCATTAACTCATCATTTACATTAGTTATATCTCCTAATGCTATCCCTCCCTCCCCTCTCTCCCCACTTCTTTTGAGAAGTGTCTGTTCATATCCTTCACCCACTTTTTGATGGGGTTATTTTTCTCTTGTAAATTTCTTTGAGTTCTTTGTAGGTTCTGGATATTAGTCCTTTGTCAAATGAGTAGATTGCAAAAATTTTCTCCCATTCTGTAGGTTGCCTATTCACTCTGATGGTAGTTTCTTTTGCTGTGCAGAAGTTCTTTAGTTTAATTAGATGCCATTTGTCAATTTTGGCTTTGGTGGCCATTGCTTTTGGTGTTTTAGACATGAAGTCCTTGCCCATGCCTGTGTCCTGAATGGTATTGCCTAGGTTTTCTTCTAGGGTTTTTATGGTTTTAGGTCTAACATTTAAGTCTGTAATCCATCTTGAATTATTTTTCATATAAAGTATAAGGAAGGGATCCAGTTTCAGCTTTCTAATTATGGCTAGTCAGTTTTCCCAGCACCATTTATTAAATAGGGAATCCTTTCCCCATTTCTTGTTTTTGTCAGGTTTGTCAAAGATCAGATGGCTGTAGATGTGTGGTATTATTTCTGAAGGCTCTGTTCTGTTCCATTAGTCTATATCTCTGTTTTGGTACCAGTACCATGCTGTTTTGGTTACTGTAGCCTTGTAGTATAGTTTGAAGTCAGGTAGCATGATGCCTCTAGCTTTGTTCTTTTGGCTGATGATCGTCTTGGCAATGCGGGCTCTTTTTTGGTTCCATATGATCTTTAAAGTAGTTTTTTCCAATTCTGTGAAGAAAGTCATTGGTAGCTTAATGGGGATGGCATTGAATATATAAATTACCTTGGGCAGTATGGCCATTTTCACGATATTGATTCTTCCTATCCATGAGCGTGGAATGTTCTTCCATTTGTTTGTGTCCTTTTTTATTTCATTGAGCAGTGGTTTGTAGTTCTCCTCGAAGAGGTCCTTCACATCCCTTGTAAGTTGGATTCCTAGGTATTTTATTCTATTTGAAGCAATTGTGAATGGGAGTTCACTCATGATTTGGCTCTCTGTTTGTTTGTTATTGGTGTATAAGAATGCTTGTGATTTTTGCACATTGATTTTGTATCCTGAGACTTTGCTGAAGTTGCTTATCAGCTTAAGGAGATTTTGGGCTGAGACGATGGGGTTTTCTAAATATACAATCATGTCATCTGCAAACAGGGACAATTTGACTTCCTCTTTTCCTAATTAAATACCCTTTATTTGTTTCTCCTGCCTGATTGTCCTGGCCAGAATTTCCAACACTATGTTGAATAGGAGTGGTGAGAGAGGGCAACCCTGTCTTGTGCCAGTTTTCAAAGGGAATGCTTCCAGTTTTTGCCCATTCAGTATGATGTTGGCTGTGGCTTTGTCATAAATAGCTCTTATTATTTTGAGATATGTCCCATCAATACCGAATTTACTGCGAGTTTTTAGCATGAAGGGCTGTGGAATTTTGTCAAAGGCCTTTTCTGCATCTATTGAAATAATCATGTGGTTTTTGTCTTTGGTTCTGTTTATATGCTGGATTACGTTTATTGATTTGCGTATGTTGAACCAGCCTTGCATCCCAGGGATGAAACCCACTTGATCATGGTAGATAAGCTTTTTGATGTGCTGCTGGATTTGGTTTGCCAGTATTTTATTGAGGATTTTTGCATCGATGTTCATCAGGGATATTGGTCTAAAATTCTCTTTTTTTTGTTGTGTCTCTGCCAGGCTTTGGTATTAGGATGATGTTGGCCTCATAAAATGAGTTAGAGAGGATTCCCTCTTTTTCTATTGACTGGAATAGTTTCAGAAGGAATGGTACCAGCTCCTCTTTGTACCTCTGGTAGAATTTGTCTGTGAATCCATCTGCTCCTGGACTTTTTTTGGTTGGTAGGCTATTAATTATTGCCTCAATTTCAGAGCCTGTTATTGGTCTATTCAGGAATTCAACTTCTTCCTGGTTTAGTCTTGGGAGAGTGTATGTGTCCAGGAATGTATCCATTTCTTCTAGGTTTTCTAGTTTATTTGCGTAGAGGTGTTTATAGTATTCTCTGATGGTAGTTTGTATTTCTGTGGGGTCGGTGGTGATATCCCCTTTATTATTTTTTATTGCATCTATTTGATTCTTCTCTCTTTTCTTCTTTATTAGTCTTGCTAGCGGTCTATCAATTTTGTTGATCTTTTCAAAAAAACCAGCTCCTGGATTCATTGATTTTTTGAAGGATTTTTTGTGTCTCTATCTCCTTCAGTTCTTCTCTGATCTTAGTTATTTCTTGCCTTCTGCTAGCTTTTGAATGTGTTTGCTCTTGCTTCTCTAGTTCTTTTAATTGTGATGTTAGGGTGTCAATTTTAGATCTTTCCTGCTTTCTCTTGTGGGCATTTAGTGCTATAAATTTCCCTCTATACACTGCTTTAAATGTGATCCAGAGATTCAGGCATGTTATATCTTTGTTCTCATTGGTTTCAAAGAACATCTTTATTTCTGCCTTCATTTCTTTTTGTATCTAGTGGTCATTCAGGAGCAGCTTGTTCAGTTTCCATGTAGTTGAGCAGTTTTGAGGGAGTTTCTTAATCCTGAGTTCTAGTTTGATTGTACTGTGGTCTGAGAGACAGTTTGTTATAATTTCTGTTCTTTTACATTTGCTGAGGAGTGCTTTACTTCCAACTATGTGGTCAATTTTGGAATAAGTGTGATGTGGTGCTGAGAGGAATATATATTCTGTTGATTTGGGGTGGAGAGTTCTGTAGATGTCTACTAGGTCCACTTGGTGCAGAACTGAGTTCAATTCCTGGATATACTTGTTAACTTTCTGTCTCGTTGATCTGTCTAATGTTGACAGTGGGGTGATAAGTCTCCCATTATTATTGTGTGGGAGTCTAAGTCTCTTTGTAAGTCTCTAAGGACTTGCTTTATGAATCTGGGTGCTCCTGTATTGGGTGCATATATATATATAGGATAGTTAGCTCTTCTTGTTGAATTGATCCATTTCCCATTATGTAATGGCCTTCTTTGTCTCTTTTGATCTTTGTTGGTTTAAAGGCTGTTTTATCAGAGACTAGGATCGCAACCCCCGCCTTTTTTTTTGTTTTCCATTTGCTTGGTAGATATTCCTCCATCCCTTTGTTTTGAGCCTATGTGTGTCTCTGCACATGAGAAGGGTCTCCTGAATACAGCACACTGATGGGTCTTGACTCTTTATCCAATTTGCCAGTCTGTGTCTTTTAATTGGGGCATTTAGTCCATTTACATTTAAGGTTAATATTGTTATGTGTGAACTTGAACCTGTCATTATGATGTTAACTGGTTATTTTGCTCGTTAGTTGATGCAGTTTCTTCCTAGCATTGATGGTCTTTACATTTTGGCATTTTTGCAGTGGCTGGTACTGGTTGTTCCTTTCCATGTTTAGTGCTACCTTCAGGAGCTCTTGTAGGGCAGGCCTGGTGGTGACAAAATCTCTCAACATTTGCTTGTCTGTAAAGGATTTTATTTCTCCTTCACTTATAAAGCTTAGTTTGGCTGGATATGAAATGCTGGGCTGAAAATTCTTTTCTTTAAGAATGTTGAATATTGGCTCCCACTCTTCTGGCTTGTAGAGTTTCTGCCAAGAGATCTGCTGTTAGTCTGATGGGCTTCCCTTTGTGGGTAACCCGACCTTTCTCTCTAGCTGCCCTTAACATTTTCTCCTCCATTTCAACTTTGGTGAATCTGACAATCATGTGTCTTGGAGTTGCTCTTCTCTAGGAGTATCTTTGTGGCATTCTCTGTATTTCCTGAATTTGAACGTTGGCCTGCCTTGCTAGGTTAGGGAAGTTCTCCTGGATAATATCCTGCAGAGTGTTTTCCAACTTGGTTCCATTCTCCCCATCACTTTCAGGTACACCAATCAGATGTAGATTTGGTCTTTTCACATAATCCCATATTTCTTGGAAGCTTTGTTCATTTCTTTTTACTCTTTTTTCTCTAAACTTCTCTTCTCGCTTCATTTCATTCATTTGCTCTTCAATCTCTGATACCCTTCCTTCCAGTTGATCGAGTCAGTTACTGAAGCTTGTGCATTTGTCACGTCATTCTCGTGTCATGGTTTTCATCTCCATCAGGTCGTTTATGGACTTCTCTGCACTGGTTATTCTAGTTATCCATTTGTCAAATCTCTTTTCAAGGTTTTTAGTTTCTTTGTGCTTGGTTCGTAGTTCCTCCTTTAGCTCTGAGAAGTTTGATTGACTGAAGCCTTCTTTTCTCAACTCGTCAAAGTCATTCTCCATCCAGCTTTGCTCCATTGCTGGCGAGAAGCTGCATTTCTTTGGAGGGGGAGAGGCACTCTGATTTTTTAAATTTTGAGCTTTTCTGCACTGGTTTTTCCCCATCTTTGTGGTTTTATCTACCTTTGGTCTTTGATGATGCTGATGTACAGATGGAGTTTTGGTGTGGATGTCCTTTCTGTTTGTTAGTTTTCTTTATAACAGTCAGGACCCTCAGCTGCAGGTCTGTTGGAGTTTGCTGGAGGTCCACTCCAGACCCTGTTTGCCTGGGTATCAGCAGCAGAGGCTGCAGAAGAGTGAATATTTCTGAACAGCAAATGTTGCTGCCTGATCGTTCCTCTGGAAGCTTCGTCCCAGAGGGGTACCTGGCCGTGTGAGGTGTCAGTCTGCCCCTACTGGGGGGTGCCTGCTGGTTAGGCTACCTGGGGGTCAGGGACCCACTTGAGGAGGCAGTCTGTCCGTTGTCAGATCTCAAACTCTGTGCTGGGAGAACCACTACTGTCTTCAAAGCTGTCAGACAGGGACATTTAAATCTGCAGAGGGTTCTGCTGCCTTTTGTTTGGCAATGCCCTGTCCCCAGAGGTGGAGTCCACAGAGGCAGGCAGGCATGCCTCCTTGAGCTGCAGTGGGCTCCACCCAGTTCGAGCTTCCCTGCCACTTTGTTTACCTACTCAAGCCTCAGCGATGGTGGGCACCCCTCCCCCAGCCTCGCTGCTGCCTTGCAGTTAGAGCTCAGACTGCTGTGCTAGCAATGAGAGAGGCCCCGTGCGTGTGGGACCCTCTGAGCCAGGCGTGGGATATAATCGCCTATTGTGCTGTTTGCTAAGACCCTTGGAAAAGTGCAGTATTAGGGTGGGAGTGACCCGATTTTCCAGGTGCTGTGTGTCACGGTTTCCCTTGGCTAGGAAAGGGAATTTCCTTACTTCTTGCACTTCCCAGGTGAGGTAGTGCCTCGCCCTGCTTCAGTCTCACTCGGTGGGCTGCACCCACTGTCCTGCACCCACTGTCCGACACACCCCAGTGAGATGAACCTGGTACCTCAGTTGGAAATGCAGAAATCACCTGTCTTCTGTGTCACTCACGGTGGGAGCTGTAGCCTGGAGCTGTTCCTATTCAGCTATCTTGGAATCATCCCCAAATCCAACTTCAAGACAACTAAAGCAGATTATGCATTTCAAGATTGAACAGGCACAGGAGAAGATCTGTTACTGATAATAAGATTTGGCGGCTTCTTCTTCTTCTTCTTCTTCTTCTTCTTCTTCTTCTTCTTCTTCTTCTTCTTCTTCTTCTTCTTCTTCTTCTTCTTCTTCTTCTTTCTTCTTCTTCTTCTTCCTCTTCTTCTTCTCCTTCTCCTCCTCCTCCTCCTCTTCCTCTTTCTCTTTTTCTTCTTCTTCTTCTTCTTCTTCTTCTTCTTCTTCTTCTTCTTCTTCTTCTTCTAAGAGAAAGCATCTCACTCTGTCATCTAGGCTGGAGGGTAGTAGTGTAATCATGGCTCAGCCTCAAACTCCTGGGCTCCAGCCATCCTCCCACCTCAGCTTCCCAAATAGCGGGGATTATAGGCATGTGCCATGATGCCCAGCTAATTAAAAAAAAATTTTTTTTTGTAAAGAAGGGTCTCACTTTGTTGTCTAGGCTGACAATCTGGCTTCTCTGACAATGCTGGGAAATTTCTTTTTTTTTTTTTTTCATTTACCTTGCTGGCCTCCCTTCTCAGCCTCTTTGCAGACTCCTCTTCCTCTATTATAATCTCTAAGTATAGCTGTGTCCCAGGGCTCAGTCCCAGGGCTTTCTCTCTTCTCTACCTTCCATCTGTCCATATGTCATATCATCTAGGCTCATGACTTTAGCATCTCTATGCTGAAGATTCCTGTATTTATATCTTTAGACCTCACTGCTGCACTGAGCTTCAGATTCATATCCAGTGGCTGATTGTGCATCTCAAATGTACTATGATCAAAATAGACTCATGCTCTCCTGTCTTTCCCCCAAACCCCACTAACATAAATCTCCCTCCTTACACATTCTTCCAATCTCAGTAAATGGCTCCACCTTCCACCAGTTATTTGAGCCCCAAATCTAGGCATCATTTATGATTCTCTTTCTTTTTCCTTCCACCTTCACAATCACTTTATTCTATAAATCCTGATAGCTTCTGCCCATTAACATATTCATCCACTTTTCTCTGTCACCACTGCGACTATAACCCAAATTACCATCATCTCCTATCTAGACCACTGCAGTGGTAGTTACAGTAGCTCTAGTTTCCAGACCCATTATCCAACCTGTAGGTATAGATATTTGAACCTACTTAAGTCAATCTGATTCTGTCTCCCAGGAGTCTGAAATTTTTGTGTAGGTAAGAACACTTTAAAGATCCACCCGCTTAGTTACTTTTTAAGTATGTAATATAGCATTATTAGCTATAGGCACTACAATGAACCATAGACCTCTAGAACTTAATCATCTTGCATAACTGAAACTTTGTACCCTTAAAGAAATTTGAATCGTCATCAAGGAAACACATAGAAATCCCCCTCCAACATATCTTAATTTTAGGAAGCTAGCAGGAACTGAGACATTTCAAGGTTAGCACCAGGTGGAGCCGATCCAAGGGTTCCTGACCTTAAGATCCTAGAGCTTTCTTGGGTATTGTTTCTCCAAGGTTTTGTCATTCAGTTCTCCGTTTAAATTGGTGAGCCACCCAGTGTCTCCCCCTAGGGAAGGGTGTAGTGAAAAGTTTCCCTTGGGGACCTGTGAAGAATCCACAAAATGAGCCCTAGTTGGATGTTTGCATGACAGATGACACAAAAGCCTGATTGGAACATCCACAGTCCTGATATTGGTAGACAGGGAGTTTTCTATTTTATTCACTATTATCTCCTCAGTGCTTAGGATAATACTTCCCTAATTCGACAATACATTAACCAAAAAAAGGATTGTTAAATGAATTAACGAATGTTAGCCAGGCAAAGAAGGAGGGAAGAAAGGGATTTCCAGACAGAAGTGTCATGTTGAGATGAGAGAGAATGGTATGTTCAAGAAACCGAAAGGAGATCAATGTGGATGTGGCCTAGATTGCTGGGGTGGTGGTGGGGAAAGGGGTTAAAGATACGGCAGGAGAGATAATCAATGGTCAGATTATGAAAAACTCTATGCCAGGTAAAAGTTTAAACTTCCTGGAGAAGGAAAAGGGGACATCTTTTTAAAAATTTAAGCAGGAAAGAAAATGATAAAATTTGCATTTAGAAAGGTCATTCTAGCTGCAATGCAGAGATCTGGGTTGGGAGAGGAGATGAACTGAAAATAGGGAAACCAGTCAGAATCTGTTGAAGTAATGTAGACAAGAGACTTTGGTGGCTAGCCTAGGGCAGCATTAATGTGCTGCAGGATTTTGAGAAGAAGTTTTAAAAGGGAAAATCATGGTGATGGGGAACTTCCAGGTGGGGACGATGTCCTCATTTCTGGCTTGTTTGCCAGATGCCATTCACTAAACTAGGGAACATAGGAGAATAAGCAGGTGTCAAGTGAATGGTGATGAGTTGAGTTCTGGACAGGAAGAGTTTAGGACATGCAGGTGTGGAGGTCCAGGAAGCATCTAGAAATATGAGTCTGGAGCTAAGGAGAGATAAATGAGCTGGAGATGTGAATTCGATAGTCATCAGTATAATGATATAACTGAAAACATGGAAGAAAGAAGGCCCAGGACAAAACCTTGAGGGATACCAGCACTTAAGATCAGGCGAAAGATAAGAGATAAGAGACACGGGAATGATTTGGAAGCCAAGAAAATAGAATATTTCACGAACGAAGGAGAAGTCAAAAGCTGCTCTGAAATCAAGTGAGTAAAGGACCTCAAATTTGCTTGGGTTTAGCAAGAGGGATATATCATGAGGACTTGTTGAAAATAATTTCAATGAAGGGAATAGAAGGAGGTCAGTGGGTGGAGTCCAAACGGACAGGAAAAAGTCAAGAAGTGAGGATGGCAACTCTCCTTAGGAGTTTGTCTTTATAGGGGCAAAGGAGAAGGCAATTTCTGGAGAGGGATTTGGGCTTGAGGGAGATTTTTGTACATTTAATCTGCAAGCATGTGAGCATCTTTTAAACAGAGAAAGGAAGAAACCAAAAGGGAAAAGAGGGTAATAAATAGAAGATGGGACAGAAAGTGAAAAAGATTCTAAGTATTGCAAGCCAGCTCCCTATATTTCCCCATCAACTGTCTCTCCTATTTCCCACAGTAACTATTTTGAAGTTTTCTGCTCCCCAAAAGTATTGGACTCCCCACCCCCTCTCACTACTCACTGAAGATAGCTCCTCCTCCCTCTCAGAATACACAGAAGCCATCAGTCAGGGGCGTCCTGGACTTTGTATATCCATGCCCATCTTTTCCTCCTTTTGTTCTCATACACTGAAGGAAGTTTCCCAACTCCTGTCTAGAGATACTGTCCCACTTCTCTTTTCCATCCATTCCCATCCAGCTCACACAGCCTCTACTTTGTGCCAGTGTGTGATAGGCCCTGGAAACACAAAGGGGAAAAGACAGAGTTCTTCCCCTCAAGGAGTTCAAGGTTTATTGGAGAGAAAAATAGGTAACCATACTACCAAAAAAAAAAAAAAGGCAACCATACTACAAAATGGATAAGTGAAGTAAAATATTGTTAGTGCTGCCAGGCATGGTGGCTCATGCCTATAATCCCAGCACTTTTGGAGGCTGAGGCTGGAGGATCACTTGAGCCCAGGAGTTGGAGACGAGCCTGAGCAACATAGTGAGACCTGGTCTCTACAAATTAAAACAAACAACAACAACAAAAAATTAGCTAGGCATGGTGATGCATGCCTGTAGTCCCAGATACTCAGGAGGCTGAGGTGGGAGGATCGCTTGAGCCCAGAAGGTCAAGGTTGAAGTGAGCCATGATCCAGCCAGCCACTGCACTCCAGCCTAGGTGACAGGGTGAGACCCTGTCTCCAAAATATATTTATATTTATACCATTTATATTTATGCTGTTACTGCTTGCTCAAAGTGTGAAGAGAGTCCTGAATGACCCCACATGTCTCCTTTGGGCTCTCAGATAGTAAATCCTGGATGTCTCCTAAACATTCAAAGACTAGGCCCTTTCAATTCACCAGCCCCAACCCTTCCAAAAGCATCATGGTAGTCCTAGGAAATATAATTTTAATATTGCAGAAGAAAACAAAACTCAGAATCTTCTGAGATGCATTTGACTTCATAGAAACAAAACTTTCTATAATATTTTGAAATACAAATGTACTCAATATATTTTCCTTCAGTGTTAAACACACAAAGCCTCCCATTTCAGTTCAAGTGTTGTCATTATTTATTTCTTGGTAGCAAATCTTAATTGCCAGGTTCCAAGGACAGAGCTGTGGAACAACACAAGAAAATCCCCAGCCCATACATTCAAGCTTCCCTTGAATATGGCTTAGGGTAGGAAGGTAAGTATGATAGACAATGTAATTACCACCATGTTGAGTCTGCCACATTAAGAGTGAAGTGTATTCATGTATGAATAACTTAAATGTATGAAATATTCAAACTATGTCAGTTTAAACATGACATTTGAAATATATAGTTTCCAATGGTTTCTTTCTTAGTAATAAATAGTCACCATCTGGGCATCATCAATAAGATATGGGGACAGCTTCCCAAACACCCGTGAAATGAAATTTGAGAAAGAGAGCAGTCACTAAAGCAAACTGAAAGGACTGTGCAGCAGAGACTGCTATATGCCTCCCACTATCATTTTCCTTAACTTCCTTTTAGTACTAGAAAACTTTTGAGTTTTAGCTGGAGACACAGCCATCCAGCTAGAGACTTTATCGTCCAGGATCTCTTGCAGGTAGGCCATGGGACGAGCAGCTTCTGGGTTATATCATTAAAAGAAAGCTGGTTGCCCTTAATTTTCTCTTTCCTTCTTCCATTGGGTTTGAAAGCGACTGTGATGCTTATGACTTGACTTTGACCCTGCAGCTCAGGACAATAGTCTGGGAAGGGAAAGCAACAAGTTCAAAGAAACTCAAAACCCAAGATGGCCAGTGGAGCACAATTCTTTTCCCACCCTGGACCTCTGCTCATCCCCATCTCTGGACTGTTACGTGAAAGAAAAGTAAATTTCTAGCTTACATGTGCCATGGTATGTTTGGGTCTCTTTGTTAAAACAGCGTAGTCTGATCTTGACTAATAGAAACTGGTTCTAGATAACTGTCTTCAAAAAAGCCCTGCTGGTTTCTAGCACAACCAGCTGAAGATAACCACGTACCTAGTGGAACCCTGATCTTCATAACCTAGAGAAGATCACCAACCCTCTGGAAATGGTCACATCTTCCTTGCTTTCCTATTTACCCTCCCCACCCAACCAGAGTCTATGGAAAGCAACTGCGACAAGGACAGCAGTAGCATGACATACACAGAGCACAATGGATTTGTGTGTTTCTAATTACATCCAATGTCATTGAAGCAGTTCAGTATTTTTCATCAAGGTATTTAAGGGAGAAAAAGAAGCGGGAATTGAAGGTAAAGGTACATTTCACCTCTTGCAGCTACATTCCATCAGTCCATCAAAACAGACAACAATCTAGCAGTGAGGGATTTTATAAGCAAAGCTTACACAGAACAAAGACTTTTAAAAGCCCACCCCTTGTGTACACTAACTTGACAGCAATACGCTACTATGTGTTCTAAGAACTATTAGCATTGTGCTCCCACACATGGGAATTGTTCACTGTTTTTCCTAGTGACGTCCTCCACATTTTTTCTATTATCCACTGAATGTTATACTAAATTCATATTAAAATACAGTTTTTTTCTGAAAAAGAAGCTCTTACATTGCTAAACTGGTACACCAAAACATTTTCATTTTTCATAAGAGTTAGGATTTGTTGTTGATTATAAAACCAATAAACAAGCATCCCTTTATTGCCTCATTGACGGTTGCATAATATCTTTACCCTTTTACCGATTGAGTTTTATGGAAACTATTTCAACAGAGTAGACATTTATCATCACAGAAGAAACTCCCATTTAGACATTAACTACCTTAGCTGTACTAGAAACTCATTCTCCACAGATGTCCAGCTATGATTTGCTCCTTTTTAATCAGGAAATAAATAAGATCCGGTAATAGCTTCCTGTGGCAAGGGGTCCATCTTTATTATACCCCAGGAAATAGATACCAACCAGTCAGAGAACAGCCAGAGGGCTTGCCCTTCTTACCAATAAAATTGGATTTTCACTAAACTGATTGCTATCAAGCTAATTTTTAAGCAGGAAACAGACACTTAGGATACTTGTAAGAAGCACCAAATACACAATCTATGAGATTTTCAAATGTGCATTGATGAATGTTCAAGTATTAATGCCACTCCTTCTCTTGTCTTCTGGCCTAAGCCAAGAATCTTGGCATCTTCCTCACCACTAAGCCAATCAATTATCAAGTCATATCGGTTCCAACTTGTATTACCTTCTGAATTTGTCTACCTTTTATATTTCCAATACCACATGCTACAGTAGTCACCATTATCTTGTACCTGGTTCACTGAAACAACCAACTCCCATCCACCCTGTGTTTTCTCTGCCTTGCCATCCCAATGGTCTTTTGAAAATGGAAGCTGATACCTTTTAGGAAAGACTGGAATGTGTAAGTGTGGTTTTAAAAGTCTGCATGATCTACTCTCCTGCCTAGTTTTCTGGCCTCCCGTAGTACCTCCATCTACTCCCTATCCTGACCTCTGATACGATGTTCTGTTTATTTATAAAGCACTTACAGTTCCCTCAAATAGAACAAGTTCACTTTGCCTCTGTGCCTTTGCAAACACTATTTATTTTGCCTATACACCTTTCCCCCATCCTCTCCACTCCCTTCCACCTTTCCTTTAGCTGCTTTGCTTCGGTTTTCAGCATTCATATCACCTTCCTAATGAAGACATCTGTGGTTTTTCAAGACTAGACTAGGTCCCCTTCCTACATTGTTCCCAGGCATCTAAGTGAATGCTCAATAAACTTTATCGATAACAGCATTCCTAATATTATCTAGTTAATCTTGTGGGATCTTGTTCAAAAGATTCCCAGGGGGTTGTGCTCAGCCATGGTTATTACTCTGATTTTCAATTCTGATACACACAATGCCAGCCCATTGAACTTGATGATCTCACTAATATTGCTAGGGGCATCAGTTAGAAACTGCAATAAGCTGCTAGTATCAGAGAACAGAACTAATAGAGGCTTAGACAAAAGAGAAGCTTATTGCTCTCTCACAGAAAGGAAAGTCCAAAGATGGGCAGTTCAGGGCTAGTGCTGCAGCACACACAGTCATTGGGGGCTGCAGCTCCATCATCTTTAGTGTGTGACTTCCATTCTCAAAGCTGCAAATGTCTCACCTTCATTCTAGATGGGAAAAAGGGATAGAGTAAGGGGATTCTTCTTGATGCCTTACTTACTGCCTTGGGTTTACATCACATTGGCCACCCATACATGCAAGAAATATTGTGGAATATAGTCTTTTAGTTGAGCACTCTGGCGGCTCAAATAACATCTTTCTAAGAAAGAAGGGGAAAGTGAATACTGCATAGAAAACTACCAGTTTATTCCACGGTCAGTCTAGTTTCATAATTCATTCTTTAAGAAAATAGTTACCCTGTTTTATAAATTCAAACTTTACATAATCTAATAAACAATAAATTGTTAAGAAAGAAGAGTCACAGCAAAGACTTTTAAAATAACACATTTCAAATATGAAAGAGGCATTAGACAATTCAAATCACCCGTGATCTTTTAGGAACACATCTCTTGTGTATAGAGAGGGCCATTCTCATACAAATACCTCGCTTATTCACTCATGTGTTATCCACAGTGAACTATTATTAATGCGTAACGCTGCATGACCCACCTTATTCGCCTCTCACCTTATGTAGCAGGATTATCATCCCAACTTTGTAGATGAGAACACTGAGGTGAGAAGAGGTTAAGTAACTTAGGCCGAAGAACATTGCTGGTGACAGCATCAGCATTCAAAGCCAGGTCTGTGTGACATTCTCTTTACTCTGCCATAGAACCTCCCTACATAGCCCACTCTCCAGACTCCTAACAAGAACTAATGATTCTGTTACTCCAAGAATAACATTTCCAGAGTGACAGCCATGAACTGAGCCCATCCTGGCCTGTCCTTAGTGGAAATTATTGGCCACTTTATTGTGCTTAAGCATATGATGGGCAATTGAATGAGGTGACTCAGGGTATTAAAGCTGCAAGGGTCTGTATAGATCAGGTAGCATCACTCTACTAAGTTTTGAGGTGAAAACATTAAAACTGGCCAGAGTCACACCAATGAGTCGTACTACTAAGGATTGAACCTGAGGCTCAAGTCTCTCATTATTTCTAGGTGCTCTTCCTCTGCAGCACGTCACCTCTCAGTTTTCTCTTTCCAAATCTTTTCAAAACCCAGCTTAAATTTCATTGTGTTCTTACAGCATTGCATGATTTTCCAAATAAGAATTGGTCATTCTTTGCTCTCAGCTTACATTATACTTTAAACCTTTGTTTTAGCACTTCATTCCTTCTGCTTTACATTAATTTTGTATGTTGGTCTCCCCTTCTAGACTATAAACCTGTTAAGAACTTATTTTTGTATAACCTTCAAGTGTCTAGTTCATTGTTTCGTCCATACTAGGTGTTCAATATGTACTTATTGAATAAATAATGATTTAATAATAGTTTAGCATTTCTTTAATTTAAGTGTTTCCATCAAAAGTTCTCTCTCTCTAGGCTGGAAAATAAGCACAACTGTGCTGATTTCTCTGTATTTGTTCTTTTCATATTGTGCTTTTTTGGTTTGTTTCCCCATTTGAAGCATCCTCCAGTAGAATGCAAGAGCTGCACAAACAAACTTATTTACGTTTGCCCCTACCATCCCTAAGGCTCAGTGTTGTTTCTGATACAGAGCCAGCACCCAAACACCCAATAAATGATAAACAAGTGAATGAATCGTCTCTTCCATTTCACAGACACTCAAGGTTTTTGCAGTTTTGATCCAAGTCTTTCAGAAGCATGAACTCGCCAAAGATAAATACCTCAAAACAGCCATTGCATTCTTCCAAAGAAATCACTGTGGGATATGTGATAACATCAAGTTGGCAGATACACAACATGTCTTAGGAAAAATGGGAGTGTGACTGTCAAGGAGAAAAGATGAGAACAAAAGTCTGAAGCTGTATCATTAACTGTTCCCACAATAATGCTGACTATTAACCAACCACAACACTTCAAAGGCATACAACAATAAGCAGTCCTTACTCATGCCTCTGGGATGGTTGATTAGGTAGCTCTGCTGATCTTGGCTAGGTTGAGTGGATGGTTCTTCTGGTCTCGGTTGGACAATATCACATGTTTAGGAAGATGTACTGATGTATACAGGTCAGCTGGTTATCAGCCAATATAGGATACTAATTCATCTCTTTTCCAAGTGTCTCTAATCACCCAACAGACTAGCACAGATATTCTTATGGTGATGAAAAGGTAAGAGTGATAACAAGCCTGATTTTTGCAAGTACTTTCAAGCCTTTGCTTGACCAGTGACTTGCTTTTCAACAAATCATTGGCCAAAGCAAGTCTTATGGCTAAGACCAGAGTCAGAAATGGAAGAGCACTGTAAAGTTATGAAGCAAAGATGGAGAGGCAAATAATTGGAGACATTTTTGCAAATCTACCACAAAGGCAAAGAATGAATATTACTTGCTTAAAATCTTTTGCTCCTAGTCCATACTAGTAGGCCTAATAAATATTTGTTGAACAGATACACAGATTAATGGATGTGTAGATGGCTGGATGAATTAATGAAGCTAGTTTACAGAGCTCTTCACAGAGACAAGTCATCAATAACTCCACGAGTATCTTGACGATGCTAGCAGGAAAACATTCTTCCAAAGCTATCCACAAGATCTTACAAAAACAGAAACAAGCACGAAATTACTAGGCCCATCAAGCAGCTCTGGGGATGGGTTTTCAAGGATGCTTCTGAGAGGAATATGAGGTTTTTCCAAGGTGTCCACCTTCTTTACCTCTCACAAACCTTCCTGCACAACTAAGCTGAGTTTTTCATCACAGTGGTATTGAAGACATTCTAATATCTCCAATTCTTGTTTTCTTTACTAAACAAAAACAGGGCATCAGAGAAGTATTTTTGTTCTCAAAGACAAGCTCTTATTGCAAGAGCAGCAACACTAAAAGCCTCCAGAATCATAGGTAGCCTCTGAAAAGGCCATGCAACATTTTCTGAAGCTTTCAGGCAGATCTCTGCACTAAAACTGGAGAATAAAATTCTCTATTGGTGATTAGACTGCAATAGAAAATTATAAACTTAAATTCAGAACTGTGATAGCCTCCTCTATACTCCCTTTCTCTAAACCCAGGGGCAGTAAGTAGCATTCTGGTATAATAGATTTAATAAAAAGTTAATTCATTCAGGTGGAAGGTCTGGGATGGCAAGACTTGACTATTATACTTAAGGGAAACAGGGAAAAATGACACACATCTTTCAAGAAATAAAATGAAGAGCTTTGGTGAGTTATATATGATAAGCAAATGGTAGTTATCAATTATCAATACTATTGCACATTTTAGACTGCTCTGAAGGACATGAAAAGTTAGATATGTATTCACAATAATAACTAACATTTACTGACTTAGTATACGCCAGGTTGTATACTAAGGACTCTATTTATTATCTCATTTAATCCACAAACCACCGTATAAGATGGTATTTTTCAAATGTTTACATTTTTTCCTACACATTTTACAGAGGAAACAGCTTATTCTACTAAGAGTTGGGTGACCATGCATTCTGGTTTGGCCAAGACAGTCCTGATTTATACATGTTATCCTGGCATAATTATTGATGACATCACTATTCACTCTCAAAAGTATCCTAGTTTGGGTGATTATTATGCTCATCCTGGTTAAGAGGTTTGTCCACATAACTTGTAAATGGCAGAGCCAGGGAGAGAAGCTGGGTCAGCCTGACACCAGAGCTAGCAATGTCACCACACTGAAAACCTCACTGTCTTAGCAGTTCAGCCATAATGATGACTGACTAAAGTCTATTCCTCTGGTATCTGCCAGCTTACATCTGGAAACTGACTTAAGATTTGGAGATACTCAAGTGCATTAAGGCTAGTAAATAAAACTTCAGTAAATTCAGGTTGTATTTCAAAAAGGCTGGGAAAAAAAACCTGAATTGCGCAAAAACCTGGAGAAAAAAAAGAGAGAGAGAGAGATGCTATTCAAAGCAAAGTCTCTGAAATTATTGGATAGAATTTAAAACAATCATTTTACATACTTAAATATCAACTTATTTATTTAACTGCTATTGTATTTATTGAATTGGCACACTCAAGAGTCCAAGATTCTCTCCCTGTTCTCAAGTAAAAGGAACAGCTTTACAGTTGGAATATCCTTGCTCTTTTCCATTTATTTTACTAACAGTAAATAGCAACATTTATCTCCTTTTATGCAACAGAAAGGATAGCTTGTATTTCCAAAGAGGGTCAATTTGGGTAAAATGGAAGTCAACAAAAACATAAATTCCTTCTTTCACATTCCTCCCCTCTCCCAGCAGTAGGAAATATATACATTAGCAGCATAGAAATGTAAAGGACCTAAGGATGAAAACTGTAGGGATAATGCAAATAGGATTTCTTATATTTATTCATTATGAGTAGATTTCTTGAGAAAAGAGACAATCACCTGGGTTCTTCAGCTTATAATAGCTGTTCTTGCCTATTGCTTAAGACTAGGAATTCAAGCATATTCTCCTTAAGCAAATCAAATTGAAAAAAAGATAAATGAACTTAGAGAGGTGGTTGTTTGCTCTTATAAAAGAATCACCATTAAATTATTTTGATAAAATATATTGACTAAATCAAAGGAGGGAGAAATAACTAGCCAAGAAAAACGGTAATAGTTGAAGTCATAGCCAATTATGAGAACAGAGATTTTAAAATATTCATGGGGGGAAAAGCAATTTGAATAAACACTAGATGTGAAAGAAGAGGACAAGTAGAAATAAAGCCTTCTTATGGACTAATTAGAGAGTGTGGTGGTGACATTAAGACACTGCTCTCCCAAACTAGAATATACTGAGTGAAGTCAGAGAACCTGTAACTCATAGGGGATAAATCCATTTTAGACAGTGAAAAACAGATGTTTTCCGTTGCTCGATTGCCCTGGAGAGAACTGTGGAAACAATAATGTACACCCCACCTAGGGGACAGTTCTACTGAGTCCAGGGAGAATTTAAAGATAGAGATAGGAAATTCACTGACTCATAAGGGAAGGAAGGAATTGGGTGGCCTCTCAGCCATCTGCCTAACATGACCCAGAACCACACCTAAACCATCCCAAGCAGATGAGACCTCCAGAGATGTAGCTCCATGATCTCCCCTGGTCACCGTGTTCCTGGGTGGAACATTGGCCAGAACGTTTTCTTTCTTACTAATAGACAGTCATGTGCAGATTACTCTCTCTCATTCTGTGTGCTGTGGAAAGAAGAGTAGGCACGTCTCTGGTCGTTTCATTTTCTTTCTTTTTTTTTTTTTTTGAGACGGAGTCTCGCTCTGCCGCCCAGGCTGGAGTGCAGTGGCCGGATCTCAGCTCACCGCAAGCTCCGCCTCCCGGGTTTACGCCATTCTCCTGCCTCAGCCTCCCGAGTAGCTGGGACTACAGGCGCCCGCCACCTCGCCCGCTAGTTTTTTGTATTTTTTAGTAGAGACGGGGTTTCACCGTGTTAGCCAGGATGGTCTCGATCTCCTGACCTCGTGATCCGTCCGTCTCGGCCTCCCAAAGTGCTGGAATTACAGGCTTGAGCCACCGCGCCCGGCCTGTTTCATTTTCTTATGGGGTCTGACAGGAACTGGCATTACTCTCCAGTGTCGAGATACCATTCCTGGATGCACATTATCAAGAGCTCCTATTGCCATCTCTAGGTTTATCCATTCGAGCCCTTTAAGGCTTTCCCCCTGAAGGGGAATTCCTAGGCTTTAGGAATTAGTGCATTTTGAGAAAATAATTTTTTTTTTTTTTGGAGTCTCTCTGTCGCCCAGGCTGGGGTGCAGTGGCGCGATCTCGGCTCACTTCAAGCTCCGCCTTCTGGGTTTACGCCATTCTCCTGCCTCAGCCTCCCGGGTAGCTGGGACTACAGGCGCCCGCCACCACGCCCGGCTGATTATGTTTTTGTATTTTTAGTAGAGACGGGGTTTCACCGTGTTAGCCAGGATGGTCTCGATCTTCTGACCTCGTGATCCGCCCGTCTCCGCCTCTCAAAGTGCTGGGATTACAGGCGTGAACCACCGCGCCCGGCCAAGAAAATAATTTTTAAAAGTTAACAAGAATGAAATAAAGCCTCTCATAATTAAAAACACATTAAGACAAGACACTTGGGAAATGAAACTTCATCCCAGTGGTGGCTCTCCAGGTATGGGGTCCGGCTATGGAGCCACCCAAATCTGTTAGACAACAGAGAAGCAAAGAACTACAGGCAGGCCAACCTTCGATTAAGGTGGCTGTGGATTTTGACAGCTTTTTCTCTTGGCTCAAATCCTGTTTTCAGCACTCTTTTTGGTAGAGCAAGGACTAGTTTTACTAATCCTATACATACTAATAATGATGATAATGATAGAAAATTCCATAGTTACCATTTATTTGTGCTTACTATGTATGGCAGGCAGAATAACGACATCCTCCTTCACGCGAAAGATATCCTAATTCTCAGGAACTATAAATATGTTACATTACATGGCAAGAGGAACTGAGGTTGCAGATGGAATTTGGTTGCTAATCAACTAGAAGCTTTCCTCCTAAGATAAGGAACAAGAAGCTTTCCTGCTAAGATAAGCAACAAGGCAAAGATGCGCCCTCTCACCACTGCTTTTTAACTTTGTACATTTGTCCTACATAATGCACTGAGACAAGAAAAGAAAATATGCCAATTGGGAAGGAAGAAATAAAACCATTTTCATTGGCAGATGACATGATTGTCTATGTAGAAAATCTGGAAGAATCAACATAAAAAATCCTGGTACTAATAAACTATTATAGTAAGGTTGCAGGACAAGGTTAATAAAAGCCAATCACTCTCTTATATACCAGCAACGAACAAATGGAATTTGACATTAAAAACACGTTATCATTTACATTAGAATCCCCAAAATCAAATACTTAGGCATAAATCCAAAAAATTTTGTATAACATCTATATAAGGAAAACTGTAAACCTTTGATAAAGATATCAAAGAAGAATTAAATAAATGGACAGATTTCTATATTCATGGATAGTAAGACTCAATATTAAGAAGATGTCAATCCTTTCCAAATTGATCTATAGATTCAGCATAATCCCAACAAAAATCCCATCAAGTCATTTTGTAGCTAGTAACAAACTAATTTTAAAGTTTATATGGAGAGGCAAAAGACCCATAAGATTACAGGTGGAATTAAGGCTGCTAAACTGACTTTAAAATAGGGAGATTATCCTCAATGATCAGAGTAGGCACAATGTAACCACAAGAATCCTTAAAAGTGGAAGAGGGAGGCAGAAAAGTCAGTAGCAGAGTGAAGGGATATGAAATACACTACACTGGACGCTGCCAGCCTTGAAGACAGTGGAAGGGGCCATAAGCTGAGGACTGCAGGCAGCCTCTAGCAGCTAAAAAAGGTTAAAAACCTGATTCTCTTAGAGATACCAGAAAGGAAGACAGCCCTGCCCACACCTTGATTTTAGCCCAGTTAGACCCATTTTTGATTTCTGACCTCCAGCACTATGAGACAATTACTATGTGTTGTTGTAAGCCACTAAATTTGTTACAACAATAGGAAACTTATACACTGTGCCAAAATCGGAGCTACACGGTTCATGTCCAATTAGCTCTAATTCTTACAAACACTGCGAGAAAGGCATAAGCATCTGGTTTATCCAAATGAAGACACTGAGGCCCCAGATGGTAAATGACTTGCCCAAGACCTCAGTTAGTAAAATGCAAAGCTAGAGTATAAGTCCAGGCTTGTTGGACTCCAAAGCCCATTTCTCTTCTTCTCCACTCAAAATTAACCCATGAGACGTCAAACCCTGAACAACCCTTGCTCCATGTCCAGATATGTACTGCTCCACCTCAGCTGTTAGACTCACTCCCTAGAAGTTGAAGGAAAAAAAGAAAAATCCAATTACCATTTAAAAATAGCTCCCTATCGAAATGGCCAAATGAAAGTTTTATTTTAGTCTAATTGGTCCAACTGGCTCTGCTTGATACTTCACTTATTCAATATATAGGATTCTTCTGAGGAAAAACATAGAGGGGCCAAGGGGTGACTCGTGAATGCAGGCTAAAAGCTTGGCTGAAAGCACTTTGAATCAATAAGCAAGCCAATGCTTTGGTCTGGGAAATTTACTAGAGTCAGGTTTGAAATGCATTTTTGTTTTTGCTTTTATCATTAATTACTGTTGCTAATGCTTTTTGTTATTATTTTTAAAATTAATTGCCAGGCATTGATAGTAGCCAGCAATTTTTCACACATTGCTTAAACATACTGAGATAAAAAATCAGAATCATAACTGGAGTGCATGTTTATGGATTACTAAAATGCTCACATAAGAATTACACACTAATTCAACTACAATAAAAAAAAATTACACTTGAAGAGCTTATTATGTACTATTCCTTCCCCTTCTGAGAAACATTTGAGCAGAAGCCTAGCATGGTTACCATAGCAACTATAATGCAAAATTGGCAGTAACTTTATGAATTGCAAATTCCTCTAAGGGTGTTGGGGAATTTTTTTCTACTTCCATTTTTAACCGTCTTATATGCATTATTCCAGCAATATGTTAAACAAGGTTTTTGGGAACTCATGCATCACTTCAAAACAAGCTATGTTTTAAACCTTCAAATTTCATTATTCTAACAAGAGCAGACTTACCAGGAAACACCCAATTTACTGTCTTTTAAATTTTCCATTGTTTTTATTAATAACTGAGTTCTTAACACATTGGATCACTGTTTCTGAAGAGAATCCAGGTAGTCAAATAAATGAAATTACTATATTATTTACCATCATCTGCCCTTGAATCTCTCTGAGAATGGAGAAAGGGGATAGTCCTAGTTTAAAAAAAAAAAACAAAAAACCCTTGTAATTTCACAATCTGTTTCTCCTTCTAAGTAATATCAGTTGACATTTTGCATCAAAACTTTAATCAAACAAATGGTCAATCTTCGTTGTTTTCCTTTCTCAGTCCCATTTTCTCTCCTAGATGCTCATGAGCATGAAAATGACCCAGAGAAACAGCTTGAGTAACTAGGCAGTTAGTCCCAGGATGAATTGTTTGCTTGGGTAGTTCAGAGACTGGCTAAGGTAGCCAAAACTATTGTGCTATACTACATATGCATGTCTAAATATGTGTAATTGAGAGATGAGGTTATTCATATAATCATAAATGGTTCATGTCTGATCATTGCCAATTTCCTAGCTCTCCGACTTTGAGCAAGTCATTTGTGAGTTTTAGCTTCCTCATCTATAAAACAGGAACTTAAATTTTTCCCCAGTCCATTTCATAAGCCTGTTATAAGAATCACGTGAGATGGTATGTTTGAATAAAACATGTCCTTTTAAAATACTGCTATCAATTCTTCTCAATTTTTATTTTAGATATTCAATACTAATAATCTCCAAAAAACGAAGATTCTTTATTTTCAGAATCTAGTATCAAGAGGAAAGGTGCTAATTCACGGATTGGGTATCTCAGGGTTGGAAATAAAGGTAAGTACAAAAATGTCAGAATTAAATCCTATTATATAAAGATCTAAATTATTGCCTCTGGTCAGTTTCTCATTTGGGAGACCTATTTGTTTGCAAAACAGTAAACAGAAAATGACTGCACCCAAAGCACATCTCTCAGACAAGGGTCTATCCAGATTCTTAACGAGTTCAGGGAGCATTTTGTGGAGACAAGCAAGTCTATTGGCTTGTTCTTTTTTTTTTTTTTTTCCCTTCAACTCTTATTTTTGGTTAGGGGGTACATTTTCTGTCCTGTTTCACAGCAACTTCCTGAGGTCAAAGGAACATTAGTTGTTTTCCTGCCCTTGAACAATAGCCTTCAAAAAGGATGTAAGTATGGCCCAAACCTTTGATGGACATAAATTATGATATGCAACATAATCGGATAAATATGGTGAAGAAGGATTAAAAGATGAAAACTCTGCTTGGCTTCTGAGGACTCTGTTTATTCATACACTCCGTCATTCGTTCACTCAGCATTTACTGAGAGCCAACTATACACTGCTTCAGTAAAGAAAGGGAAGAATCAGACACATATTTACTCCTGAAGAGTTCCCCAGTTTACTGGGGGAAGATACAGCCCTTCTTTCTATCCCTCACTGCATCTAAGGGTCATGGGAACACAGAAATGGCAAAGACTAACCACAAATGGGGCAGGAACAGGTGAGGAGAGAGAACTTAGGAAAGTGCTGTTCAATCTACACTCATATAGGAGAATCTTTCCAGGTGGAGAAGAGGTGGCAGGGATTCCTCAGAGTACAAAGCATGTGAAAAGGCTCCGAAAGATGAAATCTGAAAGCTGGGGAAGACCTCCGAGTAGCTAGAGCACAAAGATGGAGAATAATGACCAAGGAATCTAAAGAGTGGGTCAGGCCCAACTGGACAGTATGTGCATAAAAAATGAGGAGTCTCCTGCCTGTAATCCCAACACTTTGGGAGGCCGAGGCGGGTGGATCACCTGAGGTCAGGAGTTCAAGACCACCCTGACCAACATGGAGAAACCCCGTCTCCACTAAAAATACAAAATTAGCCAGGCATGGTGGTGCATGCCTGTAATCCCAGCTACTCGGGAGGCTGAGGCAGGAGAATCTCTTGAACCTGGGAGACGGAGGTTGCAGTGAGCTGAGATCATGCCCATTGCACTCCAGCCTGAGAAACAAGAGTGAAACTCTGTCTAAAAAAAAAAAAAAAAAAAAAAAAGGAGTCCTGAATTGTATAAATAAGGGAGAAGAATAACATTGTCAGATCTGGGTTTTAGGCAGAACCTTTTACGGGTAGCAGTGACGACCAAAACAAGTACAATCAAAAGTCACCGATATGTCCAACAGGAGAGCCTGCTCTCCCCAGGACAGAGCTAAAGCCCAGTGGCCTCACAGGCACGAGTGTCTGGGAGCACTGCAGGAAGGAAGTCAGAATCCACTGGACTCCACAACTTCCTGATGAGTGAGAAAAATTTTGGAAAACTGTCAGCATTATCTCAGAAGGTGAGCACACAGATTGCAGAGTATTTTTACCTTTCCAAGCTTGGCAATAATACAAAAATGTGGTTGATTCTCTTCACTCTGAGTAACTCACACCAGATGCTGATGCCCTTAGACTCTTTCACAGCTACAGTTCCCCAAATCATTTCTATCCAGAGGTCAGGCATATGGAGCTCATTAAATTCCACATAGCAACATTGTAACTGTGTGAAACTTTTTGTTTGCAGCGCAATTTAATGTTGAATTTGATTTATGAAGCACTGCACATTCTTAGTCCTAGGATGACAGCATACACTTCTACAAGCTTTAAGTCATGGTTCGGGGCAAGGGGGAAGGACTTTGACCAGATGTTGGAATTGGAAATCTGGGCTTATGCTAAGTATTTGTGAAGAAGGGAGAGCGCCACATCTTAGAGAAGGTCTATCCCAACTTCATTGCTGTATCACTGAGGAAACCAAGACCCGGAGAGTTTATTTTTATTTTTATTTATTTATTTTATTTATTATTATTATTTTTGAGACAGCGTCTCTCTCTCTTGCCCAGGCTGGAGTGCAGTGGTGTGATCATGGCTCACTACAGCTTCAACCTCCCAAGCTCGAGCAATCTTCCCACCTCAGCCACCTGAGTAGCTGGGATTACAGGTGTACGCCACCATGCCCAGCTAATTTTTGTATTTTTTGGAGAGACAGGGTTTCACGATGTTGTCCAGGCTGATCTCAAACTCCTGGGCTCAAGCAATGTGCCCACCTCTCAAAGTGCTGGAATAACAGGCATCCTAGAGAATGTAAATGACAGAGGCAGCAGCTGGCACCCAGGTCTCCTGATCCTCAGCCCAGTGGCCCTTATTCTCTCTCCCTTGCCTCTCTACTATTCAAAATACAAAAATGAAGGGCAATTGGGCCTTTCTCATTCATTATGAAATTCATTCCAATGTGATAGAAAGGTACCCATGTAAAATGTATTGTTACCTTCACATCCTAGTATATAAATAAGAGAAAATCGATAAAGCTTTTGTTTGAAAGTGGCTTGCTTTCTGTTTGGTTGGTACAAGTTATGTCATATATGATATATGGCTCTGGGATCAAATCTAAAAATTTAAATTACTTGCTCAAAGCCATGTGGCTGGTAAGTCTATGTCTGAATTTGTTCATCTATAAAGTGGGGATTAATAATACTTACCCCAAAGTTGAAGTGTTTCATTTAATCAACCTTTGAGGAAAAATAGTGACTACCGTGTTTTACGTTGTGTCTGTAGGTTTGGGTTTCAAATAGTCTTCCTGGGAGACCTGCCTTACACTTATTCCCGTGATGCCGTCATTGTTTGAAATATTTGGGTGCTCTTTTCTACTGGAACTGCCTTCAGAGTTCGTTTTTATCTGAAGAGAAAATTAACTCTTCATGCCTACATTTAATTAAAAAGAGTGTATCAGAGGTTCACGAAAGCTAGATGGGAGGCACTTTCAACCATTTGTTTAAACCAAAGCCAGATATAAAAGTTGAAGATTTGCCATGATTGAGAATTTGCCCACAAAATTTTGCTTCCTTAAGCAAAGGGGAGACATATTTTACTGGCTGGACTGAGCTCAGAAACCTTGGGAAAGTCATAAGCCACAGAACCAAACCCTGTTCCAGAGCTGAGAAGGTGGAAAACGGGTGTGTTGATGACTCAAGGTCAGCCCTTGGGAAGCTAGAATTCTCCGGAACTTCTGAGAAAGAAAGACAGCCTTTCAGAAACAATTACATGTCAATTTTCACAAGCGAGTAAGATCCCTGTAGCTCTAATCAGGATTTGTTCTCATTCAGGTGGGAGGAATGGAAGGAAAAATAAGTCTTTGAGAGCCCTAAGCTCTTGAACTTGAATGCAAAGCAGGCTTTGAAAGTCAGAAGAGCACTGGGCCACTCCTATCTGGTCCTTGTTCAGGATAAATGTATCCCCTATACCATGCCTTTCCCCCAACACACACCACACACACACACACCACACACACACCACTAAAGAATAGACATCCCGCCTCTGTGTTCTACCAGAAACTTTCAGCATCTAGGGTTAGCATCTTGCCTTCCATTTGCACCTCTCAAACATTTCATTCTTCATGTTATCATTATCACCCTATCATTACACTGCTGGTTAATCATGATTAAAACAATAAACAAAGAAATAATTTTTCCCTGGTGAGCATAAATAATTGCAGATGAATACATCTTGTTCGGGTCCGTGTAACATTATATGCCATTACAGACAGTATGAGAGGATGTTTTATTGTAAGAGATAATCTTTTCTCATTGTAATGTTTACTCCCTTCAGATTCTTCCTTCTGAAGGTCCAACAAAGTCACCTAGAGGCAGTTTGCAGCTCTTGCCTGCAGTTTAGGGAAAAGTCGCTTTTTCTACTTGGAAATAACTCTAAAGTGAAAATGTGAAATCAAGTGAAAGAGGCCAGGGGGTGTTTTTTGCACCAGATGTTAAAAGAAAAAGAACACATAGGATCTAAACTCTAGAGTAAGCCCCGCTGCTGGGGGTGACAGAGCAAGAAGAAATCCGGGGGTTCATTCGATTAACTTGGAAGGCTCTTACTAGGGGACAGTAGCTAATTGAATGGGCTGGGTCAGTAGCTCCAGCAGGCTGGAAACAGCTCCATCTTCTTCCCTCCCCTGCCCACCATGCTGGCTCTGCCAGCTCTCCCTTCCCACCTCAGAGAGGCCATCTCCGGCATATGCCAGAGTATTTTTGGTTGCACATGGCTATTAGAAGAGCCTCATTTTAAGGTATTAAAAAGCTCATCACCTGATCTATTCTCAAAATATTCAACTCTTACCCAATTTAAGATTCCACCCAATTTAAGATTCCTTCCTTTCTTCCAACTCCGTAATGAGCAGCAGAGGGAGGAGGCCGTGGAATCGTTTTTTGCTGTTTGCCCACCTTGTTCTGTTTTCTGCTCCTCCTGCCCAGCTCACTGTGCTGCCTCTGGCATCTCCAGGACCAGACAGGGAGGAGAGACTGGAGGTAAATGGGTCCGTTCACCGGTGACCTTTGCAGAGTCTGCGAGGATGCCCTTTGTGTGCTCAATGTCCAAGTGCTGGCTCCTCCTCACATGAGTGACTTTTGTGGGTTCTTAAGAGACACGTCTACTCCCACCTCTCTTTCCATGGCGTGTCTTTCTTACACCACAGTGTTCCCTGACCTGACCCCCACAATGCACATCAGGCTGACTGTGAAGACCCCATACAGCCTCTTTTTGCTGCGATTTCTGAGCTTGGGCAGGACGTTCCCTAGGACAGGTGCCTTTCAGGATGACTCAAGCCTGCTAGTTTCTTTGGCACTCGTTTAATCCACAGGAAATATTATGCATCCATGCCATTCCTTCTCCCCTGCAAAACTTGGAAGCCAAAAGCCCTCTTACAGCCACCTGTTTTTGCTCTGCCATCAGAAGCAGCTCCAGGCAGCCTTCTGCCTTTGAGTTTTTCTAGGCAAGAGTCAGGCTTCTATCTCCAGTGACCCTCCCACACCTCCTACTCTCACCCCGCACTCCCACCCCCGACCAGTGTTTGAAGGGTCTACATCAAGCTTTCAAAGGAACTTGGAGTCTAGGCTTCTGGGTGTCACTTTGTGAGTTGTGTCTCTACCCCATTAAGTGAACAAATCTAAGCCACCGAACATGCCCTCTGGGATTGGGGTCATGCCCCCATCCTTCCTCTCCATGCTCTGGGCCCTATGCATGGCAGGTGGCTCTGTTAAAGATTACAGATCATTTTTCTCTTGAGACTATTGTAGCTTTTACATTGCTAAAAATTTTAAGCATAACACCCTTCTCGGGCCGGGTGCGGTGGCTCAAGCCTGTAATCCCAGAACTTTGGGAGGCCGAGACGGGCGGATCACGAGGTCAGGAGATCGAGATCATCCTGGCTAACACGGTGAAACCCCGTCTCTACTAAAAAATACAAAAAACTAGCCGGGCGAAGTGGCGGGCGCCTGTGGTCCCAGCTACTCGGGAGGCTGAGGCAGGAGAATGGCGTGAACCCGGGAGGCGGAGCTTGCAGTGAGCTGAGATCCGGCCACCGCACTCCAGCCTGGGCGACAGAGCCAGACTCAGTCTCAAAAAAAAAAAAAAACAAAAAAACACCCTTCTCTATCATCATCTTAGGCAATTTACAGAGATAAATTTATGATCTTGCATCTATAACACACAAACTATGGATTTTTAAAGATTCATTAGAATATATAATTCTCACATAAAAACATTTATACTCATAAACAGTATTTCCATAAAGATGATCCCATTAGATACAAAGTTTATCTCTGATGAATTAAAGTTAATCCTGAAAATCTTGTCAACCACACATAATATATGGCACCTAATGTACCTAATACATTCTGAAAGGGATAAGTGGATGAAATATTTTTAAAGCACCACATCTAGTAAGGCAGCAGAGAATTAGAAACGGATTTTATTTCTTATTCTTCAATATAGTAATTGGTGACCTTGAGAAATGCCATTTAACCTTTTCATGTCTCAGTTTTCTCATCTATAAATAGATATAATCATCACAAAGACCTGCTGTGAGCAATAGATGAGATAATCTTGAGAGCTCTAAAGCTCTACATATAACAGAAAGGCATCAGTGGGATTAGGGCAGAGGATCTGCAGCTCTGCTGTTGCCTTGAACAATTTCCAGGACTCTGTGACTCACTTTTACTACCTGCAGAATAGACACTGGAAGGCATCTCTCCAGTTTTCCTCAGAAGGCAGGTCTGTATAGGAGAAAAAACTGATTTCAGGGTCCAGCAGATTTAATTAGCTGTACAACCATGGGCCAACTCTCGAGTGTTAAAGAGGATAATGATGACTACCTCATAGGGTTGTTGTGAGAATCAAATGTCTTAAAGAGAACAGAGCTTAGTAAACAGCTAACAGTGCTCAGCCTGTACAATTGTTAGAATCAATATTGGGTTTCTACTGAAAATTACCATGGGGTTACCTCGCCGTTTACTGCCTAGGTCCAGTCATTTCTGAATAAGATTAGTTGCTATGGTTACCTTCCCAAAACACCACAGTTGAAAATGTGTTGGGAGATGGGAATTGATGGCAGGAGGCTTTCGTGGAGGACACAAAGCAACTTCAGCCACTGAGGCATTTTAATACATGCAAACTCTTCCCTTGGAAACCAAAGTCACATTTTGCCAAAATGGAAATGAACTCAGGAAGTGGAGTTTCAGAAGTTCTGCATTTGGCCAGCCTCCTTCCCCCATCACCAGGTCCTCAAGGACAGGTGCATTCTGGCCCTGAACCAGCTCCAGAGCATCTCCGTTTCTTCCCCCAGGATCTGGCAGTTGGAAAGATGTTGGTTGCCAGGCAGAATTCATCAGACTCACTTCCCAGATGCTATCGCTTCTGATGCCGAAAGAAAAATAGGCTGCCCAGCAATTGAGGTTGGAAAGGACAGGTGTAGCTGAGAAATGCACAGTGTTGCACAGAAAACAATAATGGGTTATTTTTGTTAAAATTCATTAACATGTATATTTGTATATTTCGGGGTCCTCACATCCTGCAAACATACTTAGTCTCTGGAGGGGCTAGCACTAACCTCCCTGGCTAAAGTGTTCCCCACAGGAGTGTTATAAATGGTATTTGATCTGTCAGAATCAGTCACGGCTCCAACAGCTCTCAGCAAATGAATACAAGTTGGCCTGACCCTTCTTCCTGTTTCCAACTAAAGCAAACCCAAGACCCGACAGGGCCTCATGGGCAAGAGTATTGTGCACCCGCTCCTAGTGAAAAGACTCTTTTCTGTCTGGTCATTTTTCCCAGACATCCCAGGGAACTGTCCTGCTCTTATTTGAAATTCAAACCAGAGGGAAGTCACCTCCGCAAATACCAAGTGTCCGGCTTGCACTCAAATGATGATTCAGCACCACCTAGGGGCCATTGTCATTCATTTCTTGCCACACTCATTTCTTGCCATATTCATTTATTGCCACAATAGAATTCCTTTTTAAGTATTGCAGCCGCACCTGCCACCGCCCCCTTGCCACTGCCATCCACATAAGAAAAGTATAGAAGCTCCTCTACACACATTTTTCAAGACTCGGTTCCACATCTACTTAAGCTGGAAATCCTGGTCCACTAGCTTAGCACACAAGGATGACTGCTGAGGAGTGGTTCACATTTACCGTACACCACAACGTAACTTTGCTTCGTTATTAGAAGAACTGCTATGAGCATCTACTACATGACAAGGCATACATAGTTATTTCTAATATATACAATAGTCCTTCAAATTGGGTATTAATCCATTTTACAGATGAAGAAACTAAGGCTCTGAGAAGAGATTTATCCAGATCCCAAACCAGGGTTGACTTACTCTTTTCACTGTAAAATGCTGTCTCTCTTAATCTTACTGTGCGTAGAGCCCACATGGCAGTGAGGCTGCTCATTTTAATGATTCTAAAGCAGAACATTCAAGTAAATCTTGTCCTTCAAAGAAGTCACTTTGAAGCCTATTCTATCATGCCAATAGCTAATGCTCATAACAATTGAGACTCTGCTATAGGAACTGCCTTCAGAGCTATTTGTGATCTGCACAACCTAATCTTATTACCTTAGAAGCTTGTTATATGTTTAACAAAAATATGGTAGATACCATTGGAGGAGTGAAGGATGTGCCATCCAAAAATTTGTATGTTGATGATTTCTAATGGAAAACAATGGAGAAATTCTAGTTTCAGAAAGGCAGAGCTGATCTGTCTCTTCCTGTATGGAGCACCAGATAAAGAATCCTCTGGGATGGATACTCTTCTAAGGCCCTGAGATTTATCCATACCAGGGTGAGAAAAGAGGCCTTATCACCAGAGACTTGGAGACTTGGAGGCTGCAATGAACCTGAATAAACAAACGCATGAACAAAATAACCTCTATCTTCCACTTGCTTTACGCCCCCTCATATATCTCCTGTGGCTCCCCTAGAAAATTTTACTGTCCTAGCCAGATTTTCTTTCTCCTGTTGTTTCTTCTCAAATGTATCACTCTTTGTCTAAAAAGTATATCTTACTTTGGTCACTTCTTCAGACTTCACTCTCTTGTGAAGATCCCCCAGGTACATGTAAAACTAGTAAAATTTATACATTTTTTCTCTTGTTAATCCGCCTGCTGTCAGTTTGGCTTCTAGATCCAGCTGACCAGCCCACTAAGAGCTAACAGAAGGGCTGGAGTTGATCTCTGGTTCCCCAGTACCAAGCTGTTCAAGCAGTGTAATCTCTCAGGTCCCTCCTCTGTAAATTTTGATTCAGTATTGCTGGGACAGGCCCAGCAGTTTGTGGTTTTGTCAAGTACATGTGACTGTAATCACCAGGAAAGCTTGAGTAACACTGGTGCGATGATAAAAGCATGAGCTCTGGGGTCACAAGGACTTGGGTGCAGATCTGGCTCTGCCTTTTTTCTAGTTGTGCACCCCTAGGAAAGGCAGTTAAGGCCCTGAGTATCAGTTTATTCATCTATAAAATGAATATTAGTAATCATTAATGACCACCAGACAGGGGTGTGGTAAAGACTGAATGATATAATGGGTGTGAAATGCTAGCACAGTGCCTGGCACATAGTAGGCACCTAATACATGGTCATCGCTATTGTTAACTTAATCACCCACTCAGCTTAATGAATTTGCCCTATGAGACTTTTTGTTATTTCTAAAAATTAAATCCACAGTGAAAGGATATGAGGGAACATAAAATATACTATGATAACATATATTGTACTTCATTAAAACAAGTAAAGATCCTTAGGAAAAATGATAGATGATAGATCACTAGATAGATAAACTTTAGGATAGGAAAATGTTCTAGAAATGAAAAACCAAACACTTAAAACAGTTTAACACTCAGGAGAATAACAAGTTTCTAGAAACACACACACACACACACACACACACACACACAGAGATACAAAAGGTAGAAACAATCCAAGGGCCCATCTGCAGATAAACAAAATGTGGTATATACATACAATAGAATATAATTCCATCTTTAAAAGGAAGGAAATTTTGTTTTTCTTTGAGACAGGGTGTCACTCTTTCCCCAGGCTGGAGTGCAGTGGCATGATCATGGCTTACTGCAGGCTCAATCTCCTGGGCTCAAGCCTTTTTAATTTTCTTGTAGAGATGGGGGTGTTGCGCTGTTACCCAGGCTGGTCTTCAACTCCCTGCCTCCAGTGATCCTTCCATCTTGGCCTCCCAAAGTCCCCGGGCGAAGGAAATACTGCCACACGCCATGACACGGGTGAGCCAGAAAACATTATGCTAACTGAAAGAAGCCAGTCAGTAAAGGATAATACTGAGCAATTCCACCTATAAGGTGTCTAGAGTAGTAAAATTCACAGAGACAGAAAGTAAATGGTGGTTGCCAGGCACTGGGGAAAAGGGGAAATGAACGTTACTGTTTAATGTGTCAGTGTTTCCGTTTTGCAAGTTGAAAAGATTCTGGAGCTGGATGGTATAGTGGTTGTTACACAACAATGTGAATGTACTCACTGCCACCAAACTGTCCATTTAACAATGGTTAAGATGGTAAATATTATGTTGCATATTTTATTACAACTTTAAAAAATTTTAAGAAAATCAAGATGAGGCCGGGCGCGGTGGCTCAAGCCTGTAATCCCAGCACTTTGGGAGGCCGAGACGGGCGGATCACGAGGTCAGGAGATCGAGACCATCCTGGCTAACACGGTGAAACCCCGTCTCTACTAAAAATACAAAAACTTAGCCGGGCGTGGCGGCGGGCGCCTGTAGTCCCAGCTACTCGGGAGGCTGAGGCAGGAGAATGGCGTGAACCCGGGAGGCGGAGCTTGCAGTGAGCTGAGATCCGGCCACTGCACTCCAGCCTGGGTGACAGAGCGAGACTCCGTCTCAAAAAAAAAAAAAAGAAAATCAAGATGATATCAAATCACAGTTAAAGATGAGCTTCAGAAATATCTTGTTCGGGTTGTGTTGCTACGAAGAGCCCCATGTGAGTGACATACTTCTAAGTGTACAGAGTACGTCCTTTGGAAAAATGAGCAAGTACATTCACAAGTAATTTTGCCTCTATATTCTCAAAAAATGTGACCGCACTGCTTAGTTGCTGTTTTTCTTTCAAGCTACTCATTTACAAGATCACTCAAGAAATGTTACTGAGCTAAACCTGTTCTGCCTTAACCCCGGCCGGCCTGGGGGATGCTTTGAAAAATGGCTGTAGCGCATGGAGCACTCTAAGGAAAACACTGAGGGGTGTTATTATCCTCTCTTAAGGCACTGTGGTCTGTGCAGAGCTCTGCCCTGGGGCAGCTGGGTAAAAAGCAGGTACATCCAAGGCTTGGCTTGTGGCCTGCACAACGTGGAACCCCCGTTACAACAGCCTGCAACAACACAGGAGCAGGGGCCGTGGGGGGAACTTCATCTGAACCCAAGCTGGTGAATGGGGCTTTGCCCCTCTGTTTTATTTATCTTTAATTGATTTTCTTTAACACTAGGTTTTCTTCAGGACTCACATTTAATAAGATAGAAGGAATATTTTTCTGATGAGTATAAGCAACATCTGAGCACTTCAAAGGTCCTCGAATAGAATAGCATTGGCTCTTTGTCTAATTTAACTTAAAAGTTATGACAAGGTGAAAGCTCTATTTATACATTTAATACATTACATGTCTTTCTTCTATTCTGCATTTTTTAAGCAAAAAAGAAAGAGAGAGAGAGAGAGAGAGAAAGAGAGAGAGAGAAATGGATTGCCTGAAATAATTGGGTGAAAGTTTGACGCTATCTTCCCTTCCCTCTTCAGGATTAGGTGGCCCCTGGTGTAAAGAGATTGCCTGAGAGGAGCCTGACAGAGTTGTAGTGAAAGTATGGGGAAGTGCAGTGAAAACTGGGTGCAAGGAGAACAAATGGAAAATAAAGGCAGGTGTGTTGGCTTCTCCCTTCCTCTGCCTCAGAAGCTTTATTACTGCCTAGAGAAACCTGCTCAGGGTGGGGTGACATGTAAAACCAGCCGGCAGTATACATAGGTGTTCCTAGTGGGTCTGCATAACATCAAGTGTCTGTAACCCTGAGTGAAATTCTAAATTTTTTTTCTTTTTTGAGACACGGTCTCACTCTGTTGTCCAGATTGGAGTGCGGTGGCATGATCTTGGCCCATTGCAGCTTCGACCCCCTAGGCTCCGGTGATCCTCCCACCCCAGCTTTCTGAGTAGTTGGGACCACAGGTGCATGCCACCACACCCAGTTAATTTTTGTATTTTTTGTACAGGTGGGGTTTTGCCATGTTGCCAGGCTGGTCTCAAACTCCTGGGCTCAAACAATCCTCCTGCCTTGGCTTCCCACAATGCTGGGATTACAGGTATGAGTCACTGTGCCTGGCCCTGAGGGAAATTCTTTAAAAGCAAAATACACAAACTTTTAAAGCAAAGTATCCAATTTTTTTTGATTCTATAACATATATATGTGCACATATTGTAGTATCTTTATCAATCAGGATTTACTTGCTGGTAACAGAAACCACTGTAACCTAGTTTAGACACAATGTGCTTCTGTTAGTTTCTGGCCACGCACAGAAGCCTCCTGCTTACAAGATGAATGGAAGAGCTGAAGGAGCAGCCTTTAGTCTGACTTCCAGGAATGACTCCCAGAACACCATGACAGAACTGGCTGTCCAGAAGAGATGCTATCTCTGCTTATAGCCTGGAAGCTGGAAAGTCATGAACGTGCCGCCCATTGCTGGCTCCAGAGCCACATTACTTTAGCCACAATCTCCACCAGCAAAATGGATGCTCCTTGTCCTGCCACACCACACCCTGGGGTCTCTGTTATTGCTATTCTAGAAAAATTAAATGCTCTGTGGCTGTTTGTTGGCAGAAACATCATCTCCATCTCATTTGGCCTTCCCAGTTTCAAGTAGGTACATCTGCATGGAGGAAGCTAAGTCACACTTGGAGTTCAAGCTGAAAGGGACTCTGGGAAATGCAGGCTTCAGCTTTTTTTGGATCCACCAGTGAGTCACGGCACACCTGTGTGCAAAAATGGGTTACAAGTGCATAAAGAGATAGCCATCTCTTGTCTTCTGGGTAGTTACTGCCCTCCTGGCCAGCAAGCTCCACACCTAGGTCTCCCTAGAAGGTAGCCCAAACAGGCTGGAGTCTTGATGGTCTACCTGTCAGGCCCTATGAATAAAGAGTATGAGAGAGATCTGTCCTTGGCTGCCCTGTTGTGATGTGCTGTGTGAAGACAAGGCTGTGTCCGGTCACCTCGCCAGCTACCTAAGTGGCTCGCAGCTGAGTGAGCCACTGGCCATCATAACTGCTGGGTAATTTCATGGAAAAGTGCAGTCAGTTGGGATTTGAGGAATGCCAGCTCCTCGTAGGTACAGTTCCAAGTAGATGCCCCAAATCTCTATCCTACAGAAACTTCTATTTGCTTAGAGATGTACAAGCTAGTGCAGGGTGACAACTGTCACAATGCGTAACATTCTATAAATTGGAATGTCATTGTTATTTGGAAATACTCGATATGAAAACTTCAATTGTATTTGAGGTCCACTTGTATTATCACAAAAAAATACCATCACATTTTGTCAATGACAAGAAGAGTTGTTAGGTTATGTATATATAACATTTTCAATTTTTGAATGTTTTTTAAAAGTTCTAAACTGTTTCATCACCTTTGTGTAAAGAAAGTTTCTATTCAATGGTAACTACTGAGAATTCAGAGAACTGAATAAAACACCTCAATCAAGAATTGAGCTGGGCACAGTGGCTTGCACCTATAGTCAGTCCTATCTACTTGGGAAGCTGAGGCAGGAGGATCCCTTGAGCCCAGGAGTTTGAAGTCAGCCTGGGTAACACAGCAGGACCCCATCTTTAAAAAACAAAAAATTAAAATTAAAAAAATAAAAGAATTGCATGTAGCCACTTCAAGAATACAATTTTATATCTTATAGTTATATTTAGAGCAAGATCAAGCTTCTCATTAAGGATTCTGAAAAAAATTATTTGGATATCTCACACAAAATTAGTATTTAATATCTTTCCTAATACTTTTTCTTTTTTTTTTTTTTTTGAGACGGAGTCTTGCTCTGTCGCCCAGGCTAGGGTGCAGTGGCCGGATCTCAGCTCACTGCAAGCTCCACCTCCCGGGTTTACGCCATTCTCCTGCCTCAGCCTCCCGAGTAGCTGGGACTACAGGCGCCCGCCACCTCGCCTGGCTAGTTTTTTGTATTTTTTAGTAGAGATGGGGTTTCACCGTGTTAGCCAGGATGGTCTCGATCTCCTGACCTCGTGATCCACCCGTCTCGGCCTCCCAAAGTGCTGGGATTACAGGCTTGAGCCACCGTGCCCGGCCCCTAATACTTTTTCTATGTGTGCCATAGATCAGTGGTTTTTAGAGGACAGAGGAAAAAGCAAAGACAGAGGAATCTTTTAGAGGTGATAGATATATTCATTATCTTGATCGTGGTTTCACAGGTGTGTGTATGTGTGTGTATGTCAAAACTGATCTAATTGTACACTTTAAATATATGCAGTTTACTATATGTCAATTATACTTTAATAAAGCCATTTTTTAAATTATGGGAGAAGAAAACTCCACAAAGTACATTCCAGAAAGGTATTAATTTACAGTCTACCAACAGCTTATGCAAGTGCTTGCCTCATTACACCTTCGTCAGCACTGTAATTCTTAAAAGAAAAAAAAAAAACACTGCTAATTTGAAAGGCAAAACCATCTCATCTGTTTGAATGTGGATGTCTTTAAAAGAACTTTTTTCATGTTCATCAGCTCTTTGCCCCTTTCTCTTTCATTGCCACAAAGCAATGAAGAATGCTAACACTAGAATGCTAGTAAAAGAGGGATGCCTTTTTATCTGCCAGGTTAACTATAACAAACTGAAAATTACTACCCTAAAAAGTGGTCATAAATATTCACAAATTTGTCAAATCCTTTGAAGAGGAGTCATAATTAGCCACCCAAAACTAATGCACACTCAACATTTAAAGAAAAAAACCTTAGTTTCTTTAATAACAGAATATTTGCATCTTGTTCTGAAGCTTATGAGGTTAAATCACTTGGCCAAGTGTACAAAACCAGAGGTTGTCCAATCTGGAACCAGAAGCCTGATCTCCCGGGACACAAGCTGAAGAGCAGGCAAGGATGAAATGATGTGGAAACCAATGGCACAGTTGAGACTTCAGGAAAAGAAAATTCTTTGAGCCTTATCTTCCTCATCCATAAAATGAGGAAAGTAACAATTAAATAATCACTACATTTCCTTTCAACCTTTTCTAAATGCAAGCTGGATAAATTGATACAACCTGGCAGCTGTTGTCATATTCTTATAGTTTTTGCATTTTCTTTTTTTTTTTTTTGAGACGAAGTCTCGCTCTGTCATCAGGCTGGAGTGCAGTGGTGCCATCTTGGCTCACTGCAATCTCTGCCTCCCGGGTTCAAGCGATTCCCCTGCCTCAGCCTCCCAAGTAGCTGGGACTACAGGCATGTACCACCACGCCTGGCTAATTTTTTGTATTTTAGTAGAGATGCAGTTTCACCATGTTGGAGGATGGTCTTGATCTCCTGACCTCATGATCTGCCCACTTCGGCCTCCCAAAGTGCTGGGATTACAGGCGTGAGCCACCGCGCCTGCCCCAGTTTTTGTATTTTCTTACAGGCCCATGTCAGCTCACATTCAAACTCTAGCCCTCCCCTACTCTGTGTAGCCTTGGGCAAATGACCTATCCTGATTTTAGAGATGAGGAAATGAAGACACAGAGGGAATCATAATAGTAGCTACACCTCAAAGGGTTCAGATCATGAAAAGACAGCACACAAATGAATACTTAGCAGTGCTTGTCAAATACTAAGATGTCTAGTAATTGCATGTCTGTGTACTTGGGGGTAGAATAACACCAACTTGCAAAACCACGCTGTAAGTTCCACAAGAGACCACACCTACTCATCACTATATCCCCAGCGAGACACATACCAGGTAGACAGGCATACTGAACAAAGTAGTTGAATTTGGACAAATATTTGAACAAAGAATGAACACACATAATTGAAAAAAGAGTCCTCAGGTCTGATTCACAACACAATTCCGCTATGTATTTAATTTAAAAGACTTCATGAAATTGTGGGACGGGTGAGGGGGAAAAAAGAAAGAGAAAGGAAGGACCCAACAACAGCAAGACTCCTTGCCATCTACACATTATCTCATCCGTGTTTCTCTTATTGTAACCCATGAAATATCTCTACCTGCGGTGCTTATTACAAATACAAATACCATCCTCATTCATTTTCAACAGGCTACCTCACTAATTCTTACACACTCGACAACTTCAGAACCTAGTCCAATTATTATTTGGCCAATGCTTGAAAATGATTTAAAGGCATAACCCCAAGTCTTAGGAATAGCTGAGAGCAGGAGCATCAATATTCAGATTCCAAACACAAGGACTACTCAAATCAACCTGCCTGTGACCCCTCACAACTAAGAAACCAGTTTTTAATAGATCAAAGATGAAAAGGTGAAATGTACAGCTCACAAATTTCTCAAATATCTGGGCACTAGAGGGAATAAGTGTGGTTGGAAAAATAACCCTTCTGGAATTTTCTCAGCATATTTTAAAATGGCAGTAACAACATTTCTTCCATTCTTAAAATTAATTTTAATAGTGAACTGAGGTAAGTTTTTTTGTCTTAGCAGAGAGGTTAATACCACTGACAACTGAATTGTCGTCTTTATTATTTTTACAAATGCATGTCTCCTAATATGAAAGGTTGATTTTCACTTGATTATGTGCTTTGCAAATTTACAGCAGCAACAGGAAGAGCTTCTACTGAATAGATTTTAGTCTTCAAAAATGTGATTGCATCTTCCATCTCTAGTTTGTCCATCTCCCAGTTATTGACCTTACCAAAGAAAGAGGAAAACAATCAGTTTGTGAGACGATGCTAACATAAGAGCTAGTTTAGAGATCCAAACATAGTAAATAACATGAGGAAAATAGCTTTATGAAAGTAAATGTGACCTTATAACTACTCATATTTTAAAGGCATAATAAGACTACATGTTAAGGTTTAAGAAAGCTTTAACTGTGAAAATTATACAAATTTTAAAGGTCTTCTAAATGGTGCAAAAATTGCTTTCTTGAGAAAATCTTCCTTAGAATATACATAATCAGCAATATAAAAAACAAAGTCTTAAATAGTAGCCCACTAAGAGAAAGGAGTCATCTTAATCTCAATAGTCCACACGTAATCCATTTCTAGATACTGAAGTATAATAATAGATTTGGAATGTTTACATCTTACATTATGCGCAGGACCAAATGAGTGGCATTTAGATAGATTCCAACAGCAACATATATATAAATGTATTTGTAAGGTTCCTGCTACCTAGAAACATCTGAAGAGGCTGTTCAAGAGAAGTTGTGGTGTACAAAATAAAATTGAAGCGTAAGAGGGAAGAGAAAGACCCATCCGCTTAGACCCATCCAGCCTTTTCTGGCAACAAACATCCTGTAACAGCTTCACACAGGCCATGAAAACAAAGGTTTAACATCTTTCCTTCCCTTATTCAAGATAACCTGGAAATTAAATATGGTTTTGTGTGTCTTAAATATGAAAATATATTATTTGCATTCTTCCTCTTAGCAGAAAAGGATTAAAGCTGACCAAAACAACATTTGTAAAAGCTCTAATAATGCCAGTAATCAGCTGAGCAGAACCCAAATCGTGTACTAGCAATGTTCTTTTTCAAAGAAACAGTAACTAAAGCACTTATTCCAATAATGCTGACAATTCCTCTAATCCTAGTAACCAGTCTCAACCACAGGATTCCTGGCAGCTGTTAGAATGTACATCAGTAATTAAAGAATATTTCATTTGCATTTTTTTCTTACCAAGATCACATGAAAACCCATTGCATTCAAATGCCGCATTTTCATAGCAAGGAATCCTCTGGGATGGCTTGAACCCAAACAATAAGCAGATCTAGAAACACATAGCACAGCTACTCTGAAAACAAAAATAAACAAAACAAGAACAGTTATCGATATTACCATTTAGTCTTGCTACATTCCTGTTCTTTGGAGATTTCCAAGTTGAGCTCTCCACTGACCACAATCCTCGATATTCCTGTCTTAGTCCTTCACTTCTCTTACTTGGCCTCTGCAGATATTCCACTATACAAGGCTACTTTATAAACCAAAAATATACAACATTGTACACAGTTACCTCTCAGTTCCCTTTAAGGATGGCTACATTTTTGAAGCGGAAAATTTTCAGATATGAAAGCACCAATTTTAAGGGTTTTCTATGCAGTGCTGATTTCTGATCTCAGTATAATTATTTATTCTACCAGTAGTAGTAATGGTGTAAATAATACCAAGCAGTAAATGCTCTTCTTGCATATATTATCTCTCAGAGAAAGCAGCATGTAAAAAACAGAATTAGGAGTTTAAATACAAGAAAGAAAACACCAAGAGAAAGGCAAGACTGTTAAAAAAATAAAATCTGTAAATATAACAAAAATGTGGAAGGTGTAATTTGTTTTTTCATTGTTTCTGGCACTTTGGAAATACTAAGTTCACTGGGAGAAAAAAAGAAAAAAAAAAGACATTTATATCCTTACTGCCTTCACCTATACTCTGGCTGTTATATGACAAATTTTATGTCTTTAAAGGAATGCTCACATTCTTCACTTCTCATGACTTTATGCTGAGAACAACTGTTATTTTATTATGCCAGAATAGTGGAGTACCTGAAAAAGAAAAGTGATCTTGGAATGAGGTCAGAGAGAAAGCCTCTTCTGAGGGGAGATGGGTAGCATTGATAGGAAAGACAGCAGTTGAAAAGATGGCCAAGAAATAAGCTAGATGCATTCAGAAAGAGGTGAGTCACAGAACTGTGTGTGAATGAAGAGGGATGGGCAGATAAGAGTTTGGATCCCTACAGATTTTTTTCTGTATGTTTCTATCGTACTTATGTGTGTGTGTGTCCAGTGGAGTAACAGGAGATCTAAGTCCCTTGGGGCCAGGATCCATGTAGCAGAGCCTTTACATAAAGGGTAACTGGCCCACGGGTGTGTGCAATGATGGCATGATCTTACGCATCTACTGAAGAGGCAGGATGTTCTCTCATGGTATAGCATCCGATTTCTCCCCAGAGACACTCTATTTGTAATGTGTGAGCCAAGGAAACAACTTAGGATTAGCTTCAATGTGCTCTGACCCATAGAAATACAGTTTAATTGAAAAACTACAGTTTCTCTACCTCTGGAAAAGTCTTGGTGGTAGAGCAAAATATTGATTGGGTATTTCTGTAGAAGCCTCAAGTCTTTATTCTTTATGATCACTATTATATTATCTTGTCCAAAGTTTACAGTGCATTGATAGTTTCAATTATATTAATATTGTTTTATTGAACTGTAGCTTCAAAACTTAATTTTAAAAAGTCTGTCTCATTAAATGGTCCCACTGAAGTCCACTGTATTCAACCATAATGTCCACATTGACACTTTCTAAGGAATACACTGATGGATGAGAAGTCTCTTGGTGTGCTGCAGGCTCCATACAAACATCAAGTCTTAGCTTTACTACCGCTATTTAATGTCAAGTCTTTTATAATTAGGATTTAAATTCGGAAAACCCAGCAAATGAAATATATATAAGCAACCTTTGAATATCTGTAGCAGAAGCTGTATCCACATCAGAAAATGGAAGCACTTGATTCCTGTTAGTGTCCATTCTGATTTCAAAATCTGAAAGGAAAGAATTGATATTAATTTTTCAAACATTGCTCCAAGTGACTTTCTTTTTTTTTTTTTTTTTGAGATGCGGTCTCACTCTGTCATCCAGGCTGGAGTGCAGTAGTATGATCTCAGCTCACTGCAGCAACTTCCCAGGTTCAAGCAATTCTTCCACCCCAGCCTCTTGAGTAGCTGGGACTACAGGGACATGCTATCATGCCCATCTAATTTTTGTATTTTTTTGGTAGAGACAGGATTTTACCATGTTGGTCAGGCTGGTCTCGAACTCCTGAGCTCCAGTGATCCGCCTGCCTCAGCCTCTCCACATGCTACCGCGTGTGCCACCGCGACCAGCCCCAAGTGATTTTCTGTTTCAAAATGTTTAATAGTACTACCAATAATGATAATAGCAGTAGCTAAAATATACTGAGAGCTAACCATGTGTCAGATACTAGTCTCGGGATTTTAGACACATAAAAATGTGTAGAATTTCATTTACTGGTCACAAGAATTTTATGAGGCAACAATCAGGCCAGTTCCACAGGCAATGCTGCACTACACTAAACTGCTGCCGCAAATACTTATTTTTTTTATCTGAAAAAAAAGGGAAAATAAATACAATAAAATGAAAGGAAATCATATAATGTCCCATACCAATATGATAACTGTGTGGCAAGTGCACATCTTTTGAGAAGTATCCTTCACCTCCCAGAAGGCTGCTCAGCACCTCTGCCACCTTGGCATTTGGATGTGACGGTGGCAGCTCCCGCGGAAGCTGTGGGAGTGACAAGGCTATGTCCTTGAGATAAACAGTATCATCAAGTTTTAGACAAGTATCCAAAATATGCAGCTTGTGAACATTCTTCTTCATGTCATCTAAAAGATAAAAAAGAGAGTATATCATTAAGAAGAAATAAATGCAACATTAAAAAACTATATTAATATATATTTAGTAATAGATATAAAATTTTATATATATATATATATAAATGCACTTGTATTTCTAATGATCTCTTTCTTATCACAAGGACCCTTTCTGTGTCTCCCCAGTTTCCACAGGGTCTAAGTCAAAGCCCTGCACTTGATAATGTTTTAAGGCCTCAAATATCTTTAGGGGTCATTTAGTCTAAACTCCTCAATTTATAGATAAGGAAATGCCCAGGAATGTTAAAAAGCCTCGTGATTAGTTAAGGCAAAGTTGGAACTAGAATCCAGGTTTTCGGGGTTCAAGGCTGTTTCTCCATTATTACACTGCCTGAAAAATCAGCACGTGGTATTGACTGACTCTTCGTAACTCAACTTTGGAATTTTATAACATTTTTTTTTTTTAATTCTGAACTACTCTATTCTCAGACACATCCTCAAATTTTGTACATCTACCTGGATATTGTTTTGCCTTATTTAATATTAAAGACTAAAAGTCAACAGTTAATTTGGTTCCAAGAGTAAATGAACTAATCAATTTGGTGGCTATTTGGTTTCTTGATCTAACAGGTGTTCCCTCATCACAGGCCAGGAGTGACTAAGTGTTTGCAGCTGCAAAAGTTGACTTAGGTTGGCTTCAAATGTGGTAAGAAAGGATTAGGAATTACAAACAGCTCTGATCAAAGATAAAGAACAACCTGAACAGTTAGCCTTTGTATAGATTGATAGAGTGTAAATAAAAGGAATAATGATGCATTTCTTATTATTTTTTTCTACATGTAGGACTGGTCATTAAAGAAGGGTCTGTAGGTTTGTTGCTTTGAAGCACTATCCTTTGACTTCACCATTGTCAGCCCTTTCCCAGTAACACCTGCTTTGCAAATTTCAACTAACGCTGCTCCAACTAAGACCCCATTCAGAGTCATATGGTAGCTAGTGGTAGTGTCTTATTTTGGTCACAATTCTGCAGTAACATCCTACCTGATGTCAGCAGCTCACTGATGACGTCTTTTTGCAGAAGCTGATTAAAAGGAGCCAGGGGAAAGTAATTCATCAAGCAAAATGAATACACTGCATCCAATAAGTTTTCAGAAGAAACAGAGTGAAGATAACCAGTCAGAGCACTAGCCATAACTTCCAGGAACTGTCTGAGGAACAAAGAAAAGTCAGTTTCCCAACATATACAGAAGGCCAATATCTTTAAGGATTCCAGAGAAAAGAGATAAGAAGATCAGGCTTGCAAGTAAGTATCCATACATCGTTCTGGACAGTTGGTTATCTCATAATAAGTATATGCATTCAATAAATATTGGCTATTGCTATATGTCTTGCATGAGAAACATTTTATAGACTTTAACTCACTTAACTCACACTAAAAAACTCTATGGGTATTACTATCATTCTCCTCATTTAAAAAAATGGGTAAACAGGCTTAGAGGTTGAGTAACTTGTCTAAGAACACACAGACAAGGAAGTAGCAAAGGCAGTATTAGAACACAAGGTGTCAGGCTCCAGAACCTTTTCATAATTATGCTAGGTTTTCTATAATGCCTGAACCACCACTACAGTTTTATAACCAACTAAAATTATCTAGCTCTCAATACTATGGGTTAAAAGAACTACAAGCTTAATCCTACCACCCAGAGCTAATTAATGTTACAAAGTATAACAATGTGGTTAAGCACAAATGAAGACAGAAAAGATCAAAATCAGGTGCAGTCGCTGGGCCAGAGTGACACCACTAATAAATGGTAGCTACCCTTTGAACATATGCCAATCTGACTCTCAGGGCATATGATACATATAGTTATGTAAGAAAAGAAATACACACAAAGTACTGTGATCCCGCAAAGAAAATAAACAGAAGCTTTTGGGAGAAGAAGTTGAATAGGTGGAAAAGATGGAATAAGGGAAGAAGATCTGAGCAGAGCCCTGAAAGCGCATGCTACTTGCCTGATAGTGAGCAACTGGTGAGATGAAGGTACAGAGGAGTGATTCTTAACAGCCGGGGCAAATATGCCTGGACGCAAGCTCTTGTTAACATTGAGACTGAAATCAACTGAGAGGTCCATGGGTAGGGGTAGAAGGGTTGGGGAGGATGAAGGGCTGTGATAAGGCCAGGAAAACTGCAGGAATTGCGATGAAATGGGAGGAATATAACAGATCATACACACAACAGCAAGGCAGCACTTCTGAAATTGGTAACTGATTGCTTTTGGAATACGCAGTGGGAGGTGGGGGCAGGGGATGGTGTGGACGAGGAAGTTGGGAGCCTGGGTAGTGATCCCCTCTCTGGTCTTCTCTTGCCGTACTCCTCACCCTGTACCTCATGCTGCGTGCTGTTCCCTGCACGTGCTCTGCTGTTTCCTTCCTCCAGGCCTTGCGTATAGAGGGCCTTTCACTTGGAATATTCATTCCTGCTTATCTTTCCATGGTAAACCCCCATCTCTCCATCTTTTAAGATCAGTTCAGATACCATCTCCTCCAGGCAACACTGCCTGATATGCCCTGACCCTCCTCTTCACCAGGCTGGCATCCTGACATATCCCTCCTCTATTTCCAAATATCCTCGATGATATGGTTTGGCTGTGTCCCCACCCAAATCTCATCTTGAATTGCAGCTCCCATAATTCCCTTGCATTGTGAGGGACTCAGTGGGAGACAGCTGAATCATGGGGGTGGTTTCCCCCATACTCTTCTTGTGGTAGTCAGTAAGTCTCACGAGATCTGATAGTTTTATAAGGGGAAACCCCTTTTGCTTGGCTCTCTCTTGTCTGCTGCCCTGTGAGAAGTGCCTTTTACCTTCCGCCATGATTGTAGGACCTCCCCAGCCATGTGGAACTGTGAGTCCATTAAACCTCTCTCTTTTGTACATTGCCCAGTCTTGGGTATGTCTTTATCAGCTGCATGAAAACAGACTAATATGCTAGATCACTCGAATTTTCATGCTATATTTAATCGCCAATTTACATATCTACCTTACCCATTACACAGAATCCTCTGGCAAGAAGGACTGTCTTATTCATCTTTCTTCTAAGTGTCCAGGTGCTTGGCAAATGCTGACTAAATGAACAAATAAACTTAGATGAGGAAGACAGGAGGAGGAACTTGTCATTGGAAAAGGATGAGTCAAGAAAAATGAGGTGACTTCCAGAATTACTGAACTTGAGACACTTTTGGGATGTGCAGTGACCATATGCAACCCACAGAGACTCAGGTCTGGAGTTCAGGAGCACACTAATGACCACAGATGCAAATGTGGGATTATCTATAAGGTGGTAAATACAGATTAAGAAAAGAAGAAACCAAAGGACCAAAACAACAGAGCTTAAATGTTAAATAGTTCTTCCTTGGGTTCCAAGCCCAGCAAGATACTCTGGATTTAACACACCCTCTCCCCCATGGGCCATCAAAAATGAAATAATGATTACTGTATAGCATGTGGATATACAATAAGCTAAGCCAGATTTCCTACCACTCTCCTATCTAATCCATCTCTTCTAGTCAATTCTCTTCCCAAATACTTTGAGTTATTCTGCTTCCAAAACCTTTGCCACTCCAGCCTAAGTTGCCATCTTCCTTTCTCCTTCCTCCATAAAGCACTTACTTGGTGCCCACCGTGTACTGCCTTCCTCTGGATATACAAGAGAGTTGTTTTGGTCAGTGGTCTAGGAAGAACAGGGAATACAAACTTCTTTTTTTATAGCCCTCAAAATACCAAATCCAGGCAACTGTACATTCATGAGCATTCAGGAAATGGTGACTAATTAATCTTGCTGTATCTGCCATATTGCCCCTACTTTTCCTTTGGAGAAATGCTGAGGTGTGAGGCTTAGAATTAGGTAGGGGTTTCTCAATCTCAGCACTACTGACATCTGGGGCTGGATAATTCCTTATTGTGAGGGGTTATCTTGCGCATAGTAGGATGTTAGTGACACCCCTGGCCTCTATCCACCAGAGGCCAGTAGCACATACCTCCCTCCTGTTGTGACAACTAAAAACCGTCTCCATACATTGCCAAATATCCCCTGGGAGGCAAAATCATCCGTGTTTGAGAACCACTAGGTTAAATGAAAGCAGAATAGACAGACAAAAAGACAAATTCATGATTCTCCTCCTGTACTAATTCTACTACTGCCATTTTATTAAATGTCTCAGCCTTTGTTACTTTTGTTATCCCCCCACCTATTTCCAACATAACAATTTTGTTGGAACAAGTTATCTCTTGGATTGCCTAGAGTCACGTGAAAAACTCTTACCTGCCCAGTACTTACTCTCTTAATCCCTCTGGGCCTGTTTCTGGAGTTTTAATTACCACTTAGCTTGATATTATTTGTCTAGAAAGAGCAAGGCATCAACGGGAGCCAGCCTCAGAAGAAAATCAAGCCAGGGGAGTATAGGGAGGTTGAATGTGGGGGATATTTTTCAACCTTTATTAAATGTCTACTCTTTGGCAGGTCCTGTACTAAGTTCAGAAAAACAGGCAGCTGGGTCTGACTCTGGAGAGCTTACCAACTGAGGAGCAGAGAGATTTACTGCCACAACAAATGATGTGACACTTGTCATATCTTACCCAATCTCTGGTGGAGACTTGACTACAACTTTGTTGTCAAGGCTCCACCAGAGATTGGGTAAGACATGACAAGCACAGGGACCCTGATGGGAACAATTAGGGAAGACACAGAAAATGCAGTATGAGCTGAGTCTGTCCATTCAATGGACAGTACAGTGGGAAGCTGCTTTTTAGTTGGCCTGACACCACTTCATTGATTAACTGCCCTTAAGGGATGGGCATTTGACCCAAACTCAGTCAATCAGATGTTCTCTTTTAGAAATCTAAATCTGGAGGGAAAACTAAAAGGAAAGCAAGCAGCTGGAGTCAAGTCATTTGATGGCAAACAGATGGCCTGTGCATCTTGCCACTGAGACCTTCAAAACTGCCCTAGTTTGTTACCCCAATGCCTCTGTGACCTACACTCTAATTTTTTTCAAATCTAAAAATTACTATGTGCTGGGCATTGTCATAAGAACTTGACACAGATTAACTCATTTAATCCTAGTAACAACCCAGTGAGATTAGACACAGCTCATCTCCATTTTATTAAGTGAACAAACTGAGGCACAGATAAGTAATTTGCCAAAAGCCAAGCAGCTAACAAATGGCAATGACGAAACTCAAACCTAGGCAAGACTCAAACCTAGCTCTAGAGTCCATGCTTTTAATCACTCTTTTAACAAATGATATTTTATATGCTTTTCTGATTTTTAATGAACCGTGAGTGATCCAAAGAGTAAGAAAAGATGTTCTGGGTAGAAAGCAGAGGTATGAAAGAAGCTGGCATGTTTGAGGAATTACTGTATTTAATAATAGAAATGCATGGCTATGGTTAAAATGAAAAGAATAGAAAGCAGCAGCTTGAGACCAAATGGATAGTTAAGGTCAAAACTGAACTACAAGAAGGTCCAGCTCTCACAGCTTCTCAGAATCATTGATTTAACAAGGACACATAGACAAAAATACCTTATGAAAAGTCCAGAAACCAATTAAGAGATTGTCATACTCCAGACAAGAACAAAACCAAGAAGAGTTGCACTGCAACAGGTTAGAAGGACATTTTACCCAGGTTAGCCCCTCTCCAAAGCCAGCATAGCTTAGCACCAGAGAAATCACCTTGGCCTAGGACTTCTCCCTTGGAGGAAGAGAACAGAGTGTGCAACCAACATTTGGCTTTTTCGGTGTGCTGCCCTAGGGGCTGATTTCCATCTCAACTCACATGGAATACTAACAAAACCAGCAGGGTTCAGATGACTGAGGGCAGTTAAGAACAAAGGAAAAGGGGTGGACAGCTTCCTGCACCCAAATCTCACCTCAAATTTTAATCCCCACATTTTGAGGGAGAGACCTGGTGGGAGGTGACTGGATCATGGGGGCAGTTTCCCCATGCTGTTCTCGTAATAGTGAGGGAGTTCTCACAAGAGCTGATGGCTTAAAGTGTGGCACTTCCTTGCCCTTTCTCTTGCTCTCCTGTCACCTTGTGAAGGTGACTGCTTCCCCTTTGCCTTCCACCATAATTATAAGTCTCCTGAGGCCTCCCCAGTTATGTGGAACTGTTGGTCAATTAAACCTCTTTTCTTTATAAATTACACAGTCTTAGGTAGTATAGCAACGTGAGAATAGACTAATACATTCCCCAGTTAAAAGACACAAAATGGCTGAATGGATTAAAAAAAAAAGACCAAACTGTAACTTGTCTACAAGATACTCACTTTAGATTCAAGGACATACACATAATTTGATAGTGAAGAAATGGATAAAGATATTCCATGCAAATGGTAACCAAAAGACAGCAAAGGTAGCCATACTTATATCAGACAAAATACACTTTAAGTTAAACATTGTCACAAGGACAAACAAGGTCATTATATAATGATAAAAGGGCCAATTCATCAGAAAAATAGATCTGAAGGGAAAAATAGATGATACAATAATAGTAGGAAACTTCAATAACCCCACTTTCAGTAATTTATAGACCATCCAGACCGAAATCAAAGAAAACAAAGAAAGAACACTATAGATCAGTGGTCCCAACCTTTTTGGCACTGGTTTTATGGAAGACAATTTTTCCACAGACTGGGGATGCTGGGGGTGTTTCATAAGGCATTAGATTCTCATAAGGAGCACGCAACCTAGAGCCTTCACATACGCAGTTCACAATAGGGTTCATGCTCCTATGAGAATCTAATGCCATGGTTGATCTGACAGAACTCAGGCAGTAATGCTCACCCGCCACTCACCTCCTGCTGTGCAGCCAAGTTCCTAACAGGCCACAGACTGGTACCAGTCCATGGCCTGGGGGCTGGGGACCCCTGCTACAGATTAAATGGCTGTAACAGACACATACAGAACATTCCAGCCAACAGCACCAGAACACACATTTTCCTCAAGTGCACACAGATCATTATCAAGGACAGACACTATATGTTAGGTCACAAAACAAGTCATAACAAATTTAGGAAAACTGAAATCAGACCAAGTATCCTTTCAGATCACAAAGAAATACAATTAGAAATCAACAGAGGGAAAACTAGAAAATTCACAAATATGTGGAAATTAAACAATACACTCTTGAACAACCAATGTTAAAGAAGAAATCAAATGGGAAATTAGAAAATATTTCAAGACAAATAAAATTGAAAACATAACATACCCAAAATGATGGGATGCAGAAAAAGCAGTACTAACAAGAAAACTTATAGCAATAAACACCTATCTTAGAAAAAAGAAAGGTATCAAAAAAACTCCTAAATTTACACCTCAAAGAACTGAAATAAGACAAATTAACTAGGCCCATAGTTAGCAGAAGGAAGGAAATAATGAAGATTAGAACAGAAATAAATAAAATAGACAATAAAAAGTAGAAAAAATCAATAAAATGAAGACTTGGTTTTATGAAAGATGAACAAAATTGACAAACCTTTAGCTAGACTGACAAAAAAAGAAAGAAGACTCAAATAAATAAGAGACGAACAAAACATTTTAACTAGAAGTAAAAACCAATGCCACAGAAATAAAAAAGGCTCATAAGAGACTATTATGAACAACTTTATGCCAACAAATTGGATAATCAAGAAGAAATGAATAAATTCCTAGAAAAATACAACCTACCAAGACTGAATTATAAAGAAATAGAAAATCTAAACAAACCAATAATGAATAAGGAAATTTAATCAGTAATCAAAAACTTCCCAACAATGAAAAAGGCCAGGACTAGATGGTTTCATTGCTGAATTCTATCAAACATTGTGAGAAGAATTAACAACCTTCTAATGTGCTTAAATTTTTCCAAACACCTGAAGACAGAGAACTCATTTTATGAGGCCAGCATTACCCTGATACCAAAGCCAGACACATGCATTATGACACAAGAAAGCTACAGGTCAATATCCCTGATGAACACAGATGTAAAAATCCTCAACAAAATATTAGGACTAGAAGGATCATTCACCACGAATAAAAGGGATTTATCCCTGGGAGGCAAAGACGGTTCAGTATACGCAAGTCAATTAATGAGATACACCACATTAACAGAATAAAGGAGAAAAATCATATGACCATCTAATCAGATGCAGAAAAGCCATTTGATGAAATTCAACAACATTTCATGTTAAGGGCTCTCAACAAATTAGTTATAGAAGAAATGTGCCTCACCATAAGTAAGATCATATATGAATAACCATAGCTAACATCATATTGGATGATGAAAAACAAATATTTTCTTCTAAGACCAGGAACAAGACAAGGATGCCTACTCTCATCACTTCTATTCAACAAGGTACTGAAAATCTTAGCCAGAGTAATTGTGCAAACAAAAGAAAAAGAAAGAAAAAACAACCAAATCAGAAAGGAAGCAGTAAAAATATCTGCTGCGTTCCTATACACTTAAAACAAACTATTCAAAAAGGAAATTGGGAAAACAATCTTGTTTATAGTAGTATCAAAAAGCATAAAATCTTAGGAATAAACTTTTTTTTTTTTTTTTTTTTTTTGAGACAGTCTTGCTCTGTCTCCCAGGCTGGAGTGCAGTGGCCGGATCTCCGCTCACTGCAAGCTCTGCCTCCCGGGTTCACGTCATTCTCCTGCCTCAGCCTCCCGAGTAGCTGGGACTACAGGCGCCCACCACATCGCCCGGCTAGTTTTTTGTATTTTTTAGTAGAGACGGGGTTTCACCATGTTAGCCAGGATGGTCTTGATCTCCTGACCTCGTGATCCACCCGTCTCGGCCTCCCAAAGTGCTGGGATTACAGGCTTGAGCCACCGCGCCCGGCAGGAATAAACTTAATCAAGGAGGTGAAAGACTTGTATACTGAAAACTACAAAAAAATGGATGAAAAAAATTAAAGACACAAATAAATGGAAGGACAGTCTGCGCTCATGGATTGAAAGACTTAATACTGTTAAAATGTCCATATTAACCCAGGCAGTCTACAGATTCAGTGCAATCTCTATCAAAATTCCAATGGCATTTTTTTTTACAGAAATAGAAAAAAAAATCTTAAAATTCATATAGGACCACAAAGGGATCTGAACTGCCAAAGCAATTTTGAAAAAGAACAGAGCTAGAAGTATCACATGTTCTGATTTCAAAATATATTACAAAGCTACAGTAATTAAAACAGTATGGTACCGGCATAAAAAAGACAAAGCTGCCAAGACTACACATAGTAAAAGAATATGCTCTTCAACAAAAGGTGTTGGGAAAACTGGATATCCACATGGAAAAGAATGAAAATTGGAACCTTATTTTGTAACACACACAAAAATCAACTCAAAATGGATTAAAGATTTAAACATAAGACCTAAAACTATAAAATTCCTAGAAGAAAATGTGTAGGAGAAGCCTCATGGCATTGATTTAGTTAGGCAATGATTTTTTTGGATATGATACCAAAAGTGCAAGCAACAAAAGCAGAAACAGACAAGGAGAACTATATCAAACTAAAAAGCTGCACAGCAAAGGAAACAGTTAACAAAGTGAAAAAGCAACCTACAGAATGGGAGAAAATATTTGCAAACCATACATATGATAAGGAGTTATTATCCAAAATATATAAGGAACTCCTGTAACTCATATATTTATGCTTATTGCTATAAGTTTATATAAAACTTAATGCTATAAGTTTTCTTATTAGTACCGCTTTTTCTGCATCCCATAATATATATATTTCATATATATTATAGTATGTTTATATATTATAACATACTGTAACTCAATAGCAAAAATAATAATATGATTTAAAAATAGGTAAAGGACTTAAATATTTCTCCAAAAAGGACATACAAATGGCCAATAGGTATGTGAAAACATGGTCAACATCACCAATCATCAGGGAAATGCAAATCAAAACCACAATGAGATATCACTTTACACCTGTTAGGATGGCCATTATCAAAAAAACAAAACAAAACAAAACAAAATATAACAAGTGTTGGAGAAGATGTGTAAAAACTGGAACCCTTGCACAATGTTGATAGGAATACAAAATGGTGCATGGAAAACAATATGAAGGTTCCTTGAAAAATGTAAAAGTAGAACTACCACCTAGTAAAGAAAAGCCCAGGACCCAACTGTGTCACTGCTGAATTCTACCAAACATTTAAGGAAGAACTAATACCAATCCTACTCAAACTATTCCAAAAAGCAGGGAAGGAGGGAATACTTCCAAACTCATTCTACAAGTCCAGTATTACCCTGATACCAAAATCAGACAAAAACACATAAACAAACAAACAAACAAACAAAAAACTACAGCGCAATATCTTTGATGAAGATTGATGCAAAAATCCTCAAAAAAATACTAGCAAACCAAATTCAATAATACATTCGAAAGATTATTCATTATGACCAAGTGGGATTTATCTCTGGGATGCAAGGATGGTTCAACATATGCAAATCAATCAATATGATACATCATATCAACAGAATAAAGGATAAAAACCATATGATCATTTCAACTGATGCTAAAAAAAAAAAAAGCATTTGGTAAAAGTAGAACCCTTGGTAAAAGCAGAATCCCTGTATGATCCAGGGATTTCACTTGTGGATATATTTCAATTCATAAGAATTGAAATAAGACTCTCAAAGAGACATCTGCACTCCCATGTTAACTGCAGCATTGTTTGCAATAGCCAAGATAGGGAAACAACCTAAACGTCCATCAACAGATGAATGGATAAAGAAAATGTGATATATACATATAATGGAATATTATTCAGCCTTAGAAGGAAATCCTGCCATATGCTACAACATGGATCAACTTGATGGGCATTATGCTAACTGAAATAGGCTAGTCATAGAAGGACAAATACCACATGACTCTGCTTATATAAAGTATCTAAAAAGGTCAGTCATAGAAACAGAGATTATAATGTTGGTTGTCAAGGGTGAGGAAAGGGGGAAATAGGGGAGTTGCTATTTAACAGGCATAAAGTTTCAGCTATGCAAGATGATTAAGTTCTAGAGATCCACTGTACAATATCATTATCTATATTGTTAATAATAAAGTCAGCAATATCGTACTGTACACTTTAAAATTTACTAAATGTTCTTACCATAATAAAAAAATCAAAAATTTTAAAAGACAGATTTTTCAATTTTTTAATAAAATTAAACTGAACTATGAACTCAGGAGCTGAGAGGATAAGCTGGGAGGGTTTGAAATGAAAACTCCCATGATGAATTAACTCATATATTATAAAGAACAAAGAAACAAACAAGACAAAGGGCAGCAAATATAAAATAAAATTTTGTTTAACTTCATAAATGAGTAAGGAACACTATGTTTTATTTATTGGCATGGATGATGACTAGGGGTGTGTTCACTTGTAATAATTCATTAAGTTTATGATTTATAACCTTTTCTATAAGTTATACGGCAATAAAAAAGGTAAAAAAAAAAACCAAGTACATACTCTTTGTTCTGGCATTTGTAGACATGATTGAGAGAAGAATAAGTATGAAGAATAGATAGAATGTTTTTCATGTTTAGGGATTCAGGATCTTCTACTATTCTCTTCATAAACAGGTCCATTAAACCAACATGTCGAAAGCCAAGGTTTTCAAATAAAATGAGGATAAAAAGAACCTTAAAAAGAGAAAATTGAGGGAAAACTCTTTAATAATTACAGTACGCTAATAGTAATTTTTTAGATCTCAAAAAATCTAAGCAGCAATTCAACTGTCCTGATCAACAGAATATATCCTGAAACAGAATATTTCCCTGAAAAGGAACAATTATCTTTTCCCTCACAAAATCTGTTCTATTAATTCTTGAATTGGGTACCAAGTTAATAAGCAATCTTTTTACAAGCTGAGAAGCTGGACATACAATGATTTCTATATTTCCATCTGATTTAAAAATAAATCTTTTCCTACATGCTTTTCATATAACAGATCTGAAAAGTACTTTTAAATATGCCTTTTCTGAAGGTTTTCAAAATGACCAACTCAATCTTGAACTCCTCGCATTTCCAAACTTAAATGCTTCCTAGATTCTAACATGTAAGACATAACCCCAAAATTTCTATATTTAACATTAATAAGTGAAAATGGAACTGAAACATTATGATTAAAATAAACTTTGAAGTTCACCTCCAATTTCCTTCTCAATCTTTCTTACTTAGGATTACTTCTCTTTCCATAACCAATTTCCACAGTAAACTCAGTATTTACCTTACTCTCCAAAATAAACTGAACCTAGAGATCTAACAGTTATCACCTATTTCATTGAAAAAGAAGTTTTTACCAGCTGCTTCATTAAATGTTTATATTCTTAACAGAGCTCCTGATTTTAAAGGCTTTTACTCTGGATAAGACAATGGATGTGATCATTAAGTAGTGACATTTTATTCTTCAAAAACCATAAGCCTGTCACATCACCCATCTTTATTATTCAAAATCTAACAAGAACAAAGTATAAACATGGAAATGATGCTAAATATCTAACAAAAGTACCATAAAACCCTTTTTTCTTTTTTCTTTTTTTTTCTGAGACGGAGTTTTGATTTTTGTTGCCCAGGGTGGAGTGCAGTGGCGCGATCTCAGCTCATTGCAACCTCCCCAGGTTCAAGTGGTCCTCCTGCCTCAGCGCCCCTAGTAGCTGGGATGACAGGGACACGCCACCATACCCAGCTAATTTTTGTATTTTTAGTAGAGATGGGGTTTCACCATGTTGGCCAGGCTGGTCTCGAACTCCTGACCTCAAGTGATCTACCTGCCTCGGCCTCCCAAAGTGCTGGGATTACAGGCGTGAGCCACTGCGCCTGGCCCATACAACCCTTTAAAACCAAATAGAAGAGCAAATTTTTGTTTCAAATAGAAAGATGACCAAAAGATAGAATAGTATACAGATGGTCCTTGACTTATGGTGGGGTATATCCCAATAAACTCACCATAAACTGAAAATATTTTAAGTCAAAATGCATTTAATACATCCAACTTACTGAACATCATAGCTTAGCCTAGCCTACCTTAAACATGCTTAGAACACTTACATTCACCTATAGTTGGGCAAAATGAGTTAACAAAAAGCCTATATTATAATAAAAGTGTTGAGTATCTCATGTAGTTTATTGAATACAACATGCCTTGTTTATCCTCACGATTGTGCAGCTGATTGGGAGCTGCGACTTGCTGCCACTGCCCAGCATGAAAAGAGAGTATAATATAACATATCACTAACCCAGGAAAACATCAAAATTCAAAGTATGGTTTCTACTGAATGCGTATTGCTTTTGCAACATCAAAAAGTCAAAAAATATTAAGTCAAGCCATCCTAAGTTGGGGACTATTCATATTAGCAAGTAGCCCCCAGACAAGAATAAGGAGCAAAGTTTTCAAAAGTCAATAGAGCACTGGAATATTTTGGTATCTTAACTACTATAAAGGTGAAAGAGAAATACTTAAAATGCTAAATTAATTAGTATGTGTTTTAGAAGTTTGTGAGGCTGATTCTAAATTGTTAACGTACTCACTTTTTTCAACTTCCAGATGTCGAAAGTTGCAGCCACATAATCTGCGAGTCCATTCAAGAGATCTAAATTATAGTATTGGAGGTCTTTGCAGGACTGCAATATGTTGATTATTATTTTTGAAGGACACCCATGGATATTATCTTGAAGAATGAGTTAAATAAACAAAAATTACCAGATTGTTTTGAATACAACATGCTTTATTCTTTTTTCCATATAAAAGTTAAGTTTTTAAAACAAAAATAGTCTAAAACAGCAGCTCAGGTGTTACAAATTATGAAAGAAAAATTCCCCTTACCTAGGACCACCTTACTGCATTCATTCAGGAGTATAAGAGATCGGTGATTCATGGCAGCTAGTACCTCAAACATGCGCTGGCTATTCAAAAGAGAAAATCTGTGTAATTCCCTCAAGGCTTTCATCTAAAGAAAAACAAACTTTAATTTAATTTACTATGTGTGGCAAAATAAATTAAACTTTTACTTTTATTGAGATAGGGTCTTGCGCTGTCACCCAGGTTGGAGCCTCAACCTCCCAGGCTCAAGTGATCCTCCTGCCTCGGCCTCCCATGTAGCTGGGACTACAGGCATGCACCGCCATGCCTGGCTAATTCTTTGATTTTTTTTTTTTTTTTTTTTTTTTCAGAGACAGGGTCTTGCTCAGTTACCCAGGCTTGTCCCAAACTCCTGGGATCAAGAGATCTCCCTGCCCTTGACATCCCAAAGTGCTGGGATTACAGGTGTGAGCCACCATGTCTGGCCTAAACTTTTATTTTTAAATAAAAAGGATGAAGTTTGGGTAATATGACCCAGACAAATAGATAAATAAATATACATGTATATATACAGATAAATAAATATAAGGGTACTTCTATTCATTCACTTTAGCGAAGCTAAACCTAAAAGCCCAGCAATGCCCCTCTAGAAAATTGACTTCAGGCGGTAATAAAAGGTTATAAGAAATAATTTTTTCAAATCTCATCCACTAGAGAAAATTCACGTGTTTACCTCCAGTTTCCTCTTAAGAGCAATTGGTGCATCTTTACCAATGCACTTCATCACAACTTGTAATGTGAAGACATCTTCTATTTTCCAAACTTGCTGATCAACTAGTATTCTGTTATCAAACACAATAAATATTAAAATCATAGAATCTTCAAAGCAGAAGAAAAATCTTAAAATTTTATTTGGTCCAGCCCCTTCTTACAGGCAAGGATTATGAAGCCCAGAGAAATGATCTACCTGCCCGAGAGAGTGTAAGTAGTTAAAGATCGAGAACCAATCTATTAATAGCGCTATTTTCTCTCACATTGTTGTACTCTCTTTACTAATGAACAAATTATGTCAGGAGATTATAGTAACATATCCTAAGCATAGTCAATGTAAAAGGGAATTAAGTGTTATTCTCACTAATCTATGACATTAGATCATTTCAATCAATTTTATAAATTCCTTTTCAAGCTGGGCCAGTGTCAACCCTCACATAGTCCCCGAATAACTACTATCTGAATTAAATATACATATCAATTCTCCTCCTACCCCACATCAGTACTATGTTTTAAAATAAATTAATTTAGATTTCAATGTTACTCACATCTTTGTTATTATGGACCCTAAAAGAAATATTTCCAGCCTTATGTCATCCAGAGTCAGGATTTTAAGCTTAATAAGGCATGAAAGACTGTAACTACCAACAAAGCCTTCCCAACTTCTCCCCTCAAGAAAGCAGTTTAGTTTTCATCTCAATTTTTTATTCCAGATATAAGAGGAACAAAGAAAACCACATGCAGAAAGCATAAGAGAGTTCTCACCTGAATCCCATTTGTAGAACATGAACATTCTTGCATGGCTCCATTACCTCCAAAACACTTGACAAAACTGAAAGGCATATCTCATCACACTCATTGATACGTTCCTATTGAAATAGAATTTCAAAAACACAGTAAACTATCTCACCCAAGCAAAACCCCTGAACTGATGTACTGAATAAAAGGATTGAGTATCAAACCAACAATTCTTACAGTCAGTCCACAATAAACAGCATCTTTGGGAAATAAAAAGTCATACTTACTGAATTTTCCAGCTAACTGATACACATCCTTTTATGCATCAACACTTTTTTACCTTCACCATTATCACTGAAAACACATTTGATATTTATTATATTCCACTACTTCTGAAACAACTTTTATTAAACATTATTGTTACCTCTTCTTGTAATTACAAAGGTTATCACAAAGGCAAAAACAGTTAAAGTGCAGGAATATAAGAACTACTGAGGTACAGCAGGTAACTAGCCCGTCTCTAAAGATCCTTAAATGGTTGTGCCCTTACAATTTCCCTAGATCCTTTCCTGGGTATCAAGCTGAAACTTTAGTTGTGAATCTTCTAATTCACATCTCCTGCCACATTCTACTACCGCTACCTGGGTCTCAAGGGAAGCTTATACCCCACGGATTCTTCTTTCAGGTCCCTTTACTTAGGGTACTAAGTTTGATTCCAGAAATAATAGTGGGCATAATTTGGAAAGTGAATAGTAACAACACAGCATAACTAGTAGTACTGTACAGTTTAATCACAACTAGTCTATACACCTCACAAAAGATCACATCTGAGGAAACTTAGCCTGAAGAGAGAGATGTTCTTTTGCTAACATTACATAACCAACAAATCACAAAGTCTTAAGTCAGAACCAGGTAATAATAAGAAATGGTTATCATTAGAAGAAAAAAAAGGTGTCTTTCCTATGAAAGGGTTCCCTTAACAATTTTACAGCATTCCATCAATATCTACTATGAAAGAAAAGACCACTTGTCTATGTGTTTGAAGCGCAAATTCCCTGATGGCACACTGTCCTTTCACCTCTAAAATGTCTTTACATTATTCCCACAGGTCAGTGAGACACCATCATCCATACAGATGTTTTGACTACAAAAACCTACTACTCCGGCCGGGCGCGGTGGCTCAAGCCTGTAATCCCAGCACTTTGGGAGGCCGAGACGGGCGGATCACAAGGTCAGGAGATTGAGACCATCCTGGCTAACATGGTGAAACCCCGTCTCTACTAAAAATACAAAAAATTAGCCGGGCGAGGTGGCGGGCGCCTGTAGTCCCAGCTACTCAGGAGGCTGAGGCAGGAGAATGGCGTAAACCCGGGAGGCAGAGCTTGCAGTGAGCTGAGATCCGGCCACTGCACTCCAGCCTGGGCGACAGAGCGAGACTCCGTCTCAAAAAAAAAAAAAAAAACCTACTACTCATACCTCACCAACAAAGATGTCATCCCGATGTGAATATCTGTCCAAAATCTAGTGAGAGTATCACTGACCAGGTAAGGTGATTTATTATAGTCACTTTTAAATAACTACATAGGAACTAATACACAGCCTACAAATAAACAGGGATATTCTGTGGTCTAAACAAATACACACACATACATACTAAATAAAAATTAGTTAGTCCTTAAGGACATATGGAAATCACAGTAATGTAAAAAGTTAAAAACTTTCCCATAGCTATGAACCCAATTCTTGAATTCTATAGCAAGATAGGATATATGCCAGATTATCCCCAAGAAATTCCTGTCTTTTAAAAAATTATTATTATTATTTTCAGACAGGGTCTGGTTCTGTCACCCAATCATGGCTCATGGCAACTTCAACCTCCCAGGTTCAAGCGATACTCCCACCTCAGCCTCCAAAGTAGCTGGGACCACAGGCGAGTACATCACGCCCAGCTAATTTTTGTATTTTTTGTAGAGATGGAGTCCTCCTATGTTGCCCAGGTTGGTCTCAAACTCCTGGGCTCAAGAGATCCTCCTGCCTTGGCCTCCCAAAGTGCTGGGATTACAGGCATGAGCCAGCACACCTGGCTAAAAAATTACTTCATTAACATTGAGTTTATAAGTCAGCAGTGTACTCTTAAAACATAAATGATTAACAAGCTAATCCTTCCTTCCTTACATTTAACATTGAGTTTATAAGTCAGCAGTGTACTCTTAAAACATAAATGATTAACAAGCTAATCCTTCCTTCCTTACATTTGGCACCATTTCAGTGACATTAAACAGGACACTGGCATTCCTGCTTTAGACTAAAAATGGCTCCCTCCATCCAATATCAACCTTCTTCCAATCCATTTTCCACTCACTCAGTGATCTAAAATACAAATTTGAGCACGTCAACCCATTGCTTAAAATTCTTCAATGGACTCCCATTGCCTACAGGATGAATGCATACTCCTTAGCTAGCCGTAAGAGGCTCTTTATGATTTGGTTCCTATTTTTCTAGCCTCTTGTTCTGCCCCAAGCCTCTTGCCCCTCACTCCTCGCCTTTGATCACCATGTACAAAACTTGTTCCCACCCCCACAAACATACAACTCCATCATTCTGTGCTTCGGCTACACCAAACTACTTTCAGCTCTTCAAATTCGCCAAACTTTTCCTCTGGGAATGGTAGGGCATGCAATCCTCTCTACTTGAAACACCATCCTCTTCACTATCATTCTGCTTATCAGTCTGAGCATCATCTACTGGGCCTGAATTCCAATTCTACCATGGACTAAATTCTCTTCCTTCCCCTTCCCTTCTCTCCTTCTTCAACTACCCAGGCTTTCTTTGTATATCTTGCATCTCTCCTCATTTTAGTTTCTTCACCACTACTTAACCCTGGGGATGGTAAATGCGGAAGGCTTTCATAAATTTCCATAGCAAAAGGAAGAAAATAACTAGCTAACTTAAGGCCTCTAAATCATATAATATATGTGCAGAAATAAATATAAAGGAAACTACCATTCGATAGTCTCTTTTAAGGAGGCTACCTATCTATTTCCCTTCGTTCTTTCAAAATACTCTAAACCAAGTAAATGTATGAAATCTCCTTTTTATTTTACCTGGGTCACCCTCAGCAAAGTCTGTACCAAAAGAGTGTTCTGAGGGATTCCAAGCTTCACTATAGCGTAAAGACTGAACAGTAGGTACTTATACTGTATGATCTTGGCTTCTCTCATCATATGTTCACAGAGCTGATTAAATGCAGGGTGGCTAAACATCAGTCGTTTTTCAAAGCGCTTCTGGTCATCAGACAGTCTTTTGGCAATTGTCCACATTGCTGTGAAATAGTTGCTACTAGGAAATGTAGGCGCTTTTGCAAATGCATCTAACACATCACTCAGCGAATTACATTCTTCAGACAGTTTTCTACTGCTGATACGGTTTGGTTTTGTTTCCTTGGTAAGAACATCTTCACTGGAGACTTCATGATGAAGGTTTACTTTCTTCAATCCATCATTAGATTTATCAACAGAGACAAGAGAATGCTTTGAGTCAAGAAACGGTCTTTTAGCATAAAGCAGTCTGTCAATTCTAAGGGCAGTTACAGTGCTTATGCCCTTTGTTTGAAAGCCAACATCTGATTTTAAAATGAATGCATCCTGAAAGAGATATCTAAAGGTATCAGTTGATCGCATTCTGTTATGAAAGTTATTTAAAATGTTCCAGTTTGAATGAACTATTTTTGGTTTGCAAAGTCCTAAAGGATATAGCCTCATAGTTCTGCTTGTTGGAACTAATATACTAAATTGTCTAAGGTTCCATAAAAAGGAGCCTGCTTTGTTATTCATTTTGCTCTCCACTGAAACACTTCCAAACGGCTTTAAAGTTGTCAATATGAAACCAGCGTCGCTTCTACTAGTGAAAAATAACACGTGCTGTGGTTTTTCCTGTAGGGGAAGAAGTAATTAAAAGAACAAAAATTAAAACAAAACTTTTACTTAAAGATATGAAATGCATTTGACAGAAGAGAAAATGGGGAACCTATAGGGCCATTAAAGATTTACATAAAATGGTAAAAGTATTTTTATCAAAATGGGCTCCCACCAATCTACCACAATGTGTCCAGTTTCAAAGAAGTCAGCTCACTTTGGAAGTAGTCATTGTATTAATGAGATTTTTCTGGTGCAAAAGCGTTCCATAAAGCTTTCTCTGTAGGAGAGATTTTTGTGGCATTGTTATGGAAATGTCCTCAGTGAAAATTACGGGATCAACATTGATAGATCATTTTCTTTTATCTTTTTCTTTTTTTTTTGAGACAGAGTCTTGCTCTGTCGCCCAGGCTGGAGTGCAGTGGCGCGATCTTGGCTCACTGCAACCTGCACCTCCCAGGTTCAAGCAATTCTCCTGTCTCAGCCTCCCAAGTAAGCTGGGATTACAGGCGTGTGCCACCACACCCGGCTAATTTTTGTATTTTCTGTAGAGACGTAGCTTCACCATGTTGGTCAGGCTGGTCCGGAACTCCTGACCTCAGGTGATCCACCCGCCTCGGCCTCCCAAAGTGCTGGGATTACAGGCGTGAGTCACCGCGACCGGCCGATAGATCATTTTCAACATGACGATTTAGCAACGGCGAACCCAGATCATCAAGGATAGGGACTTGGGCAGGTAGAACGGCTCAGCAGAAGAAGCAGAAAACGAAAGAGATGTCTGCATGTGGCCTGCGCTTAGGACCAAGATCTTGTACAACCAGCCAGCCTCACCAGACCCCAGAACCAACTTCAAGAGCCTTTCCTTCCGCAGCTGGGCCGCCCAGCATTAACCCACCTCCTTTAAACTTAATTTCGGGACAACTCCTGAGATCTTTCTCCGCGAAGTAAAAAGTCTAGGATGTGATACAGGCAACCGCTGAGCCCATGCTCGTCCTCCACTCACCTTAGAGTACAACCCCGTGGCTACGTACAGGAGCGGCCATGACAGCGTCCCCGAGAAGCTGCGCGTCTCACGAGATCTTACGGATTCCCTCAAAGGTCAAAAGGCATACGTTCGCGGCTGTAGCTGAAGGACATACTTAGAAGAAAGCTTACAGAAGAGAATGACTAGGGGAATCGGGGGTACTACAGAGCTTATAAGGGCGATGTTTGATCGTGTATCGCAACGTAACCCATTCAAGTCCTAACTTTATAAACGTCTAACGCCTGCTGGGCTCCAGACTTCGTAGTGCGCCTGCGCCTTGCCCTTGGCTGCGTGGTTGCCAGGAAACCGCGAAGCCGCGGTCCTTGACTCTGAGTCTCTCTCGACCATGGCCAAATTCGTCATTGCGGGTGAGTAATCCCCGCGTCCGCCTGCAGATTGCTCAAAACGCCGACAACAGCTCACCTCCCATGGCCACTTGGCGTGGCAGCCTCTATACGTACAGCTCCATGCGTTGCTATGGATTTATTCAAAGTTATTTACTGGCCCGTCACGGTGCGCCAAGCACTGTGGGACACTGGGGATACAATGCAGGGAAACATATCCCTGCCTTCGAGGAGCTTTCAGTCTCATGGGGCACAGAACATGTACTTTTGATACAGTGTGATTAATGCAATGAAGGAGACCTGCACAGGCCTCTGGGAGAGTAGACTCCTAATCTGGGTTTGGGGGATGAGGGAGAGGTGGACACAAGGAACTGGCTGGGGAACGTAGGAGCTGAGTTGTGAAGGTGTGAGCTGAGGAGGCTATTCCAGATAAAAGCAGAGAGGCTGGAAGCCTCCTGGCCTAACAGAAGATCTGGATATGTGGGGTGTGACAGGACCAGGGGCTACAACAGGAGCGGGAGCCGGGTCCTTGCATTTCGTGTACATCAATAAGCAAAGGTGTTTGAACTATATCCTGAAAGCAATGAGGAATTATAGAAAAATTTTAAGCAGGAGAGTAGTCTTAATGAGTTTGCATTTTAGGAAGCCTGTCTTGGCAGCAATGGAGAGAATGATTGAAAGTGCTGGTTGACAGCAAGGACTCAACTGAGAAGGCTTTTATTACAACAATCCGTGGTACCTGCCTCCTCTCCTCATAAAGTTTCTTAAAAGAGTAGAGTGCTCTTCCATCTCCAGTTATGCCTTCCAGTCAATCTTGGAAGAAGGCTTCTACTTCTGCTTCCTGACAGAAACTCTGTCACCAAAGTCACCACTGAGTTTTATAGAAGCTGTTTGGTCTTTGACTTATTTGATCTCTTTGATACATTGAACAAAATTGACATCTACCATCTACAGAAGATTTTTTTTTTTTTTTGGACACAGGGTCTCACTTTGTCACCCAGGCTGGACTGCAATAGCACAATCATGGCTCACTGCAGCTTGGACCTCCTGGGCTCAAGTGATCCTCCCATCTCAGCCTCCCAGGTAGCTGGGACTACAGGCATGCACCAGCATGCCCAGCTAATTTTTGTATTTTTGTAGACATTTTGTCATGTTGCCCATGCTGGTCTTGAACTCCTACACTCAAGCGATTTGTCCACCTTGACCTCCCAAAGTGCCAAGATTACAGGCACGCGCCACCGCACCTGGCCCAGAAGAATGTTTTTGAACACTGACTAACCGTATGGTGGGAAGTCAGTGGAAAACACACTTACAGAGAATGTTGCATGTATGACATTGGCAGGGCAGGGTTCTATAGGAACGATAGCAGGAGCCCTTACTTAATCAGGTAAGGGCTTCCCAGAGGGAGAGATTTTAAGCAGATACCTGAAAGATGATAATGAATTACCTAACAGAGAAGAGGTAGAAAGGAGGGGAGCAATTTAGGCATGGGTAACTGGGAGTGGGGTTACAGCAAGGAGAACTGGTTTGGTGATAATTGAGAATATAAAATAAGCATAAAATTGAAATAAGTTTATTAGGACTGAAGCAAATAGTACAAGGAAGAGAATGTCATAAGGTGAGGCTAGAGTTAGATTATGTAGATTCTTTTGAGTCACATTCAGTAGTTTAGACTTTATTCAGAGTACATGAAATGTTTTTGGAAGGGGAGGAGGGCCTAATCAAATTTGAATTTTATCTGAATGTTATGACTATAGTGTGGGGGAAAAAGACTGGATGCCAAGAGACCAGTTAGAAGAATAGTGCTATAGTCCAGGAGGGAGTTAATGGTGACCTCGCCTAGAGTGGCAAACAATGGAGATGGAGAGAAGTGAATTGGAGAGATATTAGGGAGGCAGAATCTATAGAACTGGATGTCTGATTGAGTGGAGGAGAGCAGATAAGGGAGAAAAATGAGTTAAACATTGTTCCCAAGCAGATGTTTGAATAATTGCAGAGATTAAGAGTCACTGAAAAAAACAAAAAAGTGGAAGAGTGGGCTTAATACTCTAGATACTCTTACTGCTCTTAGATAATTAGGGAAATGAACATAAAAAATATAAGCGACTAAGTAAATTTAATACGGGAATGGTGAAAAAATACATCATAGACCATCTGAGTGTGTATGTGACATTTTGAAGGAGATGGGAAAATACAGGAGGGTGTAGGCATCTAGATAAGGAGATAGATCTGAGCTGGAAATATAGATTGCTACTTGAAGCCAAGGGAATGAAGCAGATTGGCCAAAAAGAATATATAAGATATAAAGACAAGATGCTTCTCAGAATGATACCTTTTAATGGGTTGATAAAGGAATGGAAAACTACAAAGGATAGAAAGGAGTAACCAGAGAAGTAGGAGAACCTGAAGAATGCCCCCACTATAGCAGGTGTTTTAAAAGGTTGGAAGGGGGCAGTAGTGGCAGATGCTGCCAAGGGTCAACAAGAAAAGGATCGGAAAGTATCTGTTGGATTTAGTGGCATGGAAGTCCTCGGTGACCTTCAAGAGAATTGTGGGGTCTGCTACATTGCAGTGGATGAGAAATAAATGGAAGTGAAGAACTGAGGATGGCAAGTATGGAGAACTCTTTCAAGATAGTTTGATCAAAAAGGACATATGAAAGGCAATAGCTAGAGGGGGAGATGAGTTTTTTGTCTCTTAGGACAGGAGGAACGTAGTGAGTATATTTAAATATGACAGAAAGGGACTATCGGAAACAGATACAAGACTCTAGAAAGAGAGGATAATTAAGCAAGGTTCCTGAGAAGGCAGATGAGGGTGGGATTCAGAGCATAAGTGGTGGGATTAGATTAGACAGGAGGTGGAACTCCTCTTCCATTGAAGTGAAGAAAGGAGGAAAGGATGAGTCCAAAAGCAGACAGGCATGTAGATGTGATGGAGGAGGTTGGAGGTTTTCCAAACTAATGCCGTTTTGTTTTGTTTGGATTGGTTTTTGTAAAGTAGAAAGCAAAGTTGTTTGTTGTGTTCTGATAATACAGAAGAATGTTGGGGAGAAGGAAAAGATTTGCAGGAAGAGGAAAAAGTTTGGAATAGTAATTGTGGAGAACAGAAGAGAATGCTGATAAGGGAAACAAAGGGATCTCTATGCAGGGTTGAGGGCCAATTAAAGCTGGTGATGATGAATTTTAAAGGTGCCCTGTGCTTGGTTCTACCATGTTTCTGTAGTGGTGCCTAGCAGGTAGGACCCAGCTACAGAAAAGGCAAGTAATTGAGTTCATCCAAGATGAAGGGCTTTTATCAGGCTCATTTCCCAAAAGGATAGTGGGGAGAGATAATTTAAGACATTGACCAGAAAGTGGTTTGAAGAAATGAACCATAGATTTGAACTAGACAGGGCGGCTGATAGACGGGGGTCGCTTCAGACAGGTTGATAACTTAGGAGTTTCCATGAAGCCAAGGAACTGGTGACTAGGAGTTACTGAGGAAGAATGCTACAGAGAGGGCTCTGCATTTTGCCCCATCCCTCCTGCTCTATCAGATGCCCAATTCCATCTGGTGTAGTGGCTTTAACTTCCTGGGTGTTGATGGCTACTAATTGTGTGTCTGAAACCCTTACATGGCACCTGCACCTATATATATATATATATATAGCTACTTGCTGATCATATCCACTTAGACATACTACAAATACCTCCAACTGCACTTGACTAAAGTTATTCTCATTCATGATTTCTCTCTAGTTAAGGTCAGTATCATCTGCCCAAGCCAGAAAATAGAAGTTATCCCAGGTTCATCTTTCCCATCCCCACAACTTCCTGACACGCATCAAATCCAAAAGTGATTTTACCACCACTCCTTACTTCAAACTACCTTTTGGTGGCCATTAGTGAGCAGTTCATTATCAGCACTAATTCATGCTGAATTAGTAGTAGTTAGCAGCCTCCTAGAGGAAGTGAGGTCCAGCATATTACTAGAAGAGAATAAATATTCAGTAGGGTTTTTTTTTCTTTCCACATTTTATTACTTAAGATTCTGACCTCCTATGAAGTTTATTTTATTTGTATTAATCTAATAAACATCAGAAGTTTATGTCATAGCAGTTTCAGTTTATACTACAACTTTATGTTACTAAACTATATCATAACTATGACTAATTCTGTAATTACATAGCAAATACTTAGAACTACATAATAATTTATGCATGATGAAAGAAAACATTGCTAATTTGAACTCTTTTAGGTAGAGCAGATTGTCCATATTATGCTAAAACAGAACTTCTGGCAGACTATTTACAAAAGAATCTTCCTGATTTTCGGATACATAAAATCACACAACGTCCTGAGGTTTGGGAGGTAAGAAGCCTTTATAGTTTGTTGAACTCACTCATGTACAAAATGTGTTTTAATTTGATTAACTATTAGCTGGTGTATTAGATTGGCTTCTAGTAATGACTGTTCATGTACAAGTGATATTTGAATACTAGTAAAACAAGTCCCTACTTACCAGTCTCAAAATAATATTTATGTTTTTCCCTAATACCTAGTAGTGCAAATGAGACTCTAATCAATAAGTGGATGAGTTTGGCCGTACCCCCCGAAGAATCCAGGTAGCTTACACTGCACTTGCTAACTTTTCATTCTCCTTGGTATTGATTTCCAATGACTTCTTTGGGATACCCTTCTTCGGGATACCCTTCTTTGGGACTCTGTTTCCCCAGAAACAGACTTTGAGATGTAGATTTTGGTGAAGGGTCTTTGCTGGGAAGTGGTCTTGGGAACAGCATCCTGAAACGGAATGAGGGTGGCAGGATTGGGTAAAGGAAGAAGTTAAACTTCGACATAGCTGCAACAGAGGCCTCAGTGGATCCCACAATGAACTCTTGATGGCCTTTCAGAGGTACTCCAAACTGAGGCAAGGTAATTGAGCTTTTGTGCTCCCTCAACCAGCCATTGGATATCAGCTGCCCCTAAGAAGGAACTTAACCTTAGGCAAGACAATTTTCTTTGGCTGAAGTCAATTCCTAGAGAGAGAATGGAGTCAGACTTTAAGTTATCAGCCTCTAATACGCCGGGTGCCTGAGAGAGTGAGTGCCTCATTTGTGAAGGGGGAACCTGGAGTGTACATGACAGCACTGGCTACAGTCCACCTATTGTGCCTTTTGGATCCACATGCTCCCTATAATCAGTTCACACCGTCTTGGAACAGCTCCTTGGATTCTGGTTGCCATCTTTCCCTGGGGAAACTTTACAAAAGAAAGGTTAGTCAAATGAACTATAGTCTCCACTGCTCATAATTTCAGGGACAAACTGACAGTCATCACCTCTTTTCTCTCCCTCTCTTCTCTACCATCCATTGTAGATTTCCCTCACTCTCTGCTGGTCTGGTCTTCAGCTAAGTTATCTTGTCTGCTGGGTTGTTTAGTGCTTCTGTCACAATAAATGTTCTCTGGTTGGCACTGCCCACTGACCTCTATTATTTCAGGATTTTATCATCTCAATTGCCAGGGAGTTCAGGTGTGTAGCAGCATGTCCTTTAACAGCCTTGGCCACAATCATATGAAAAAATGCTCAACATTACAGGGTTATTAGAGAAATGCAAATCAAAACCACAATGAGATTCCATCTCATACCAGTCAGAATGACTGTTATTTAAAAGTCAAAAAATAACAGATGCTGGTGAAGTTGTGGAGAAAAAGGAACACTTATACACTATTGGTGGAAGCATAGAAAGATAGAAATAACAATCAACCCAGAAATCCCATTACTGTGTATATACCCCCCAGAATATAAATCATTCTTTTATAAAGACACATACACACATATGTTCATTGCAACACTATTCACAATAGCAAAGACATGGAATCAACCTAAATGCCTATCAATGATAGACGGGAGAAAGAAAATGTGGTACATATACATCATGAAATACTACACAGCCATAAAAAGGAATGAGATCATGTCCTTTGCGGGGACATGGATGGAGCTGAAGATCATTATCCTTAGCAAAGTAATACAGGAACAGAAAACCAAATACTGCATATTCTCACTTATAAGTGGGAGCTAAATGAGGAGAACACATGGACACAGGGAGAGAAACAACACACACTAAGGCCAGTCGGAAGGTGGAGAGTGGGAGGAGGGAGAGGATCAGGAAAATAACTAATGGGCACTAGGCTGAATACCTGGGTGATGAAATAATTTGTACAACAAATCCTATGACACAAATTTACCTATGTAACAAACCTGCACTTGTACCCCTGAACTTAAAATAGAAGTTTAAAAAAAAAAAACAGCCTTGGCTTAGAACGGACAGCCACACTGGGCTTCTCAGTGACACTGGGACCCCTCTCACCAGTGCATTCCTTATCACTTAGGTGCATGTCGTATCCTGCAGTCCCTTCCAGAGAACATGGTTGAATGGTGGGCTTTCTAGCCTTCTGTAGTACCATGTTCACTAGTCTTGTTTTTTTTTTTTTTTTAATTAATTTATTTTTTTTGAGGCAGAGTTTTGCTCTTGTCACCCAGGCTAGAGTGCGGTGGTGCAGTCTCAGCTCTCTGCAACCTCCGCCTCCCAGGTTCAAGCAATTCTCCTGCCTCAGCCTCCTGAGTAGCTGGGATTACAGGCGCCCACCACCACGCCCGGCTAATTTTTATATTTTTAGTAGAGATGGAGTTTCACCATGTTGACCAGGCTTGTCTCGAACTTCTGACCTCAGATGTTCCCTCCGCCTCGGCCTCCCAAAGTGCTGGGATTACAGGCGTGAGCCACTGCACCCGTAATCACTAGTCTTTTGATCCATTCTTCTACTGTCTTCCATGAAGTCTGGCATTTCTATTTTATTTAATTACTTTCTCCAAGTTTCTAAGAGCCAGTCTGGCAATATGTTGTCCCTGTCTTCTGAGGTCCTTGCCAGGGTATACACTCTTGAATTGCAGAAAACTGATTCATACTAATGAATTCTCCCTTGTCTAACTTCATGTTCCACTCTTGATTCAGCACTGTAAGGGTCTAGTCCTTTACACACACTCGCAGCTCCTGCTGGGACATTAACATGCTCTGCAGGGTGCGGAAGGTTTTTTGGGGTAATGTTTCTTTCCTTCATAGGCCCAGTACTTCATTGGTCTGGCTATGCTGTGGCTAGAGGGGCCATGTTGGAATCCTCATAGCAGCACTGTTCCCTTTAAGTGAGATAAAGGCAGGCATATCTTCAATATCAGCAAGGAAATTAGTTTCCAGGATTTTATTGGTAAGGTGGCCTCATTACCCGTGCCTCCAATGACATGGTTTTTAAGACTGCTGCCATGTACTTTGCTGATAAAAATGTTGCTGTTTGACTCTACTCAGATCTTGTCATTGGAAGGCCTCGCCTATACAAACCAGATAATGATAATTTAAACTTTTTCTGATAAATATTATTGGAAATCTCCAAATAACTTTTAGCTTATTAATTTAGTCTGAACTACATAAACCACACTCACAGATCTGAAAAACAGTATCAAATGTTATATGCCCCTAAGACTGGAAATATTGCATGTGTAGAAGAATAAGGGCAAAACTAGTTGAATTTTTTAAAAAATCAGTTGAGTTGGAACATGTAACCTCTCTTTAAGCTAAACACTTGCATTCCAGATCTCCTCAGCAAAAAGAGCAACTTTCAGTACCTTTATTTGGTCAATTAATTCGAAGAATATGCTTTCTTATCTAATTAATCTGCTATTAACATCATCACTATTTTCTATATTTACATTTTAGTCTTTAAAGATATCTAAATTATATTATATATATATGTAGTGACATTAAAAACAACCTGGTATTTTAATGTTTGAATTCTAAAGTATTAAATTGAATTCCCAGGCAGAGTTAATATATGACTTCACTTGGAATATCATTCAACAGGATTGGCTAAAAGATGTGTGTGAAAAGAATAAGTGGAGTCACAAGAATTCCCCTATCATATGGAGAGAGCTGTTGGATCGTGGAGGAAAGGGTTTGCTTTTGGGAGGATATAATGAGTTCCTGGAGCATGCCCAGGTATATAAGATAACTTGACTTATCTGTTCTAACAATGATAATTATCTTACATTATTTTATTTTTCAATTATCTTGCTTTCTGAGACATTCTCTCATGTCTCTTTTTATTGTATTTTGACTTTAAACAAAAACTTTCCATTATAGCCAATTTCAACTAGTTATCTATTCTCTCATGTTGACTTTTTCTCTCCCAATATTTAGCTTTACTATGATGTCACCTCTAGCATGACGACTGAGTTGATGATGGTAATTGCTCAAGAGAACCTGGGGGCACATATAGAAAAAGAGCAGGAGGAAGAAGGCCTGAAAACTTGCATCAACCCCTTGCAGGTCTGGATCACCAGGTAGGACAGTCAAATCCCAGGATTCATGAGATTGACTTTTTATATTTAGAAAGGACAATGAGGTGGGATTAATTTCATGATGGAAGAATAGCTGAATGTGTGTGTATACTTATATGTATACACATATACATATGCCTCTGTGTGTGTGTGTGTGTGTGTTTGTATTCTCCATATAACTCATAAATGAGTTTTAGGTTTTACAGACACACACACGCATATACTTGTTCTAAAAACAACTCTATAGCATGGCTGCTTTGCAGAAGCTCACCTCTTCTGACTGTTGCTCTCTCCTTCTTTCCCACTTGCTAGAGCTTTGTTTGGCTTTTCTCTATGCACCCACTCCCTCTCTGTAACCCCACTCCCCTCACCTTGCTCCCTTTTGCTTTTCTCCTTCTCATGTGTGCTCCTCTTTGCTCCCAGTCTGGGTACATGCAGTCCTTGTTGTCACACTCTCTTTCTTTCTCTGCACTGTCACTCTGTCTCTCTTGCTCTCTGTCTCCCACCCCCTCTCCTTTCCTCACCCCTCAGTTTGTCTTTTGCACTTTCCTGCTCATACGTACGTATGTATCCTAATATATACACTCATTTTTAAAATTGTTATTATGAAATATTTTAAATACAGAAAGGAATTGAGAATGATGTAATAAACATCCATGATCCTATCACCCAGATTTAATAACTATCACATCTTCTTTAGATGTTTCAAAGGATTAAATCGGTACAGATACTGTTGAAACCCCCGTTGTACACCTCCCGAAACCCACTGTGAATACCAGAAATGCCCAGATACGTTTCTGAACTTCCCATGGTGGGCATTACAGTTCACAGTTGATAGTCACAGCTGTAGACAACTGCAGAATTGTGGCTACAGATACACCTTACATAGCCTGTGTTGATCCCAGCGATCTTTGTAAGGATTTTTCTGTGTAAGAATTTGGAAAAGGTAGCCCTTTCCAAAAAAAAAAAAAATGTCATTATTGTGTAGATGAGGTTGTATTTTTTTAAAAAGAGCTATGGCTAACTGAAACTTTTATCTTTATCTTTTTAGGAGGAAATATAAACACGTAATTACAGCAATATAATACAGTTTTTTTCTTTTGATTTCTGTATAGGGGGAATTCTGTTTTCTTTGAAAAAACTAATGAACAGGTGTATTTATTATTTGGGGACTGATTTCAGATGGTCAGAGCAAGGGATGGGTAGTGAGAAGTTTTTGTTCTACTTTTGACTTCTAGCCTTAAAATGTCAATGCAGCTGTGTGTGTGCTTATTTAAATATTAAACCACCCTATTGATGCACATGCAGAAATATCTATTAAGAATAAAGGCTTAAAAGGGACAAAGGATGTAACTATTCACAGTCCAGCTTTGCATTTTTATCAGTGCCTCTGCTCCTGCCTGCTACAACCTAATTCCCATATTGACGAGTGGCGAAGTGTTTGGGATGCATACAGAAATTAGCATAACTCTATTTGACAACAAGCAGGCAGAAGAATATCTCAAAAGCCTTGTGATGGAGACCCAGGACCTGGCGTCACCCGTCCTGCGCAGTGTCTCCATCTGCACGAAGGTGGAGGAGGCCTTCTGCCAGGCCCACGTCATTGTGGTGCTGGACGATAGCACCGACAAGGAGGTGTTCACTCTGGAGGACTGTCTCCGAAGCAGGGTGCCTCTGTGCAGGCTCTACGGGTACCTGATAGAGAAAAATGCTCATGAGTCCGTCAGAGTCATCGTGGGAGGGAAAACCTTTGTGAACCTGAAGACAGTTTTACTCATGAGATATGCCCCACGCATCGCACACAACATTATTGCCGTGGCACTGGGGGTGGAAGGTGAAGCGAAAGCCATACTGGCCAGAAAACTGAAGACAGCTCCTTCATGTGAGTGAACGTCTCTTTATGTTTTTGTTTTTATTTTGAAGCAACATTTCAAAGCAGCTAGGAAGAACACTGTCCCCTCTAGGAACATTCTGAGTATCTGGAATAGGAAGTATAAAACGGGCATAAAGAAGTTATTGCGTGATTTGACTACTGTGCAAATGTTGTTTTTTTGTTTTTTTGTTTTTTACTGGCTTTTTCCATCATTATAAAAATCAATAAATGTTTAATACAATACAATTTATATTATGCAGGTGATAATTTGACACATCATATTCCATTTTTTCCCATAATAATAGTCAATTAAGGTAACCAGTGTTTAAAAGAAACCCCGTCTCTACTAAAAAATACAAAAAACTAGCCGGGCGAGGTGGCGGGCGCCTGTAGTCCCAGCTACTCGGGAGGCTGAGGCAGGAGAATGGCGTAAACCCGGGAGGCGGAGCTTGCAGTGAGCTGAGATCCGGTCACTGCACTCCAGCCTGGGCGACAGAGCGAGACTCCGTCTCAAAAAAAAAAAAAAAAAAAAAAAGAAAATCAAAGCTATGTGCAAGTGGCTCTGCCCCACTTCCCACTCATATGACCTTGAGCCGTCATTTAGTCTTTTCGGTGCATTGGTTTCCTCATCTGTAAAATGAGGATATTAACAGTGCCTATCTCCTAGAATTGATATGAGGATTCGGTGAGATGTATTCCTAAAGTGCTTAGAAGAGTGTATGGCACATAATAAACATTTCCAAGGATGTTAAGCTTATTAATAGGATTACGATATCTGATCAGTTTCTGCTCCTATTAATCTTTGAACTGGTAAATATCAGAATCATATGAAGATGAGAAGATGAGACTAGATCAGAAAATTGATTGTTGCATTTGAAAAGGGAGATAATTTTGGACATATTTTAGCTACTTTTGCCCTTAGATGGAGCAGGTACAACAGTATCCATTGAGAAGGGAAGGAGATGCTAGGCATTCTCTCAAGCAAAATTGGAAAGACAATGAAATGTGAGCCTAGAATGTTCCCAGTCAGGACAAAAAAGGCTTCAGTGAACCCCTAACATTATAGCCAGAGCTGTGTTTTCTTTTTTGTATCAATGAAACTCTGTAAATAATAATTTCTGGTATTCTTGCATACATATCTTTAGTATTTTATCCCCACAATCACTAAAACACTCAACCAAATTGATGCTAAAATTATTCAAAAGGAAATGAAAACTTTTTTTCTATATTATCTCTGTCATCAACCTTATAATTACATTTGTAGACAGTGACTTATCATAGAAAGTCTATAATACACTACTGAAAAGTATCAAGAAGAATCTAACACAAAGTGTATGTGTGGGTTAGGGGGTTCAGGGGGTTGGGGGCTTTCAGCCAGAAAGCTGCTGTCTTGTGGGTCTGCTGGTGCCATGACTCTAAGCTCCACTCTACTCAAATCCAATAAGCATGTGAGAAGCAGAAAAAAGAAAAATGGAGGAAAGTTGGTAAAAGGAAAAAGGCATTAGAGGGACAGTAGTCCAAGTAGAATTGTCAGTGAGGCAACAAGGAGACAGCCAGCAATGACCAAAGTTGAGCAAAACATCATGAAAGAGAAGAGCCACCAAGGAAATTATTCAGGGATTATTTGAGATGCCAAGAGGGTGGCAAATCTTTTCAGAAAAGCAAGATTCATGATAACCCCTAAGTTCAGTTCATAAATCGCACTATTTATCAGGCCATGTGTATTGGCTCGTCAGGACTCCTTCTGTTGCAAAAAAAGTCAACTCGAAGTGACTGAAGTCACCAGGTACCATGGCTCACACCTGTAATTCCAGCTACTTGGGAGGCTGAAGTGGGAGGATCACTTGAGCCCAGGAGTTTGAGGCTGCAAGTAAGCCATGAGGCTGCAATGAGCCTGGGCAACAGAGCAAGCCCTTGACTCAAAAAAATACAAAAAGTGATTGAAGTCAAATAGAGAACTTTTTTCCCCACATAACTGAAAAGCACAGGAGGTAGTTCTTATTTCAGACATAGCTGGATGTTGGAGCTCAAACGGTGGTGCCAGGACATACCTGTGCCCTCTCTGCTGGCCTATCACTGTGCTGTGCTCTCCGTGTTGGTCTCCTTCGCAGTTCGGCCCTAAAAGGTGGCAGAATGGTCACTGGCATCCCAGATTCACATGCTTGTAGTTTACATACCCCAGGAGAATGAGGGTTTTCTTTCCTAGTTGTTTGTGCAAAAAGGAGTACAAACTTATCGTCCAGGCTTGGACTGCTTGCCCATCTCTAAATCAACCATCACGGCTGGGGGCGGATGGGGGGTGGGTGGAATCTGCATCTAATGCCTATAGGTGGACCTAAGGCGTGAGGACAGTCCCACCCGACACATAGATAGGGACTGACATTGGAGAAGGAGTAGTTATTTAAAGAAAAATCAGGATGCTCTTAATGAGGAAAAAAAAAAAAAAAGAAGAAGAAGAAGGAGGGGGAATTCAGTAGGATGTTCTGTTAGTTGAAGACAAAAGCAATCTTATACAGGAGAACAGGGAAGAAGTTAATCTCCACAGTAAGAAGTGGTGCGGACTTAAAAGTGATTGAGTTTTTAGGCAAATAAATAAGTTAAATAAGTAAATAAATAAAATTATTTATTTGCAGTTTTCATACAACCTTCCTAGACAGTTCACAATGATAAAATCCTATTGAATGCTAATGCCTATTTCTCTCTAACCACTGTGGTCTTATTTTACTTCTTAGCATGTATCACTTTGTATAACAGTTGTTTTCTCATCCAATTTCCACCACCTCTAGAATGTTGCAAGGATTTGAGCTGATTTGTTTTCTTCTAAACCTAGTACCTTAGAGGTGCCTCACACATAGAATAGAATTCATAACTATTTGTTGACTAAGATGTTGCCCAGGGTCCTCTTACAATATCCTCATTTTGCCAGAGATGAAACCCATCAGAGAGTCAAGTGATTTGTCCTAATTTCTATTCTAGTCTAGAAGCAAGAACTTGTCAAAAATCAAAGCATATTAAAAAGTCCTTTCTCCCTCACCTCTCTTGACCTCTCACTCACTCTCTCTCCACCTCTCTCTCTCTCAGTGGCAAGCAAAGTCAGGACAAACACCAGTGAAATCATTTTCAGTAGCAGTTTCTTTCAGGGAACATTTCATTATTTCTTTAATTTAATTATACACCATACCATTCACAGAACATTATTAGGTACTGCCAAACTATGATAATTAGGGAGGTGATCCACACATTTTGCACAGTTTTAGGAATCATAAACTTAGATTCATTTTATAGAAAAAGAACCAATCCTCAAACAAACATGCACACAAACAAAAAATAGGGTTCAAGTAATTTTTATATTAACATACATTTTTTTTTTTAACTTTCCGTTCTTCACAGACATTAAAGATGTGATCATTTGGGGTAATATCAGTGGAAATAATTACGTTGATCTGAGAAAAACAAGGGTGTACAGATATGAGAGTGCCATTTGGGGACCTCTTCATTATTCACGCCCTCTTTTAAACTTGATTTTTGACAGGTACGGTATATTTTTAAGTGAAGCATACTGACAGTGTTAAAATAAATGTTTAATGGTTGTAATCTTTTAAATCATTTTATAAATCTTCATACAAAAATAACTTGCATTGTTCACACTCGTATTTGTTCATGCTGTCTACCACAGAAACAGAAAATTCCACAGAATATCAACTAGGTAATTGATTTGATTTTGAAATTATGAATTATTATATTTCAGATCCTTCAGTAGCTCATATATTCAAGTAAGGTTATCTCTAAAGCAAGCGTGTATAAGGGAATCTTACTAAGTGTAAAGACGGAGCTATCTCTCCAGGTTGAAATTAATTGAAATGTTTTCAAGCAAGGAATTAAGATGATGAGCAGGCACAGGCCAGGCTGGGCATTGTGTGGCAGGAGGCCAAAGCAAGAGGTTTTGAGGAACACGGTCCCAGGACCAAGCCACCCAGGCTGGGATTCTCACCTAGCCACTTAGTAGCTGTGTGACTTTAGAGAAGCTGCTTAGCCTCTCTATGACTCAGTTTTCATCTGCAAAGTGGAAATGGTAACATAATAAGGGCCCTCCCTATAGGGTCTTGGGGAAGATGAAATGGATTACTCCCAATAAAGGACTTAGAGCTGTGTCTGCATGATAAGCCCTAGCAATTATGATGAGGCAGAGGAGAAGCGGGAAGGAGCACCTCTGAAGCATTTTTTCTAAACTTTGCAGCACTTTCCCAGTGGTAGCATTTTCTTTCCATTGCCCGTTGCTTTCCTTTTCTTCCTCAGACCATAGGAACTTCACCCCTGCCTAGGGAGGATGTGTCTGAAGTTCGCTATTTTGAAGCGTGATTCCTCTGCATTTGCTGCCGGGGCAGGACCAGTGTTGTATAGAGCTGTGTCGTGCAGGGTTAGCAGAGACTGACCAGCTGGACTATTCTCTGAATTTAGACTTCAGATCATAAAAATATAATTATTTTCCTAATTCTCAACGTGAATCTAGCTTGAGCACCCCAATCCAAAAATCAGAAATCTGATCTGAAATGCACCAAAAACTAAAACTTTTTGAGCACCAACATGATGCCACTAGTTGGAAAATTCTACACTCGGCACCTTTGCTTTCTGGTGGTTTAATTTACACAATCTTTGCTTTGTGCACAAAATTATTAAATACATTGTATAAAATTACCTTCAGGCTATGTGTATAAGGTATATGTGAAACATAAATGAACTTTGTGTTTAGACCTGAGTTCCATTCCCATGATATTTCATTGTGTGTTTGCAAATATTCCAAAATCTGAAACACTGTGGTCCTAAGCATTTAGCCTAAGGGATACTCACCCTGTAATTCAATGTTTTATGAAATTATTTTGTTTAATGTGTAGGGTACTACTGGTTCCAAGGTAGTGTCTACACAGGATCAATTCTTTGTAATGAAAATAATGGTTCTTGCCATTTTTAGCCACATTTCTGTGTTCCATATTTATAGTATCATATTTTTAGTTTGACATCTTGGGACTCCTTTCTACTACCTTTCACTATTTTTCAATTGACTTTTTTATGGGGATTGAAGACACTTGAGGAAAGACACTAGAAATAAAGTCATATTTCTATTTTGACTGTGTATTAGGTTTCTGATACTTAGTTCCATTGAGCCAGGGAATACTCTTTTTCACTTTAATTCCTCTCTCCGTTGTAAAATTGTTTCTTTCTCTCCTTACAGTGAGTGGATAAAAAGAGAATTTGTGGCAACTCTTAAAAACTTGACTGCCACAGGAAGACAATTTGGAGGCATTTTGGCTGCACACAGTATAGCCACTACATTGAAATACTGGTATCATGGCTCACCGCCTGGGGAGATTGTATCTTTAGGAATATTGAGTGAAGGTAAATCTGGGTTTTTCGTGTCTTGTAAAATCTTAAAACCTATGTCTATGCCTTGTGCTCCTAATTCTGTGTCCCCACCCATCTAGCTCTTAACGTGGTCCATAAGCTGCCTGGACTTTTACAATTTCATAATAATTCATTCATTCAATTATTCATTCAGAAAGTCAACAATATTTTGTATGAATGCATTGGAAATACACATAGGAGTTAAGATGTGGCCTCTGCCTTCAGGAAACCTACGGTGGAATAAACAAGAGCCAGATACATAAACAAAATCTGTTGTTAGGTTTTCCTAGCAAGAGATAAGGGGAAAGCAAGTTCTATTCTAGGCAGGAAGCAGGGGGAACCAGTACAGGCTTCATAAAGAAGGCGACACTCCAGTAAGCCTATAGTATGAGGAGTGTTGACCTGGAAGACAAGTGTGGAAAGAACGCTGGGCACAGGGAGCCATAGGAGCACAGACACAAAGGCAGGAGAGGGACACTTAAGGACCCAGATCTCAGGGTACCAGGCAACACTGGTGATGTGGAAAGGTTGCTCTCCATCCACAAATACTGCATATAAACTTTTACCGCCCTAATGTTTTAATCTGCTAAAAACTATGCAGAAGACTTCTACATTTTTGTTTGTTTGCTTGACATGGAGTCTTGCTGTGACACTCAGGCTGGAGTGCAATGGCGCCATCTCAGCTCACTGCAACCCCCGCCTTCCGGGTTCAAGTGATTCTCCTGCCCCAGCCTCCTGGGTAGCTGGGACCACAGGCGCACGCCACTATACCCAGCTAATTTTCGTATTTTTAGTAGAGACGGGGTTTCACCATGTTGGCCAGAATGGTCTCAATCTCCTGACCTTGTGATCTGCCTGCTTCGGTTTCCCAAAGTGCTGGGATCACAGGCATGAGCCACCACGCCTGGCTGACTTCTACCATTTTTACACAACAGGAAAGAGAATAGTTGCTGTTCTGTCATCTGTAAGGTCTATCTTAAGCATCTCTTCCCTTTGGGTTCTACTTTCTCCCTTAGCAACCTTGTCCACTCCCAGAGCTGCAGACCCGGGCCTCTCTGCCTCTAGCTTCTGAAACATTGTCACCTGGATGTCATGTTGTCACTTCCATCCAACATATACCAAACTGTATGTACTGTCTTCCTTCCCAATTGGTTCCATCTCTTGTATTCTTTATGTTATAAGTAGAACCACGATCTTCCCTATTGTTTCAGTGACACCAGTGCAGGTTAAGGAAATCTCCCCAAATCCCTCATGTCAGAATGAATCTCTGTCTCTCCTCTGTATCCCCACATAGCATTTTGTTCCCCTGTCACAGAGAATATTATAGTCTGCCTATTTTTGATAGTGTGATTAGTTGCATATGTCCTCTTCATTGTGGCACCCTGAGGGCAAAGGCTTTTTCTGGGCCACCTCTTTGCCTCTTCATGGGAGAAGTATTTTATATCCAGACACTCAGTGAATCTTGTTCAACTGAAGTTAAGGTGCATGAACATTGCCATAGTGTGAATTCAGATCAGCAAATTATCTCCTTAGGGAAACAGGCATTTAAAACCTTACCTTTATTTGTAGAAAGAAAGTTTAATTAATCTCTGTAGGATTTATATTCAGAAATAAACAATGCAGTACTTGGGGGAGAGGGGTAGATGATTGTTGTCTGTCTCTGTGAAACCATACCAAACAGGTAAACCCTCAGACCTTGTCTGCCCATAAGGCTAGCTCTTCACACATTAAACAAAATACAGCATTACTTGAGGACCTGGGAAGCCCTCTAAGGAAAAGTCTTTTAGATCTCGGTTTCTTGAATGTCCTCAATGTTTTTTGTTGTTGTTGTTGCTTTTTTGTTTTTGTTTGTTTGTTTGTTTTTGTTTTTTGCCCTGGTGACATTTTTGTTGTTTAGAATGGCAGAAATAATTTTCTGATGTGATTGAGGCACCAGAAACGGGGACAGTTTTGTCTGAATGGTGCTCAGTTAGTAATACATACGGTCAATCTTTTTATTTAGAGCACATCCAAATATAAGTATTTCTGTATATCTTAAAGAAATTAAATGTGTTATTAAATGAAGGATGGCTTCTGCTTAAGATGTAGAAACATGTAAAGGAAATCATCCCACATGAAGCAAACACACACCAAAACACATGGCAAACTGGAGGCTGCAAAGGAATAACCAAATTTCCTGCCTCCCCTCCTTTCCCTTCCCAGTTCCTCATACTCTGGCTGTGTGAGTGCCACAGCAGGCGAGAAGAGTGGAAGGCCAGATGGACAAATGACTTAGGCTCATGGGCTGCATAGGGGTCCACAGAAAAGCCATGCAGACAGACAAAAAGAATACAGACAGGGTTCAAAAGAGAAAGACTGCACTAGCCTCTGGATGAGAGAGAAATACAGATGGCAGAATTGTTAGAACTTAGATAGTTGCTTAGTCAAGCCTTCTAGAGGGAGTGTTTCTGTCCTCCTTGGAGAAGAACTCCCAGAAATTTAATTCCATCATTATCATTAAAAATCCTGTATTATGTTTGTCCTTTTCTACAGTGCTTAACAGAAAAGGTGCATGTTTCTAAGTTCTGCGGTGTTGCTTTGCTTTGTGTTTGCTCTGCTTTGTGTTTGCTCACTGCAGGCCAGTTTGGTATTCCTAAAGGGATCGTCTTTTCTATGCCTGTGAAATTTGAGAATGGAACTTGGGTGGTTCTTACGGATCTCAAAGATATTGAAATAAGTGAACAAATAATGACCAGAATGACAAGTGATCTAATTCAGGTAATGTCAGAATAGATGCAAGGGGACTGACCTTGATAATGATCTTAAACTGATTCCCCTAGGCCAAGGCATATATTGGTTTTTCTATGGATTCAAATTTTTTTTTAATTCCTAAAAGTAATGAGATAATAAAAGTTTGAAAAACATCAGTGAAAGAACATTACTCATTTGGTTATACAATTTCTGGTGTGTTAAAAATATTTGTTCGTTATTTAAAAATGAAGAATCAAAGTGTTTTTCTATTAAAGAATAGTTAAGTTGCCAGATGCAGTGGCTCACACCTGTAATACTTTGGGAGGCCGAGGTGGGTGGATCACCTGAGGTCGGGAGTTTGAGACCAGCCTGACCAACATGGAGAAACCTTGTCTCTATTAAAAATACAAAAATTAGGCGGGCATGGTGGTGCAGGCCTGTAATCCCAGCTACTTGGGAGGCTGAGGCAGGAGAATCACTTGAACCCAGAAGGCAGAGGTTGCAGTGAGCCAAGATTACACCACTGCACTCCAGCCTGGGCAACAAGAGCAAAACTCCATCTAAAAAAAAAAAAAAAGAATAGTTAAGTTAGGAATTGTGGTCATTTAATTCTGTGATTATAAAATTTTTCAACAGGAGAAACTTGTTGCACTTGGAGACAAGATACATTTTCAGCCATACCAATCAGGTAAGCTCTTAGATGTGACGTTTTATTGGACTGCTATTAAAAGAGTATTAACATATTTATTATAACTGAATCACTGTTAATATAAATAACTCCCATTTGTATTTTATCATTTCTAAACTAAATTCATGACAAAATAAACTGTTAAGTTCAATGTGTCCTTTGAAATAAAACATCTCATAAGAATGTTAAAGAAAACACAACTTAAGAACACTATGATCTTATAAATGTTGTAGGTATCATATTTATTAATTTCCTAGGACTACCATAACAAATTACCACAAATTGGATGGCTTAAAAACAACAGAAATTTACTTGTTCACAGCTCGGGAGACTAGAAGACCTGATGTGAGGTATCGGCAGGGCCACACTCTCTCTGAAGGCTCCAGAAAGAATTCTTTCTTGCTTTTTCTAGCTTTGGGTTGCAGTGCTTGCATTCTTGGCTCGTTGCTGCATCACTCCAACCTCTGCTTCTCTCTTCACATGTCTGTCTTTCCTCTGTATATGGCTATGTTTCCAAATCTCTCTCTCTCTCTTTATAAGGATACCAGTCATTGCATTCAGGACCCACCCTAAACCAGTATGATCCCATCTTAAATTGATTGTGTCCGCCAAAACTCTATTTCCCATAAGATCACATTCACAGGTACCAGGCATTAGGATGTCAACATATCTTTTTTTTTTTTTTTTTTTGAGACAGAGTCTCACTCTGTTGCCCAGGCTGCAGTGGTGCCATCTCAGCTCACCACAACTCATGCCTCCCGGGTTCAAGCGATGCTCCTGTCTTAGCCTCCTGAGTAGCTGGAACTACAGGTGCACACCACCATGCCTGGCTAATTTTTGTATTTTTAGTAGAGACGGGGTTTCACTATATTGGCTAGGCTGGTCTTGAACTCCTGACCTCATGATCCACCCACCTCGGCCCCCCAAAGTACTGGGATTACAGGCATGAGCCACCACGCCTGGCCAACTTCAACATATCTTTTTGGAAACACAATTCAACCTACAACACCAGATTTATTTTTAGATAACTTTATTAAAAGCCAACAAATTTCAATAAGCTTATATTTCTTACTGGTATTTTCTCCACTCATAAGAAATAAGGGAGGGCTGACATCTTTTCTTTGCCTTAAAGATGATCTCATCTTAGGTATTGTTATATACATCTAGAAATAAAGCAATTTATTTATGCAAAGGGCTTTAGTCAAGTGTCTTGGAGCCCAACATTCCTTCCTTCTGCTAATGTGTGTGCAGTACCAACTATAAGCTAGTGCTAGGAGCTAGAAATACAGAGGTGAATGAGATAGACCTGATCTTGCCCTCTTGGAACCTGCAGTCCATCAAGGGGCTGGCCACACATTATATAGATGACTGCAGTTGTGGTGCATTGGAGGAGTAACTGCTGGCTGCCATGCTGTCAGAGCTCATGCCTGTGGATAGAAGGGAAGAACCTGAAGCAGGAAAGTATATATCAACTTGTTTGGAAAAACTGTGGAAAAGCTTATGTGGCCAAAGCCAGAAGAGATGGAGCTGAGAGATACAGCCATGAGGAGATGTGAGAGCTACAGAAGATTTCTAGATGGAGAGAACCTGGTCATGTGTGGGATTAGTTTGAAAAACATCCTGGAATAAAGCAAGACTGTTTGCAGAAAGACTGGTATTGGGGGATAGTGCATACAGCCAAGACCAGAGGCAGTAGAAATTTCAGAGATATTTAGGAGGTAGAATTATCAAGACTTGCTGAAGAATCTGATTGGCTCTGGTGAATCCCAACTGGCAACTGGGCAGATTTACTATTGATAAGGGGAAAATGGTAAAAGAACGAGAGAGAGAGAAAGTATGAGAATGTGGGAGGTGTGTGTGTGCATGCATGCCTGTGGATGGAAGAGGAAGAAGCATGGTGCCAGAGTAGAAAAAGCATGAGTTTCATTTCTTACATTTTGATTCTGAAATACCTGTGTGATATCTAAAATGGAAATGTCACATGGAAAACTGCATACTTCTTGGAGCTCAGAAAGATCTGGACTACAGTTGCCAAATGGGGAGTTGTTGACTCATAAATAGAAATGAAGCTATCTGTATGATGGAGATTGTCTAGAGAGAAGGTAAGAGAAGAAAGCCTGGAGGAACTTAGCCTGTCATGGTTAACTGACAGAAGACCATGAGAAAGTGGTGGTCAGAGAGTCAGGATAAGCCCCTGAAATCTGATGATGTAAAAGACCTGAAGGCAGAGGGTGTTTCAAGAACAAGGACTGGTCTACACTGTCAGATGCTACTGGTGTGTTAGATAAAATGAGACCTGAAAAATACCCAATGGTTGTATGACCAAGGTCATTCATGACTTTGATGAGACTGATTTTGTGGAATGGAGAGGGCAGAAATGAGACTAGAGTAGAAAGGAAGGACCTTAGCCTTAGGGGCCAGAGTGTCACTCTGGAGCTGGCATGCTCAGTGCTGTGGGCCAGAGGAATGTGCTATGCACCATGACAGCAGTGGGAAGGGCCCCATCAGGGCTCTGACCTGATAGAAGGGCTTTTGGGAGGAGGTAACATCGAAACCGAGTTATGAGAGGAAGGAAGGCCAACAGTTGGGGGCATGGTAGGGGTAAATGGGAGAGTTGTTCAATTCAGAGAAAGCAACGCATTCAAAGATAAAGAAGAAAGAAAGAACTTTTGAAGAACTGCCAATTTGCTTTATCTGGAAAATAGAGTTTGAGGAATGTCAGGAGGCCAGTAGGTAAGTAGAGGCCTTGTTAAAACCAGTGAAGGACTTTAGGCAGAAGAGAGACAGGAGCAGCTTCTAACTTAAAATGATCACTGTCTGCAATGGGAAGAATGAATTGGAGGGGGAGAGACAAGAAGCAGGAAGACCAGTTCTGTTGCAGGTAGAGAAATGATGAGGACCTTAAGCAAGCAGTGACTGTGGGGATGTAGGGAAAGAGCTATATTTGCAAGAGATACAATTGACAGAACTTGACCAATCTGAGATTGAGGATAAGAGAGCGCTCAAGAGAGTCAAGAATGCCCCTGATGTTTTCAACATCTCAACACATGGTGATGGTGTTATCTGAGGCAGAACTTCCCAAACAGTGGGCCACAAATGAATTGAATGTGTAGAACTCTTGATCTCCTCAGTCCTGGGGGCAGAATCTGGGGCAGCTGGAGTCCCCAAGCTGGTTGCCTCTCCTGTCCTTGTCACTTACTATGTGCTCTGAGTCAGGAAAATGATTGGGAAGATGCAATTAATGTAATGAATACAGGAGAAGGAGCAGACTTTCAAGAGGCATCTAAGTGAAAGTTCTGGTGGGTAACAGACACGTATCTCTGGAGTCCAGGAGAGAGCTCTGGGCTGGACATGGGGACACAGAGTTGTCAGCAACTGATAGTAATGAGAAGAAACTGATAACCATCATGACCTCCTGGAGGAGGACCTGAGTGGTGGGGGAGGGAAGACTTCTGCAGTTCAGGGTCTCTTGTGCCTCTTGGATTTTGTTCCATGTGCATGATATACATATCCAAAAATACAAAGAGATGGATGGATATCTGGATGGTTGGATGTTAAAGTTTAACTACTATTAGAGAGGAGAGGGTGAAGATAGAGGGGGAGTGAGCAGAAGGGTTCTCTGCTCAAGTAGAACTCAAGTGCCAGAGCACAGGGTCAGCTGCAAACTGAAAGTGTCTCTGCTGCTAAGGCCAGAGGAAGGGGAGAAGGTGATGGATGCAGATGCAAGTCAGTGTGTGGAATGGAGGAATGCGGAACCAAACAGGCAGCGGGACCAGGTCCTGAAGGCCAAAGACTCAGGGAAAGGCTGGGCTTCTAAGGAAGGACATGAAGGTTTGAAATATAGGCATGTGTGCATAACGACATTTTGGTCAATGGCAGATGGCATGATACCATAGTGGTCCTGTTGCAGGCCAAAAGAGTGAGGGTCGTGATCAACTCAGTGGAGGCTATATGAGTAAACAGCAAACTGTTCTCATAAATGCAGAATGTTAGCAAACTGACGAACTGCATCTGCCGCCCAGAAGGAATGCTGAGGGCTATCGCACCCCAAGTGCAGTGTTTCTTGTGATTAGGCACATCTGAAACTTGTTAGCTATAATAATGGGAACCTGTGATCAATCAAGCAGCTGACCAACCATTAGCTCCTCCCTCTTCTTTCTACCCAATAAATACGAAGGGCTGTAGATGCTCAGGGCTGCCTTTGCTCACTAGAAGCAAGAAGCCCCCTTCTTCCCCTGACCCCTTCTTTTTCTTTAAAACAAATCCTTTTTCTTTGTCTTCATTTCTATGTTCGTCTTCCTTTGTTCAGTCTGGTAGTAACTGGGGCAAACCGTGGCATGGTCTCATAACGTAATGGAGTTGAGCAATTCCTTCCGCCTAGTGACCTCCTAATGATCCTGACGCTGTGTAGGCCTAGGCTAATAATGTATGTGTTTGTGTCTTTGTTTTTAACAAAAAAATTTGAAAAGAAAAAAGTAAGTTTTAAAAATAGAAAAAAGCTTATAAAAGGACATAAAGGATCTAAAGAAAAAGGATATAAATAAAAAATATTTTTGTATAGTTGTACCAGGTGTTTGTGTTTTTAAGCAGAGTGCTAATACAAAAGAGTTGGTTTTTAAAAACATAAAAGCTTAAAAATACAGTAAGCTAAGGTTAAGTTATTATCAAAGAAAGAAAAAAAAATTTCAGTGTAGCCTAAGTGCATGGTATTTATCAGTCTGCAGTAGTCTACAATAATGTCCTAGGCCTTCACATTCACTCACCACTCACTCACTGACTCACCCAGAGCGACTTCCAGTCCCACAAGCTTCATTCATGGTAAGTGCCCTATACAGTTGTACCATTTTTTAATCTTTTATGCTGTTTTCTTTTCCTATACCTTTTCTGTATTAGATATGTTTAAATACACAAATACTATTATGGTTACAATTGCCTACAGTATTCAGTACAGTAACATGCAGTGCAGGTTTGTAGCCTAGGTGTATAGTAGCCTATACTATCTAGGTTTGTGTAAGTACATTCTCTCATGTTCATGCAATAACAAAATTGCCTAGCGATGCATTTCTCAGAATGTATCTACCATTATTAACTGACACATGACTGCAACTGTTAAGAGGAAGGGAGAGACACAAAGCAGAAAAAAATATAATTTTTTTCAGAGTTAAGGGCTCAGTGGAAGTTAGGGACCATCAATTTGTAGTGCCTGCAATGTATGATTGTGTGATTCCTTGCAAAGATGCTCAGCTGCCTGGATGCAGGAGCAGAAACCTAGATGCATGATTGTAGTAAACCCCAAAATATTAGAGTATACTGCTACCCCCTGCTTAGAATAAATGCATTTAGAGTAAAAGTAACCCCACAACGTATTCCAACAAAATTTTGAGTTCTTCCATGTTGACTTTATTTGGAGTAGCAAATTATTTCCAAAAAGTTTTTATTTTTCTCACATTTGTGCACGTGCTTTACTGGTGCCTAAAATAGGTGCTAAGGTGACTTTGGTTATCCACATTGAACATGAGAGTGGAAAATGAGTCCAGTTCACTTAGCATTTGGGAACAAAGAAGGTGAGGCAAAGAAATCGAAGGCCATTGCAAGAAAGCAGATGAAGTGATAGACTATGGGGGTCTAGATTGGATAAGGAAGGAAGTAATAAACAGAAAAAAAATAAAAGAATCCAAACAAAGGGGATATTGAAACTATTTAACAACCAGTGTGGGTACAGATCCCAACCAATTGAAACAGTTGCTGCCTTTCAGAATGGACTAACTCATCAAAATCAACTGCAGGGGACAGAGTGGGTGCCATTGGTCCAGACCATAGAGGGTTGAGTAAGGTGAAAGTACAGGAAGTTGGGGAGGAAGGACAGAGAGAGGGTGGGGTTTGGGAATTCAGAGGAGGTTCTGGCTGATGGCCAAGTCACCAGGAGTGGGCCAAACCAAAGCCCAGAGGAGGCAGGAAGGTGGAGGTGCAGGCACAGAGGGATATGTAGAAGTCCAATTGGCCATTGATTTTAACTCAAATTCTTTTATTCTCAGAATGTAGAGGCCCTCTGTGTGGCTTCCTATACTAGGCAGAATAGAGCTTCAAATTCCTTTTATGGGAGTGGGCCACAAAACAGTCATTCTAAAATTGACTCCATTGACTTGTAGTTAGTCCTAACTGTCCCATATATACTTGCATTATAGAAGTTTTGTGACAGACAAAAAAAAGACTTGATTTTATGCTGTGTTTTTATTAACAAAGGTCAAGGTGTGTGTGTGTGTGTTTGATCTTAACTCTGTCACCTTTGGCTCTTGCCCCTGCAGAGAAACACTCTTCCAGATATTCCAAAATCAGAGACTCTCACAGTGTGGAGATCTCTGCTTACTAACATATCAATGAGATTATTCTTGTGTGAGGCTTGTTTAATCTCTTCAATTAATGCAATAATAAATTTCCTGATTTTAGAAACTGAACTACGTAAAAAAGATAAAAGGATCTCCTTACCCATCACAGATGACAGCCAGAAAGAACAGGTCTCAGATGGTAGGTACACTTACACTCAATTTTTTAAACTGCCCTTTTTATTCAAGGGTTAATAGTACATTGCAAAGAAAGAAATTTGATCACCCACCAACCATAAAGTGGGACTTAAGTCATCCTGTATTCACAAAATAGGATTATATTTAAAATCTGTTTAAGTCTTTGGAGAAAATTACCAGATAGTCACTGTGCACCTTCTATCTGCTGGTCACTGTGAGAAACACTGGGGGCACAATAAGGAAGTGATGGCCCCACTCACTGGGGAAAGAAGCCATGAGAATATGAAAAGGTAAATGCCAAGACACACAGTGAATTAAATGGCTTAATAAAACAAGGGAAGACAGGTCAAAAGGAAGGAAAGTACATAATAAGTAGTCTAAAAACTCACATGAAAAGGAGAAAGCCTGTAGAGAGGAGAAAATGTAATTGTATCTTGAAATCTAGTTGGGACCTACGATGGCTAAAGATCTAAAAATGGGCGTTTCTTCAGAAACTGAGCTAGTTCAGTCACAGAATATGAAAAATGTCTGGAGATCTTCTGTACAACAATGTGCATGTCTTCCGAATACAATGTCTTCCAGATGCATATAGGATGGATGAGGCTGGAAAGGTAGGTAGGGGCCATCTGTTGTTTGGCTGAGTGGTTAGTTAGCAATATGACTGATGAATGCTGGATGATGGCACTGTTGATGAAAAGAGTCAAACTCTGTAAGATATTTTAAGAGATTTATTCCGAGCCGAATATGAGTGACCATGGCCCATGATAGTCCTCAGGAGGTCCTGAGGACATATGTCCAAGGTAGTCAGAGTACAGCTCAGTTTTATATATTTTAGGAAGGCATGAGACATCAATCAAATACATTTAAGAAATACATTGGTTTCATTCAGAAAGGCGGGACAAGTCAAAGATGTAGGTGGGGCGCCTCCAGGCTATAGGTAAATTTAAACATTTTCTGGCAGACAATTGGTTGAGTTTGTCTAAAGACCTGGGATCGGTAGAAAGGAATGTTTAGGTTAAGATAAAGGATTGTGGAGATCGAGTTTTATTGTGCAGAGGAAGCTCTCAGATAGCAGACTTAGAGAGGGCAGGTTATAAATTGTTTCTTATGAGACTTTAAAGGGTGCCTGGCTCTTAGTTGATTATCTCCTGAATCTGGGGAGAAAGGAAGGAAAACAAAGGGGAGAGGAGATTCTCTATAGAATGTGGATTTTCCCGCAAGAGATTTTGCAGGGCAATTTCAAGGTCTGGCAAGGAAATATATTTTGGGGTAAAACATTTTGATTGTCTTCCTTGTCATGGCAGAGTCAGATTGGAAAGTAAGTCACGATACACAGGGTTAAATATCTGATGAGAATTTATGGTTTATAGGGCATGACTCTCAGACCCCTTAGAAAGGAATTTAGGTGGCCAGGCACAGTGGCTCATGCCTATAATTCCAGCACTTCTGGGAGGCCAAGGCAGACAGATCACCTGAGGTCGGAAGTTTGACACCAACCTGATCAACATGGAGAAATCCCGTCTCTATTAAAAAAACAAAAAAATTAGCTGGGTGTGGTGGCACGTGCCTGTAATCCCAGCTACCCGGGAGGCTGAGGCAGGAGGATCACTTGAACCAGGGAAGCGGAGGTTGTGGTGAGCTGAGATCACACCATTGCACTCCAGCCTGGGCAACAAGAGCAAAACTCTGTCTCAAAAAAAAAAAAAAAAAGAAAAGAAAAAAGAAAAGAAAGGAATTTGGGCAAGATAAAAAAAATCAGAGCTTAGTCCTCAGGACAAAGCACAAAATAGATGGGGTCAGGCTTAGAGAATTAATCCAGCTGTAACATGAGCCCTGTAGGGGATTATCAACAGCCCAAATCACTGTCCTGACAAGCGTGGTGAACTCAGTCCCACCTAGACAGTGTCTCTCTAGATATCTGAGTGGCAGCACTATTATTGCATTGGCCCAATTGGTGTTAAGCACCACTTAAGATCTCAGGGCACCAAGGCCCTTGTCAGAACTGAGGAAAACTGTAAGATCTGTCACGAAGGAGATGGCAGCTTTCCAGGGTGGAGGAAGAGAAGCCAAATTGTAGAGTGTGTATTCCTGAGACTACTCGCATCAGAACAGTTTAAGTTGCTAATTACAGTTTTAGGTTCTTAGACCTCTACCTGAACAAAGCTTATGCAGATTAAAGAACTTTAGTTGTGATAAAAGAGAGAAAATGGGGTTGATTTAAGGTTGTTTTGCAGACCATTTGTTGAATAAGCATAGAATCAAATATAACCAATTACAGTGTTTTCCACATTTTGAGAAACATTTCCATATGCTTAGGTGGATTGTAAAAAACATACAGTGATTAATGAAATCAATTTAATCACTAGCATTTTTCTCACTGAAATAGAATGAAATTGATAAGAAAACAGTAAGGAGACCAGATTTTTTTCCCCAATGAACTAGAATAGAATAGAAAGAAAAAGGCAACTAGAAAAAACAAGAAAAGGGTAAGTAGGACTAGATTAGTGTATTAGTCAGGGTTCCCTAGAGAGGTAGAACTAATAGGATATATAAATATATATAATATATAATTATATATTTTATAATATATAATTATACATTATATATTTATAAATATATAATGTATAATTTATTATATATTATATATCAATATATATTATATATATATAAAGGGGAGTTTATTAAGTAATAACTTACATCATCAAAAGGTCCCACATGAGGCTGTCTGCAAGCTTGAGGAGCAAGGAGAGCCAGACCGAGTCTCAAAACTGAAGAACTTGGAGTCCAATGTTTGAGGGCAGGAAGCATCCAGCATGGGAGAGAGATGTAGGCTGCGAGGCTGGGCAGTTCTCACCTTTTCACATTTTTCTTCCTGCTTTATATTTGCTGACAGGTGATTAGATTGTGCCCACCAGATTAAGGGTGGGTCTGTCTTCCCCAGCCCACTGACTCAAATGTTAATCTCCTTTGGCAACACCCTCACAGACGCACCCAGGATCAATACTTCGCATCCTTCAATCCCGTCAAGTTGACACTCAGTATCAACCATCACAAATTCACCCCTTGTCAACTTAAACCCATACACATCTCCTGAGATCATACATAATCTTCAAATAAAGACAATAATAAGGTCATAATTATGCCTAACATAATACAACTATCCTTCATACAACTGGAAACGCACTAATTTCCAACCCAAATACTGTTACATAAAGTTAACAATACTTAAAATGGTAATATGAAGTCAATAAATCTTATTTCACATGATAAAACAAAAGGAAATAAAATGAAGATATTTTCTAAGTGTATACATGCACAAACATATTTTTAACAAAAGGAGGAAACACTCATGACATTTACAGTCCTCATTTCTGCAGGTGGTCACATGGTTGTAGCTGGTATTAATGACTATCTTCTACTACACATTCTATATTCTCTTTGCCTTCAGCAAGCACCTCAGCAGGTCGTAGTTTTTTCCCTGGTGGAGCGACCCAAGCCTTCATTCCTGAGGGGTCTGGACCATTTGTAGTCCTGCCTGGATTGGGCTATTGTAGTTTCCCACTGGCCTTAATCACAGGGCATAGTAATACTAAGATAGGCCCTAATGAATCTCCTGTATTCCATGCATACTCTTCCTTACCTCCATTATGGAGTAGTAAACTGATTTCATCTTGATAGTCTGGGTCAGTCACCCCAGCTAACACTGTAACTCCTTTCTTAGCCTGTTGACTGAAAGGTAGGAGGAGCCCAAAGTGTTCAGGTGGCAATCTTAACTTCCAGTTTAATGGAATGGTTGTATCTCCTGGTGACAGTGTTCTTCCCTCTAGAACTAAGACCTCTAGGCCAGCAGAACATAATGTTGCAGGAATAGGAAGCAAAAATGTTGCTAATGGATCACTAGAGGTGACGGTGAGTTGTGCCACTTCCACTTCCACCCCTTGATTCCTAGACCTGTGATTCCTGGCTATGGGAGAAACAGTATCATATATTGGACGCTGATTCAGATCATACACGGCCTTCTGGAGAACTTTGCCCCAGCCCTGCAAAGTATTGTCACCTAGTTGGCATTGTAACTGTGACTTCAAAAGGCCATTCCACCGTTCTATCAATCCAGCTGCTTCAGGATGATGGAGAACATGGTAAGGCCAGCGAATTGCATGAGCCTGAACACACTGCCCCACTTCTTTAGCTGTAAAGTGAGTGCCTTGGTCAGAGGCAATGCTGTGTGGAATACCATGCCAGTGGATAAGGCTTTCCATTAGTCCATGGATGGTAGTCATGGCAGAAGCATTGTGTGTAGGATAGGCAAACCTATATTTGGTGTAAGCATCTATTCCAGTGAGGACAAACCTCTGCCCTTTCCATGAAGGAAGAGGTCCACTATAATCAACCTGCCACCAGGTAGCTGGCTGATCACCCCGAGGAATGGTGCCATATCGAGGGCTCAGTGTTGGTCTCTGCTGCTGGCAAATGGGGCATTCAGCAGTGGCTGTAGCCACATCAGCCTTGGTGAGTGGAAGTCCATGTTGCTGAGCCCATGCGTAACCTCCATCCCTGCCACCATGGCCGCTTTGTTCATGGGCCCATCGGGCAATGACAGAAGTGGCTGGGGAAGAAGGCTCAGTGGTGTCCACAGAACAGGTCATCCTATCCACTTGATTATCAAAATACTCCTCTGCCGAGGTCACCCGTTGGTGAGCACTCACATAGGATGCAAATATCTTCAGTTTTTGACCATTCAGAGAGGTCCATCCACATACCTCTTCCCAAATTTCTTTGTCACCAATTTTCCAGTCATGCTTTTTCCAAGTCCCTGACCATCCAGCTAAACCACTGGCTACAGCCCATGAATCAGTATATAATTGCACATCTAGCTATTTTTCCTTCCATGCAAAGTGCACGTTACACTGCTCAAAGTTCTGCCCACTGGGAAGATTTCCCTTCACCGCTGTCCTTCAGGGATGTCCTGGAAAGGGGCTGTAGTGCTGCAGCTGTCCACTTTCGGGTGGTGCCTGCATCTCGTGCAGAACCGTCCGTGAACCAGGCCCTAGTCTTCTCTTCCTCTGTCACCTGATCATAGGGAACTCCCCATGAGGCCATCAGTGCAGGCTGGGGAAGAGAAGGCAGGGTGGCAGGAGTGGAGACCATGGGCATTTGAGCCACTTCCTCGTGGAACATACTTATGCCTCCAGGACATACTTGAGCCCAATCACATATATACCACTTCCATTTGATGATGGAATGCTGCTGAGCATGACCCACTTTATTGCTAGATGGGTCAGAAAGCACCCAGTTCATGACAGGCAGTTCAAGTCACATGGTGACTTGATGACCCATAGTCAAATGTTCAGTTTCCACCAAAGCCCAGTAACAGGCCAAGAGCTGTCTCTCAAAGGGACAATAGTTATCTGCAGAAGATGGCAGAGCCTTGCTCCAAAATCCTAGAGGCCTCTACTGTGATTCATCTATGGGGGCCTGCCAAAGGCTCCAGACAGCATCCCTATCTATCACTGACATCTCAAGCACCATTGGATCTGCTGGGTCATATGGCCCAAGTGGCAGAGCAGCTTGCACAGCAGCCTGGATCTGTTGCAGAGCCGTCTCCTGTTCTGGACCCCACTCAAAACTGGCAGCCAGCCTTTCAGGTCACTCAATAAATGAGTGGAAGTAACACACCCAAATGAGGAATGTGTTGCCTCCAAAATCCAAATAGGACCACTAGGCATTATGCCTCTTTCTTGTTTGTAGGAGGGGCCAAATGCAGCAACTTATCCTTCACCTTAGAAGGAATATCTCCATAGACCCCACACCACTGGACCCCTAGAAATTTTACTGAAGTAGAAGGTCCCTGAATTTTAGTCAAATTTATTTCTTATCTTCCGGCATGTAAATGTCTCACCAATAAGTCCAGTGTGTTTGCTACTTCTTGCTCAATGGATCTAGTCAGCATAATGTCATCAGTGTAATGAACCAGTGCGATATCTTGTGGAAGTGAAAAGTGATCAAGGTCGCTCCGAATAAGATTATGACACAAAGCCTGGGAGTTGATATACCCCTGAGGTAGGACAGTAAAGGTACATTGATGGCCTTGTCAACTGAAGGCAAATTGCTTCTGGTGGGCCTTATGGACAGGAATGGAGAAAAAGGCATTTTTCGAGTCAATGGCTGCATACCAGATACCAGGAGATGTGTTAATTTGCTCAAGCAATGAGCATCTGGTACAGGCAGCTGCAACTGGAGTTACCACTTAGTTAAGCTTACGATAATCTACCGTCATTCTCCAAGATCCATCTGTCTTCTGCACAGGCCAAATGGTAGAGTTGAACGCGGATGTGGTGGGAATGACCACCCCTGCATCTTTCAAGTCCTTGATAGTGGCACTAATCTCTGCGATCCCTCTAGAGATATGTTATTGTTTTTGATATACTATTTTTCTAGGTAGAGGCAGCCCTGATGGCTTCCATTTGGCCTTTTCCATCATAATAGCCCTCACCCTACCAGTCAGGGAGCCAATGTGGGGTTTCTGCCAGCTGCTAAGTATGTCTATGCCAATTATGCATTCCGGCACTGGGGAAATGACCACAGGATGAGTCCAGGGACCCACTGGACCCTCTGTAAGTCAGACCTGAGCTGAAATTCCATGAATTACCTGACCTCCATAAGCCCCTACTTTAACTGGAAGACCACAATTATGTTTTGGATCCCCTGGAATCAATGTCAGCTCAGAGCCAGTGTCCAGTAGTCCTTGAAATGTCTGATTATATCCCTTTCCCTATTGCACAGTTACTCTGGTAAATGGTCAGAGGTCTCCTTGGGGAAAGATGGGAGAAAGATTCACTGCATAAATTGTCAGTAATGTAGTGGGGTCCTCCCTCAAGGGGGCTCGGTCTCCCCTTCATTCAAAGGGTTCAGGGTCTGTAAACTGGCTCAAATCTGGAAATTGATTGAGGGGCCATGATTCTCTGTTTTATAATTCAAATGAGTCTTTTATCTATTCAGCCTAGAAGTTTTCTCCATATATAAATTAAGTAGGAATGCAGTAGGCTTCCTGTCAATTTCACTTCTAGGAACACCATGATTAATTAGCCAATGCCAGAGCTCTACACAAGTCAGACTATTCTGATTGCTGCTTTGTCTCTGCTGTCCATTATGGCAGTTATACCCACCTTAGCTTTTTTTTTTTTTTCTTTTGAGATGGAGTCTGGCTCTGTTGCCCAGGCTGGAATGCAGTGGCATGATTTCAGCTCACTGCAAGCTCCGCCTCCTAGGTTCACGCCATTCTCCTGCCTCAGCCTACCAAGTAGCTGGGACTACAGGTGCCTGCCACCATGCCCAGCTAATGTTTTGTATTTTTAGTAGAGACAGGGTTTCACCATGTTATTAGCCAGGCTGGTCACAATCTCCTGACCTTGTGATCCACCCACCTCGGACTCCCAAAGTGCTGGGATTACAGGTGTGAGCCACCGCGCCCGGCCCCACCTTGCCTTTGATGGTTAGTTAAGTGCCACAACTTGGCCCCTGCCACCTTGGGATCCAGTTATTCCCAATGTATTTAGGTTTTGTAGTTGAGTGACTATGGTTCCCACTGTTAGATCTGACATACAGAGTAGAGCAATTACGGGGCTCTTCAAAGATGCACGTGCTACCCTCACAAATCTATTTCACAAGGCATTGGTCAAGGGTATATCTTCTGTACCCTCACAGCTGGGATGAGTAGGTCTAAAGTGACTAATCCACTCCACCATGCCAATCTCCTTAAGCCTTTGGATCCCTTCCATTAAACCAAGGGAGATCAGGCATTTCCATCTCACTCACAGTGGGCCATCTTTTAATCCATATTTCAGCTAACCAAGCAAATAAACTACTAGAACCTTTTTTAACTTCCTGAGCTGCAACATTAAATGCAGAGTCCCTACTTAGTGGTCCCAAGTCAATAAATTCAGCCTGATCCAACTCTATGTTCCTTCCACTATTATCCCATACCCTTAATATCCATTCCCATGCCTGTTCTCCAGATTTCTGTTTATATAAATTAGAGACATCAACTGGGTGCAGTGGCTCACGCCTGTAATCCCAGCACTTTGGGAGGCTGAGGCAGGCGGATCACAAGGTCAGGAGATCGAGACCATCCTGGCTAACATGGTGAAACCCTGTCTCTACTAAAAAAATATATATATAAAAAAATTAACTGGGCTTGGTGGCAGGCACCTGTAGTCCCAGCTACTCAGGAGGCTGAGACAGGAGAATGGCGTGAACCCAGAAGGCGGAGCTTGCTGCACTCCAGCCTGGGTGACTGAGCAAGACTCTGTCTCAGAAAAAAAAAAAAAAAATTAGAGACATCAAGCAGCTCTTTTTGAGTGTAGCACACTTCTTCATGGGTCATACTCTCAATCTCACCTCTAGAGGCCCACTGAGACTTTAGTTATAGGTCTAGAAGCAAACAAGGGTGTTAGGGGTGGCTCCTGAAGAGAATCAACATTATCTTGCCTGGCAACTGCCTCAGGGGAGGCCATCACTCTTGCCTCAGGAAGCACACAGGGTTTATCTCCTCAGACAAAGGTGGAAAGACTGATGACAGCATGGGTCGGGGAGGGGATGTTGCCGCTACTGGTATGGGGAAGCTGTTCCTTCTGGCAAAAAAGTTCATCAGAGTTTACAAACTCAGTATCCCCAGCTTCATCAGGGTTCTCCCACATGTCTCCTTCCCAAGTTGCAGGGTCCCATTCTTTTCCAATTAATGCCCTCACTTTAACAGGAGACAATTGGAAAGGCTGTGCATGCACCTTTCACTGCACCTTTCAGCCACTCACATGATAAGAGCTTGTGTCTGTTTTTCCACAATTTCAGCTATTTCTCTACAGGAGATAAGACTCACTTAGGGCAATCTTTGCAGATTTGAGGCTCAGTATCTGCTTCTGTAGCCAGGAGACAGAATCTCTGAGTTCATCATTTTCTTTCATCACTTTGTCTACTGAACTTAGGAGCAACTAACCAGCTTCATTATGTTCCCTTGTTCACCACATATGGTCAAAGGTATTATGTATAGAGTCATTAAACTCCCTGCCTCTCATGAGCAGTGAATCAGGAGTGTCAAATGCATTTATTTTGTGTAACTCATTAAACAGTTCATGCCAAGGACTATCAGTGTTCTCCATACTATTAGAAGTAGAGTCCTTAGCATTTGGGGGTCTAATCATACTAACCAGCCAACTCCAGAAACCCAAAAACCAACAAAAGAACTCCATCCTTAATATTCTGTTTCTCTAGAACCACTCCTGGTACCAAAATCTATATAGTCAAGGTTCCCTAGAGGGACAGAACTAATAGGATACATCTGTATAAATAAAGTGGACTTTGTTAAGTATTAACTTACATGATCACAAGGTCCCACAATAGGCTGTCTGCAAGCTTGAGGAGCAAGGAGAGCCAGTCCACATCTCAAAACTGAAAAACTTGGAGTCCAATGTTTGAGGGCAGGAAGCATCCAGCATGGGAGAAAAATGAAGGCTGGGAGGCTGGGCAGTTCTCACCTTTTCACATTTTTCTTCCTGCTTTATATTTGCTGACAGGTGATTAGATTGTGCCCACCAGATTAAGGGTGGGTCTGTCTTCCCCAGCCCACTGACTCAAATGTTAATCTCCTTTGGCAACACCCTCACAGACACACCCAGGATCAATACTTTGCATCCTTCAATCCAATCAAGTTGGCACTCAGTATTAACCATCACAATTAGAAAAGGATAAGTATTATTTCATGTAATTTTGTTTCATTAATATGTACACAAATGTGCACACTGGACTATAATGTAAAATATGTCTTTTATTGTGGGTCATAGTCACTGAAGTTTGAAAAACATTGACTTAGAACATCTCATGACCTAGTCAGGTTGTTGGTTATATTCTAAATCCAGCATGTTTAATTTAATTTTGATTTCAGAACATAAAGATCTAGTCCCTCATGAAGAAAAAAATCCAGTTATGTCAGACGGTAAGTCAGTGGGGTTATAAACAGTGTCTATATTGCTAATAATCATGACTCATATTGTCCAGTTGTTAGGGAATAATGTTATGGCCTAGCAACCAAAGCAAGTCTTAAATAACTTCATATGCTTCACAGACACTTTGAAATGGGCACAAAAATGTCAACTTTTTTTTTTTTTAATCACTCAAACTGCTTCCTTGTCATATTCACCTCAAACTCTCCCAAAATACTCTTAACTTCAGCTCCAGTCCCTTGTGTCTGTTGCTTCTCACCTTTCCCTTTTCTTCTCAATTCTTTATTATGAAGCCCAAAATAACCAATATGGCAAGACAGCATCTTTCTCAGAAGACAGGTGAGAGGAAGAGACTGAGAAGGCCAAGTTAGAATTCTCCTTAACAGGGAAAATCTGGGAATTTTTGTCTCATTATGTGTGTATATATATCTCATCATATATATAATTTATAATGTATTACATAAATACACACACACACATATGCTGTTGACCCATGAACAGCATGAGTTTGAACTGTGCAGGTCCACTTATTACGCAGATTTTCTTCCACCTCTGCCATCCCTAAGACAGCAAGACCAACGCCTCCTCTTTCCTCCTACTCCTCCCCAGCCTTGTCAACATAAAGAAAATGAGGATAAAGAACCTTATCATGATCTATTTCCACTTAATGAATAGTAAATATATTTTCTCTTCCTTATGATTTTCTTAATAACATTTTCTTTTCTCTAGCTTTTTATTGTTAGAATGCAGTATATGATACATATAACATACAAAATATATGTTAATCAACTGTTTTGTTATCGGCAAGACTTCTGGTCAACAGTGGGCTATTAGTTAAGTTTTGGGGGGAGTCAAAAGTTGTATGTAGATAATTGATGACACAGAGGAATGGTGTCCCTAATCTCCAGATTGTTCAAGGGTCAAGTGTATACATATAATGTGAGTGCTTGCACATATTTATGTAGAGGACTGTATTTTTTCTAAAGCTGCCTATACAAACCGTATATCCAAAAAATAATAATTTAGTCTGTTTCCATTTTTACAACTTCACCTGAAACTGTCTATTTAGAAGGAAGCTAGCAATCATTGAGAAGTTGCCTAGTGGTTTATGGGGGCCAGGGAAGGAGGCTTCATAGGGATGTTGGTAGAAAGATGCTATACTGAGCAGTTGACTGAACATCTGCTTGTTCATATTGTCCACTCAGAACATGGATAAGTCATCATCATGGTTGAGACTTTATATAACAGTGGTCTGGCATCTTGTAACTCCTAGGAGAGCAATGCATTCAGAGAAACTTCAGAGTGGAAGGAACAAGATAGAATAAAATGAAAATAACTGCAAAAATTATTGCGCTTTACATAGTAAAAACTATTCTTTTAACTCTATTTGCAGCAGCAGATTTTCTAAATCAGATTCCCCAAACCACCTTTGAAAAGCCACAGAGTCTTGAGTTCCTAAATGGTAGGTGGTAGACAAAACATTAACTAATATTTTCTTGTTCTACAAGTGGAACTGGGTAGTAGAGGATCAAGTTTCCTTGCAATACTATTCTTGTCAAACCCTCCCCACTTCCCACATTCCCCAGGGACCCAGCCTTGGTTGCTTACTCTCCTGGATCCTAGCTTCCCACTTTTTTTTTTTTAAAGACAGGGTCTGCTCTGTTGCCCAGGCTGAAGTGCAGTGGTACAGTCACAGCTCACTGCAACCTCAGCCTCCTAGACTTGTGATCCTCTCAACTCAGCCCCTCAGGTAATTGGGACCACAGGCATGCACCACCACACCCAACTAATTTTTAAATTTTTTTTTTTTGTAGATCTAGGGTATCACAGTGTTGCCCAGGCTGGTCTCAAACTCCTGGACCCAAGTGACCATCTACTTTGGCCTTCTAAAGTGCTAGAATTACAGGCATGAGCCACCTGCCTGGCCTGCTTCCCACTTTTGCAACCAAACCTTTGAGAACCTAATCCTTCCCTCAAGATGAATAAGTAAGGAAATTGACACAAGTAATCTGCATGTCCAGAGTTCCCAAGTATATAACTGAGTTGAAAACAAAGCTGATGTAGGTTTCTTCGTGGTTGACCAGTCAGGATATTCACCCAAGCCCCCACCCTTTTATTTAAATGTCCAATAAAATGAACAAAATCTCATGCACCTTTCATTCTGAAATGTATGGTATGATGGACTTAAGAATGGGGCTAATCGGGAGAATTAGAATTGGTGCATAGAGGAGCAGCAAAGCCAAGAGCAGAAATGGAGCTGACAACATAGCTGCATACACGATTTGGAATGAAAAGCAAGGTGCCAGGAGAGAACATATAAATAGCTTGTGGCCAGGGAAGAGGCCACAGTTAGTTTTGCTATATGAAAATACCTAGCTATGATCTCATGGCTTTATTTCCCCATAGAATCACTCTCACGCATGCACTTTCTCAGCTATTGAATCATGAATACAGGAATCCAGCAAACAAAAAAGCTAATAAAAACATATGCTACTAACATGTTTTGGAAATAGTTATATATTTTCATTTCTTTTCCTTTTACAGGCTTTGAAGGCAAAACTGTGGAATCCTAACAGATCAAATTGGATGAAATACATAATTACTTGGTAGCATAATAAATATAGAAAGAATTTACATAAATGTCTTTATTGAAGGAAGAATAATTTGAAAGATTTATGTCAGTCTTAGATAATACCATGCAAGGCAATTAAATCACTGTGACAACATAAAGGTCAGAGTTCAGTTATTTTGCGTTACTTGTATCCACTCATGTTTGTTTAATAATAATTGCATTTTCTCAGAAATATTTTGGTGTCAAATGCTATCTTTTATACTACATTAAAATAGAGTTGTCAGTCATTGCATCTGCCCATACATCTTCTGAGAGAACCTGCTTCCTTCCACCAGCCATACCTAAGACCTGCACCTAAGTGACCATGTTTGCTCAAATGTCCTCACCACCTTGGTCTCAACTAATTAAGCCAAACAGATGTACCTCACTCAAGGATAACCAATCATATTTTCTCTCTCTCTCAAAAAAAAATTGAACTGAGACCAATGAGTAAGTTGGTGACTGGGTCGGGTTGATGGTAGTGAACTATGTGCCTGTGAGCTCTTCAGAGCTAGTTGGGTTCACCACCTTCATAAGACCTGCCTCTGTACCATTTTTCCCTGGATGTGCTTTGTTTAAGTGTCTGTACAATAAATCACACTTTTTTAAAGCTCAGATTGAATAGGTTTCTGCTCCTTGACAACAGATATGGCCTGAATAAAATGAATTTTGAAAGAAAAGCATAATATTTTTACTATATAATTGCATGGTTTAAGTAAAAATTACAGTCTTTTATTAAAGCAGTAATAGCCAAACCAGTATGCTCAGATATTTTCCAGCTAATAAGACCCTTTACAAATGGCAATTAGGAACTTTTGAAAGCCCAGGAGTCATGTGAAAAGCTGCTGATATCTGTGCTTTCTCTGTATGCTTAATAACTCTTAAGATATGAATCATATTCTGAAAATTCAGGGAAATTGCAGATGCATCTTCTGCATTGCTTCTGCACCATTATAATGCAATGGGTAGTTTCAAACCCATTACTGACTTTTGCTTGTTTCCAAAGTCAGCACTTCATGTGATGTTATTGTGAAGAAAGCTTGATATCTGTGTTAAGGACATTGATTTTGTGCCCTAATCCTACCAATACCATTGCCTGACTTTGTGGGGTCCTCAATCCAAGGAATGTGACCGCAGAGAACAATACCTGGATGGAAAATCAAATGGCGCTTCACACAGAGCTGAGCACATGGCGATTTTGCCCCTCAACATGCAGGGCTTCTTATGAGAAAACTAAGCAAGATTGGAAACCATGATTCAGACCAAGAAGCCTAAGCTAAACTTCCTGCTCCATATCCCTTGAATCAGTCATGTGACTCACTTGTTACCCATAACCAGATAGAAAGGCTGGAACAAAGAACACAACCACGAACACATCATCTTTCAATGTAGTGGCCTGCCTCTTAGTGATTTTCTTCCCATGAGTGCCAAGTTGTGAACAAAGAGATAATGAGCTTCTTCTCCAATTGGTGGACATCTAGGAGAGGGCTAGAGGAGATCTAGACAGAGTTTTGTCCCTTTTTGGGACATACTCATCCCCATCCCCAGAAGTCTGTACTTCCAGCATGAATATGAACTGCCATATGTTTGGACCACCATAGGATGACAAGAATGCTCTAGAATAGACTCCTATAGGAGAGTAGAATGGATTGATTTTAATCACCATATCTACTACCACACATTTGTCCCAAATTAATATATGGAATTATACTGGGAAGAAAGTGTTAAGTGTTTGCTATTTATTTAGAAATAATAATGATGCCACTTCAAAAATATTTTTCAGGGTGATCTGGTTTGACTCTGTGTCTCCACCCAAATTTCATCTTGTAGCTCCCATAATTCCCATGTGTTGTGGGAGGGATCCGGTGGGAGATAATGGAATCATGGGGGCGGGTCTTTCATGCTGTTCTCATGACAGTGAATAAGTCTCACAAGATCTGATGGCTTTAAAAATGAGTTTGCCTGCCCAACCTCTCTCTTTGCCTGCCGCCATCCACATAAGATGTGACTTGTTCCTCCTTGCTGTCCACTATGATTGAGAGGCCTCCCCACCCTGTGGAACTGTGAGTTCAATTAAACCTCTTTCTTTTGTAAATTGCCCAACCTCGGGTATGTCTTTATCAGGAACATGAAAATGGACTAATACATGGGGCACAGGGAGTTTTTTTTGTTTTTTTGTGTGTTTTTTATGTTGTTTTTTTTTTTTTGACTGATGCACTATGGTTCTCATGGTAGCCTGTTATATATAATAGACCAACTTGGGAAATCTCAAGTCTGATTTTCCCGTTAAAAGTAACTTTAATGTGAGGTTATTGTAAGTAGTTTCTCTATGTTGTTAAAGCTATCATGGTAAAGCCATGAGGGAGGAATATTCTGTAGAAAAATTAGAGTATTGTTTGGAGAAAGGCATTATGTGTATAAAGTAATTAATTGGTCACTGAAATATGAGTTAAGCATCTATAAATCTTTGTAGCTATAGCAAGCACTATTAGTTGCCCTCCTTACATCCCGGCTTCATTCTCGTGACCAACAGAAGTCTGATTTTGTTGGGATGGCTGATGGGCCCAATAAATGGTGAGATCTAATTTAGTCCCATTTGCCAGTGATTGGTCTAGGGGTAGGCATACGGCCCAATTTTGGACACTGATAGATAAGTGTTCTGGAGGCCTGCATGAGAGAGAGAGAATAAATGGTATGCAAGGAGAAAGCACTTTGGCTCCCACCTACTTCCTTCCTGCTTAAATGCTGTCCTACTGAGATATAATGCTCACAGCTTCAGCAACCATTTTGTAGCCATGAGAAGAGACATCACCAGCATAGGAGGGTAGCAGTAAAGAAAGACAGAAAAAGCCTGGCGCCTAATCCTGAGGCCTTGATGACTTCAAAGAGCCTCTGAACCAACCCTGGATCAACTCCAGAACTTCTGTCTAACAAACAATAAATAACACTAGGTTTTAAGTCCATGTTAATGATGGGTTCTATTACTTATAGACAATGGCTGCATACTTATATATGTGGCTATATATGCTTATAGCTAACAGCTATTTAACTTAATAGAGAAATACCTTTCAACTATTCGTTTTAAGTGAATTAATAAGGAATATATTTAGATCATTTGTTTTTTAGAGACAAATTCTCGCTCTGCACCCAGCCTGGAGTGAAGCGTCACAACTGTGGCTCAGTGCAACCTAGAATTCCTGGGCTCAAGCCACCTTCCCACCTCAGCCTCTCAAGTATCTGGGACTACAGGAACATGCCACTACACCTAGCTAATTTGTTTTTGTAGATGGGGTCTGGCTATGTTACCCAGGCTGGTCTTGAACTCCTGGACTCAAGTGATCCTCCCGCTTCAGCCTCCTGAGTAGCTGGGACTGCAAGCATGAACAACCACACTCAGCCCCTAGACAAACTGACTTTTCTGACTCAGCCAGGCTTAAAATGTATACTGACTGTTATATTTGTTCTGTCTTCCCCAATTCCAGTCAGTAAATGCCATCAACTTACTTCAATTCTAGACCATGATTTTTGACATTAGCATGAATCAGAATCACTTGTTAAAACAGATTGCTGGGGGCCGGGCATGGTGGCTCACACCTGTAATCCCAGCTACTTGGGAGGCCAAGGTGGGCAGATCACTTGAAGTCAGGAGTTCGACACCAGCCTGGCCAACATGGTGAAATCTCATCTCCACTAAAAATACAAAAATTAGCCAGGCATGGTGGCACCTGCCTGTGGTCCCAGCTACTCCAGAGGCTGAGGCCAGAGAATCACTTGAACCCAGGAAGGGGAAGCAGAGGCTGCAGTGAGCCAAGATCGTGCCACTGCACTCTAGCTGGGGTGACAGAGCAAGACGCTCTCAAAAAAAAAAAAAAAACAAAAAAAAACCCCAACAAACAAAAAAGATTGCTGGGGACCATCTCCAGAGTTTGTGACTCAGTAAGTCTTAGTTCTAACAAGTTCTCAGGTGAGGCTGATGCTACTGATCTAGGGACCATACTTTGACAACCACTGCCCTACACTATGTCTTCAAACTTCATCTCACTGAAGCCTCGATAGATCTTACACAGTGAGGTGGCCTTTCCTCTCTTGGCCAAACCATTACTTATTTCTTTTTATTTCAGGGAGATGAACATTATGAGACTCCAAGAGACAGAAATAGGATAAAGAGCTATTCCTCCATCTACACCCTACCAGATGCAACTGGGAAATAATGTGTAACTTCCATTTGCTCCTTTGCTGGCCTTAAAACTAACATCTTTAACTCTAAAACAGTCCTGGCCCAGAGCTGAAAGCTTACTCAGTCTGCAGAGGACACAGAAAGGTTACCCAAGCTTGCAGCTGAGTTTCTGGAAGCAAACTGGTGACTCTCCCAACAGTGAGCAGCTGTTCTGCCCCTCATATTAATTTCTTCTGGGCAGAAAAAGGGAGCCCACAGAGACATCTAATCACAAGTCTCTGTTTATTGGTACAAAGAAGCATGATTTCTATACAGAGAGGCCATAGCAAAGGTTTTGCAGAGTCCTGGCAGCCTCCTCCTTTGTAGGTGGGCTACCCATCTCTGGGAAAGCAGCCACAAACCCTAGTGTGTCTTGCTCAAAAGCAACACACATAAGTCATACTTAAGCAATGCCACCAAAATTACGTTTTCATCTACAGTCCCCAAAATTACCACCATGTTTGCAAAATCCCATGATGAGCCCTCAGTCCTCATGCTGACTTGACCTATCAGTAGCATTTGACATACGTCTTAGGCCCTTCGTGCTACTATAACAAAGTACCGTTGAGCAGTAGCTTAGAAACAACAGAGATTTATTTATCACTATTCTAGAAACTGGGAAGTCCAAGATCAAGGTGGCAGCAGATTCAGTGTTAGGTAAGAACACATTTCTTGGTTCGTAGATGGTGCCTTTTCACTGTATCTCCACATGGTGGAAGGGGCTAGGCAGCTCTCAGATGCTTTTTTTAGAAGGACACTAATCCTATTCATGAGGTTACTACCCTAATGACCTAATCACCTCCCAAAGGCCCCACCTCCTAAAGCCTGCTGTGGTTTGGACGTTCATCCAACTTAACCTTATGTTAAAATTTCGTACTAATGTTGGATGTGGAGCCTAGTAAGTATCTGGGTCATGAGGGTGGATCTCTCATGAATAGATTAATGCCTTCCCTTGGGGTGAGTTCTCTTGCTCTTAGTTCCTGCGAGAGCTGATTGTTGAAAACTGCCTGGCACCTCCCCACTTCTCTTGCTTCCTCTCTCACCATGTGATCTCTGTATATGCCAGCCCCCTTTTGCCTTCCACCATGAGTAGAAGCTGCCTGGGGCCCTCGCCAGATGTCCAATCTTGAACCTTCCAGCCAGCAGAATTATGAGCCAAATAAACCTCTTTTCTTTATAAACTATCTCAGGTATTCCTTTATAGCAACACAAAGCTAACTAAGACAGCATCACATTGGGGATTAGTTTTCAAAATATTAATTTGGGTAGGGGGAGCAAACATTCAGTCCATAACAACATAGCCAATCGTTTCCTTTTCTCTGATACACTTACTTCACCTGCCTTTTAGGGCATGAGACTTTCATGGTTTTCTTCCTACTTCATCCCCATGAAGTGCTTTACTATTTTTTAGTCTCTGTGCTGATTTATCCTCTTATACCCTTATAATATTGGAGTAGACGAGGGATCTGTCCTTGATTGTCGTCTATAGCTACTCATGACTCCACCCAGTCCATCTATATGCAAGTAATCCCCTAATTTATATCTCCAGGTCAGTCATCTCTTCCAAACTGAAGATTCCCCTATCCTACTTGAAATTTGCACTTAAACGGCTGAGACGCGTGAATTAGCATGTTTCAAACTTATCTCTTAATTCCCATATCTCCTACCTGCTCCTCCAACAAAATCTCAATAAACAGGAATTTCGTCTTTCCATTCACTCAAACCAAAATTCCTGGAGTCATCCTTACCTTCTTTTTCTTTTACACTCCATGCTCAATCACAGGAAGTCCTGATAGCTCTACCTTCAAAATGGTTTTCTGGATTTACCAGAAGCCAAATTTTACCATTACTCTCTGGGTCCAAGCCTCTACTATCTTCTGGATTATTGTAGAGCCTCCTAAGTAGCCTCCCTTCTTTATCCTTGGCGTCTTACAGACTATTCTTAGGATAGTAGCTACTGTGGTTTGTATATTTGTTTGAAATTTCTAAATGTCATGTTGAAATTTTATCCCCAATATAGATTCTAACAGGAGGTATTGGGTCATGAGAGTGGATCCCTCATGAATTGCTTTGTGCCATCCTCACAATGAATGAGTCTCACTCTGTTAGTTTCCACGACAGTTGATTGTTGACAAGCATCCTGGACTTCCCTCTTCATTCTCTTGCTTCCTCTCTCACCGTGCAATCTGTGTAGGCCAACTTCCCTTCACCTTCTGCCATGAATAGAAGTTTCATGAGGCCCTCATCAGAAACAGATGTTGCCACCATGCTTCTTGTACAGCCAGAAGAACTATGAGCCAAATAAACTTATTTTCTTTATAAATTATCCTGCCTCGGGTATTCCTTTATGGAAACACAAATGGACTGAAATGGTAGCCAAAGTGATACCCTCTTTTAAAATGTAAATCAGGTGTAAGGAAGGGGTCCAGTTTCAGTTTTCTTTATATGGCTAGTCAGTTTTCCCAGCACCATTTATTAAATAGGGGATCCTTTCCCCATTGCTTGTTTTTGTAAGGTTTGATGAAGATCAGATGGTTGTAGATGTGTGGTGTTATTTCTGAGTTCTCTGTTCTGTTCCATTGGTCTATATCTCTGTTTTGGTACCAGTACCATGCTGTTTTGGTTACTGTAGCCTTGTAGTATAATTTTAAGTAAGGTAGCGTGATGCCTCCAGCTTTGTTCTTTTTGCTTAGGATTGTCTTGGCTATATAGGCTCTTCTTTGGTTCCATATGAAACATAAAGTAATTTTTTTCTAATTCTGTGAAGAAAGTCAATGGTAGTTTGATGGAAATGGCATTGAATCTATAAATTACTTTGGGCTGTATGGCCATTTTCACATTTATTCTTCCTATTCATGAACATGGAATGTTTTTCCATTTGTTTGTGTCCTCTCTTATTTCCTTGAGCAGTAGTTTGTAGTTCTCCCTGAAGAGTCCTTCATGTCCCTTTTCAGCTGTATTCCTAGGTATTTTATTCTCTTTGTAGCAATTGTGAATGGGAGTTCATTCATGGTTTGGCTCTCTGCTTGTTTATTGTTGGTATATAAGAATGTTTGTGTTTTTTGCACATTGATTTTGAATCCTGAGACTTTGCTGAAGTTGCTTACCAGCTTAAGGAGTTTTGGGTCTGAGACGATGGGGTTTTCTCGATATAGGATCATGTCATCTGCAAACAGAGACAGTTTGACTTCTTCTCTTCCTATTTGAATACTCTTTATTTCTTTCTCTTGCCTGATTGCCCTGGCCAGAACTTCCAATACTGTGTTGAACAGGAGTGGTGAGAGAGGGCATCTTGTCTTGTGCCGGTTTCCAAAGGGAGTGTTTCCAGCTTTTGCCCATTCAGTATGATATTGGCTATGGGTTTGTCATAAATAGCTCTTATTATTTTGAGATATGTTTTATCAATACCTAGTTTATTGAGAGTTTTTAACATGAATGATGTTGAATTTTATTGAAGGCCTTTTCTGCATCTATTGACATAATCATGTGGCTTTTGTCATTGGTTCTGTTTACATGATGGATTACATTTACTGATTTGCATATGTTGAACCAGTCTCACATCCCAGGAAATGCATGCAGGACTTAAAGCCTAAATGATGGGTTGATAGGTTCAGCAAACCACCATGGCATATGTATACCTGTGTAACAAACCTGCATATTCTTTGCTTGTATCCCAGAACTTAAAGTAAAATAAAAAATATATTAGGAAAAGAAGATTATCCTTTGGGAATTAAACTGCAGTCATCACATACAAAATGTATTGCAAGAGAGATATACAAAAAGGAAAAAAGAATTTTCTTCTCACTTCCAAGAATAGGATAGTAATGAATTCTATTTTGAGGGTGAAATGACCAGTCATCTTAAAGCAACAGAATGAGTCCCAGGCTTCAGTTAATAGCTAACCTTGACTATAAATTTAAAACGTTGGTACATCTAAAAAAAGGAGTTATCAATCAAAAAGGGATTGTGTCAACCATGGAAAAAAAGAAAATCACAAAAATTGGTGATATTCATCCAAATAGTTTCCAACAGAGTAACAGCTTTCTATAATACACTATACATAGTATAACCCCTTTGGTAAGGTTATCTCTACAGAAAGGATAGATGAATCGGATGATTTTTAACTTTTACCATTAAACAGATACTTTATTTAAAAAAAAAGTGAATCAGATTGTAGCTCAACTACGTTTAGGAGCTCATAGAGGCTCTCCACTACAGAATAAAAGTCAAAGTCCTTATGATGGCCTAGAAGGCCACATGATCTGTTCCCACCCCCACCTTTTCATGTCTCTGATCTCCTCTCCTACTACTATTTTTCATGCTTATACCACTCTGCTGTCACCACATAAGCCTCTTGGTTGTACCTTATATCTTCCAGGCACACTCCCACCTCAGAGCCTTGCACTAGCCATTTCCTCTACATGGAACACTCTTGTTAAATGATATGTGACCAACGCTTCACTTCCTACAAGCCTTTGCTCAAATTTCACCTTTTTAATAACGCCTATACATACCATGCTGTTTAACACTGCCATCTGCCACTCTCAGGAATCTCAGCCCCCTTTATCCTGCTCTACTTTTTGTTGTATTCCACAGTGCTTACAATCTCACATTATTATTGTTAGTTCATGTATTACACTTTTTGCCCATTGTCCTTCTAACACACTAAAAAGAAAGCTCTATAGTAGTAATACTTATCTGCTTTGTGGTGTTTTCTAAGCACCTAGAATAATGCCTAGCACACAGTTTTGATCAATACATACTTTGGATCCCTCTCTTCTAAATTCCAACGATACTCATTCTTTTTTTTTTCTTTTTTTCTTAATCCCCTGGGCACCTACCCCTGAGTACCATGCACTGGCCGACCCCTGGAGTTCTACCTTGCCCCATTCCTGAGTGCCCTCCATGTGTGCCTCCCCTGACCATGCCCTCTGTAGGGCCCTGGGTACCTATTCCACCAACTGGGTGCCAGTCCTTAGCCCACCCTTTTGGATGTCCATTCCCTCCCACTCTGGGTGTCGGCAGCCTGGGTGCACTTCCCTGCCAGCATGAATGGGCTGTCCATCAGGCTGATATCACCTTGGTAAAATTCGCCACCATCGTCTATTCTTCACCTTTGCAGGATTAGAAGTATAGTTTGCAGCTACCATTAACATCCCTCAGATAACCAAGCCAACAATACTAATGATAGAACAAGAATGCCAGCTTACCAATCTTAGACTTAAAATAGAAGTACCAAAGTTACCAGATGTCCACAGCTCTAAAAGTCCATTAACTTCCTGCACAAGCTACATGGAAACACAAATTATAATCAGAAGGCTCAGAGTCAGAACAAGAAGTATTTACATGATTTGGGTATCTGATGGTGTTAGATGCTAATTAGCTTGTATCTTCACAAGGGAGCCATATCCAGTGTCTACTGGTAGAGATCACAGGCAAGGCACTTTCCCTGCACAGTGCTAACCAGCCTCTCCTGAATCATTTATTCAACACATTTCTTGGGTGCTTATGATGAGTCATGTAGTGTGGGAGGCAGGCACTGAATATACAGGGACAAATAAGACAAAATAGCTCTTGTTCTTGCTTTTGAAGAGTTTGCTTTCTAGTGAATAAGGCAAATATTAAGCCAATAAACATATAATGAAGCGAGATGATCACAGGCTGTGCTGGGAGCAATAACTAAAACAGAGTGATGTGTTAAAGCTATTCCAGATAGGGTTGTCATGGAAGAGCTCAGTGGAGCCTGGCGATGAATGTGAGGCAGTCGTGAGATGAGCTGGAGGAAGCTTTCCCACCAGGGGCAGCAGCAAGTGCAAAGGCCCAGTGTAGGGGGTAAAAGAGGAGATGGGTTACTTTTTAAAAGCAGAAAGAAGCTAGCCAGTAGAAGTGCAAGAGAGGTATGGGATATATTTGGACAAAAAGGCAGGTCTTGGAAGTTTTCACAAAATCTTGGTAGGTAATTTGGATTTTCAAGGCACTAGCAAGTACATTCTGAAGAAAAATTTAGAGGAATGTAAGAATAGATGGTAGGATACCATTTAGGAGGCTATTATGAGAGTTCATGCAAGAGATGCTAGTGGCTTAGACTAGGAAGATGGTAATAAGGATGAGAAGCAGAAAAATTGAGTATATTCTGGAGGGATATATCTCACTCATAGGATTTCTTTTTCTGAGACAGAATGTCACCACTGTTGTGCAGGCTGGAGTGCAGTGGCATGGTCTAGGCTCACTGCAACCTCCGCTTCACAGGCTCAAACCATCCTCCCACCTCAGCCTCCCAAGAAGTAGTAGTGGAGACTACAAGTGCACACCGCCACACCTGCCTAATTTTTGTATTTTTAGTAGAGATAGGCTTTCACCATATTGCCTCAAACTCCTGATCTCAAGCGATCCACCCGCCTCACCCTCCCAAAGTGCTGGGATTACAGGTGTGAGTGACTGTGCCCAGCCGCATTCATGGGATTTTAAGTTGGAATGAATATAGTGAGGAGAGTAAATAAAAAGGAGAAATCAAAGATTAACTGGTTTCAGTTTGAACAACCAGCTGGATAATGGTGCCATTTCCTAAAATGTAAATAGAGAGGGGAACAGATTTGTGGGTAGAATAGAAAATCAGGGGCATGTCAAGCTTAATATCCAGGTGGAAGTACTAAGTTATCAATGAGTCTGCAGTTCAGAGAAGAGGGCAGGCCTAGAGTCATCAATTTGTGAATCACCAGCTTAAAGGTGGTAAGGGACCTAGGCACAATGTGACATGTGTAGGAAGGGAAGGGTAAGGAAGGGAGACCAAAACCCATTCTGAAGGCACTCCCATATTTAAGGGCCAGATCTACAAGGAGAGGCCAACAAAGAAGACTCAAGACAAACTTCAGCTGGAAGAGAACCTATAGAGTGATAAAACAGAGGCAAAGAGATAATGTTTGGAAAGGGAAAGTTTTAAAAGATAAGCTAAACGTTGAGCAAATGAACAAATATATCAATGTTTTTGGAAGCCAGGATAATCAAGATTGGGGAAGGGTAAAACAAATATGGGGAAGGGTAAAACAAATATAGGAAAGGGAAAGGGAAAGGGAAAGGGAAGGAAGAACACTGTGGTATTGGATTGCTAGATTGGAATTGAAGGTATCATGATGAACTTATGAAAAGGCCTAGAAAACAGTGGCATCCCCATACAATGAACACATTTAGCACCTAAATTTTGAGTTCTAAAACCATTCCCTACTAAAAGAAACCAACCCTTTTTGAAGAAATTGTTGGTTCTAGCATTGGGGCAGGGAACATATGTGATAAATCTGCAATATCTTATTGAACTAGAAAATGAGAAAATGCTAAAAAAATGAAAAAAAAAAAGATTGGATGTGATGTGTTCAAAGGAAGGACACAGACATCAGCTTTCAGGGACACCACCTTAATTAAATATACACACGTAATGTCACACGGTAATTAGACAAACAGTAGCATCCCCATAGCAGTGAACCTCCTCATGTGATACACTAAGAAGGACAAAGAGTTTCTTCTGGGATCCTTGCTCCCCAGAAATGTATAAATTGAAAAATAATCCTGGGGAAACAACATACAAACTCAACTGGAGAAATTTTCTACAGAATAATTGACCTATACTATTCAAAAATGTCAATGTCACAATAAACAAGAAAAGGCTGAGGAAGTGTTCCAAAGTATAGGGTACTAAAGAACTACGACAACTAAAGGCAATGTATGATGCTGGATTGGATCTTGGATCAGGAAATAAAATGCTATAAAGGACACTATTTGCAAAATTTAAATACTGTCTGTTAGATAATAGCATTATATCAATTTTAAATTTCTTGATTTAAAAAATTATATAGTAGCTATGTAAGGGAATCATCTTAAAAAAGTACAGACTGAAGTATTTAAGGGTAAAAAGCCAAAATGTCTGCAACTTACTCTTAAATGGTTCAGAATAAAATCATGATATGTGTGTATTTGTACAAACATTTTTACAGTAACAATTAGTGATTCTGGAGGAAGGGCATATGAGAGGGTTTTTTTTTTTTTAACTATTCTTCCACCTTTTTTATATTTTGAAATTGCAAAATAAAGTTTAGTAAGATAAAGGTAGAAAGATGTACTTTGGACTTAGCAATATGGAAGTCATTGATGAATTTGATCTATAGTTTTAAGAGTCTCAGCCATGAAATCATAGCCTTTGCTAGCTTTCTACCTAAGTATTTTTAAATTTCTCTCAGATTATGAGTTAAATCTTTCTTTTATATTTTCCAACTGGATTGTTTTTGTAATTTTTATGTGTTTCACCTGTTCTGCAAACTGTGGCAAAAGTCATGAAATAAGAAACAGAAGATGTAAAACAATGGGAAAAAGGTAAAGGGAAATCTCTATGACATCAGTCTAGGCAATGGCTTTTTGGATCAGACCCCAAAAGCACAGACAACAAAAGCAAAAATAGGCAAATGAGATTACCTCAACCAAAATGCTTCTGCATAGCAAAGGAAACAATCAAGAGAAGAAAGAGACAACCTACAGAATGGGAGAAAGTATTTGCAAACCATGTCTCTAATAAGGGGTGAATATTCAAAATACATAAGACATGCAAACAACTAAATAGCAAGAAAACAAATAATCTGATTTTAAGATGGGCGAAAGACCTAAATCAATATTTCTCAGAAGAAGACAACAAATGGCCAGCAGGTTTATGAAAAAAATGTTCACTATCATGAATCCCCAGGGATATGCAAATTAATACCACAATGAGATATCACCTCAGACCTGCTAGAATGGCTATAATCAAAAAGACAAAGAGTAACAAGTGTTAGCGAGGAGGTGGAGAAAAGGGAACCCTTTCGTGCTGCTGGTGAGAATGTACATTAATACAGCCATTATGGAAAATAATATGGAGGTTCCTCAAAACATTAAAAATAAAATTATATGAACCAGCAATCCCACTACTGGGTATATATCCGAAGGAAATGAATCATTATATCAGAGATATCTGTCCTTCATGTTTACTGCAGCACTATTCACAATAGCCAAGATTGGAGTAAACCTCAGTGTCCATCAAAGGGTGAATAGATAAAGGAAATGTGGTGTATATACACAATGGAATACTAGTGAGTCTTCAAAAAGAAAAAAAAAATCTGTCATTTGCAACAACATGGATGAACCTAGAGGACATTACATTAAGTGAAATAAGCCAGACACAAAAAGACAAATATTTGCATGATCTCACTTATATGTGGAATCTTAAAAAAGCTGAACTCATAAAAGTAGCTACTAGATTGATGGTTACCAGGGGCTGAGAGAGGAGGGTGGTTGGGAAGATGTTGGTCAAAGGATACAAAAATTTTTGTAAGACAGGAGGAATAACTTGGAGAGATCTACTGTATGACAACTATAGTTTATAACAATGTATTGTGTTCTTGGACATTGCTAAGAGAGTAGATTTTAAGTGTTCTCACCCCAAAAGTGAGTATGTGAGGTAATACATGCTAATTAGATAAATTTAGTCATCCCACAATGTATATATATTTCAGAATATCCCCTTGGCACAGTGGCTCACACCTGTAATCCCAGCAACTTGGGAGGTGGAGGATTGAGGATTGTTTGAGCCCAGGAGTTCAAGACCAGCCTGGGCAACATAGGAAGACCCTGCCTCCACAAAAATAAAACATAAAGAAGTAGCCAGACATGTAGCATGCACCTGTAGTCCTAGCTACTTGGGAGACTGAGGCAAGAGGATCCCTTGAGCCCAAGAGTTAGAGGCTGCAATGAGCTATAATCATGCCACTGCACTCCAGTCTGGGCAACAGCACAAGACCCTGTCTCTAAATAAATAAATAAAAATATCATATACACAATAAGCATACACCATTTTTGTTCATTTAAATAGTTAATAATAATACCAAATGTCTTTGTAACATCTACTGAAATTATCATTTGATTTCGCTTACTGGGCCTATTAATAGCTATGTTATCAATTCCATATGTCAAACATCTTAGTAGCTCTAGAATAAAACCTACTCAGTTATGGTAACCTATTCATTTAATATATGGTTTCTAGGTTCTTTATTTAGGATTTTCTCATTGATATTTTTAAATTACACTGGCCCATATGTTTTTATGTGAGAGTATGTGTGGGATAGAGAGAAACATATGATTGCTTTGTCATTTTTGGCATTCAGTGTTTTGTTGGCTTTATAAAATAAATTTGGTAACCTTGTCGGTCTTCTAAACATTTCCAAAGTATAAAAATCCTTTGTTTTATAAAGCTTCGAAGGCTTTACCCATAAAATGATCTGGGCTCAGAATGTAATATTTTAAGATCATTTGTTCTATCTTCCTTGGTATAGGTTTTCTATTTTTTTCTTGCGTCAACTTTAGTAACTTATTTTTTTCTCTGAGATTATTCATCATGTATGTAAATACATGTAAATCCTCTTTCTCTCTTGGGCGTTATAGTCTTCAAATGTATGTGTAAGGAGCCATCAGAGAGAGAGTGAACAGAAAGAGTGCCTATACACAAGGAGTGGCTGCCCAGGTTCTGGCTGGTGTGAAACATTTATGTCCCAACCAGGGCAAATTGCGATTTTGTGGGAAGATTGCACCTTCTTCCTACCTGCTTTCTCAAGGTAAAGACAGAGTCAGTTACCAATTATGATTTACAGAAACTACTTCCTTGCTAGCAAAAAACACCACCTCATCTGTTATTTATGATATTATAAGATCATAAATTTGATTTATAACCCAAAACATTTATAGGAAGAAAAAACTGGTTTTGATTTATAATCTAAAACATTTTACGGAAAGAAAAGGAAAAGTCTTAATATGACTATGTGAACTTGAGCCAGGGGGCTGCAACAGTAACTACAAAGTTCCAGTTGACAGAAGTAAGTGAAACCAAAACAGTCCTCAGATCTTTTCTCTAAGCCTGTCTGAAATCCAGCCATGCTAAGAGCTTAGGACTATCAATTGCCCATTTGCTTAGATTACTTTCCAACATACCCTGGTTCATTCTTAGGTACTTAAACATTTGTCTATTTAGTTATGTTATTTTGACTGAAACGTCAGACAAATTTTTTTTTGGCACCGAGATCCTTGTTCCACAGAATTAGTCAATGCCAGCGATGTCTGATGAAATCTAAAAATGTCAGCACTCAGAAAAATGTTCAAACCTCCTTCTATTGCTGCTATCTCAGACACTATGATGTGTCACAATGCAGATATAATGTAATATAAAACTTCTAAATACAATTTCAGCTTTGAGTCTGCAGTACTCAAACAGATACAGATTTCGTGTGCAATAGATTTACTTTCTTGCTAGATTTTTGTCTTATCTGTTCCCAGAAAATCAGTCATTTATCTAGACAAAGACCCATGATAGATTATTTTCTCCTTCACTTGATTCCATTCTTGCCCCCTAACTTATCAATTTTTATTTTTTTAAATGTCTCAAGTTTCAGTTTTTAAGAAACCAATAATGTGATACTAATATGTTTCAAAAAGAAAATAATAAATTAGCTATCATGGGATGTCATTCTAACTTTTTGAAGCTGATTTTATTACGGGACATTCTAGAGTGAGTCTGTGCCCACTTATCAGTGTTGTTTTAAAGTCTATCTGTTGGGACCTGAACACTCAGATATTTCAGCTCTCCAGGTGCTTCTTATGAAGTAAAATACCTATGCTTGGAGTTCAAACATTTTTGAAAGACATGTTAAAATTGATTCCTATATTAGTTCATTCTCATACCCCAGACTGGGTAATTTATAAAGGAAAGACGTTTAATGAACTCATGGTTCCACACGGCTGGAGAGGCCTCACAATCATGGTGGAAAGCAATGGAAGAGGAAAGGCATATCTTACATGGCGGCAGCAGGCAAGAGAGCTTGTGCAGGGCAACTTCCATTTATAAAACCATCAGATCACATGAGACTTATTCACTACCATGAGAACAGTATAGGGGAAACAGCCCCCATGATTCAATTATCTCCACCCAGCCCTGCCCTTGACACATGGGGATTATTACAATTCAAGGTGAGATTTGGGTGGGGACACAGACAAACTATATCAACTCCCTACCTTTTCAACGGCTTGAAGTCATTAATGGTGAAGTTGTAACACATTTGGTTCAGGTGACATCACCTTTTAAAAATCCTAATAAGATTAGAACAAATTCATTTTTAGTCTAAACTTCTTTAGAAATAAGACATTTTCAGATTATACTTAAATTTAAGAGGAAATGTACATTCATAACAAATTATTATTATCCTTTTCAAGACCTGCATTATATTTAATGCCTTTTAAAAATGTGTAACCACATCTCTGTGTTTATAAAAGAATAAAATGACTTCAGTTCCACTCCTAGGTCACTCCTATCTGAGTTGGTTTGGAAGGTGGCGGTTATGTGGGACATGGAGCCCTTCTGACTGCTTGCTGCTGACTGTGCTATACCCTCCTCTCAACAGCAGTCAGAAGTTTTACCTGCCTCTCCTACACATGAAACTGATATGAAAATGGCCCTTTGAAATAAGAGATGTGGGAGTAGCCTTAAATTATTCAGGATCTTTATTGTTAATGAATGTGCTTCTGTGAGCCCTTAAAAATAGTGCAGCCTCAAAGATTACTGTTTTGCATACAATTGCTAGACAGCCAGAAGAAGAATCAACTCTGCATGGGAATGCTATATCTGGAAACCTGATTTCACTTAGCTTCTGTCTTCCAGAACTGCCGAGTCATTTTTACAGAGGTTCGACTAGAAGGCTTCTCTGGGGAAACTAAGAAAGGTTTGGTGTGGCGGCAGATAGATCATATCTTCAGCTGTCCTGTTGACTGGCCGGGAGGCTGGACGCTTCTAGGCCTACCCGGGAACTTCAGGAATTTCTACACCAAGAAGAGTTCCAAACTGATTTCTCATGCTACAACTTTTCTAAAAAATTGTATTTGAATATATATGGAAACTTGCTAGGTTTTGGGAAGTCTTAGGTTACACTATAGCTATTATTATTATTATTATTGAGACGGAGTCTTGCTCTGTCACTCAGGCTGGAGTGCAGTGGTACATCTCGGCTCACTGCAACCTCTGCCTCCCGGCTTCAGGCCTCCCGGCTTCAAGCAATTCTCCTGCCTCAGCCTCCTGAGCAACTGGGATTACAGGCGCCCACCACCACGCCCGGCTAATGTTTGCATTTTTAGTAGAGATGGGGTTTCACCATGTTGGCCAGGCTGGTCTTAAACTCCTAACCTCAGGTGATCTGCCTCCCTCAGCCTCCCAAAGCACTGGGATTACAGGTGTGAGAGCCACTGTTCCTGGCCGCTGTTATATTTTTAAAGAATGAAAGTAATCAGATTTTTCTTTAATTTTGCTTTTTGTAAAATGTTATTTATCTGCCCAAATAACTTGTGCTCTAATCCATTCATTCATTAGAAGGGGGGTAAAGTATTATTTAAATTTAATTATCGTATAACTTCTAAAAACAGTTTTAAACTACCCATGATAACACAGGTAGTTATGTACCCATGTTACATCTTTTTCTGAGAACTAATAAGCCTTTTCTTATACCATAACCCATTCTTTTTGTTGAAAATGAATATATATATATATATAATATATATTAGACACACACAGAGACTTCAAAAATTCATGGAAAAAAGGAATTAAAAGATAAAAATAAAAACAAATGTATTTCTCAGCATAAGCCTTAGCAAGTTCAAGACACTTTTGTAAGTGATAATACCAGCCATTTAGTCCATCCTTAAAGAATCGAGGGTACTGAGAATTTAACCATGTCAGTGCAGTCCTTTTGACATTGTTAACTGAAGAAAACTAGGTGCCCTTTAAAGATTTTTTAAGATTAGGAAACAAAAAGAAGAGAGAAGGAGCCAAATCAGAATTGTAAGGTGGATCCCTAATGATTTCTCTTCAAATCACTTGCAAAATTGTCCTTATGTGATGAGAAGAATAAGCAGAAGCAGTGTCATGGAGGACTCGCTGGTGATGCTGTCCTGGGTGTTTTTCTGCTAAAGATTTTGCTAACTTTCTCAAAACGCTCTCATAATAAGCAGATGTTATTATTCTTTTGGCCCTTCAACAAGCAAAATACCTGGAACATCCCAAAAACTGTTGCCAGAACCTTTTTTCTTGATAGGTCTGCTTTTGCTTTGACTGGACCACTTCCTTTTCTTGGTAGCCATTGCTTTGATTGTACTATGTCTTCAGGATTATACTGGCAAAGCCATGTTTCATCTCTTGTTACAATTCTTCAAAGAAAGCCTCCAGAATCTTGGTCCCACATGTTTAAAATTTCCACTGACTCTGCTTTTGTCTGCAGCTGATCTATGTGCAATGGTTTTGACACCCTTCTAGTAGAAAGCTAGCGCAACTTCAATTTTTCAGTTAGAATTGTGTAAGCTGAATCAGTTAAGCTATCTATGGAGTTGGCTATTGTTTCTTCTGTTGTTTGTCCTCTTAAATTACAGCATTCACTTTTCTTTAAAGAAAAACTTCATTCTTTTCTTGCAAATTGATGTGGATGGTCTGTTGCTGTGGGTTTCATTTTCCACATCATCTCATCCCTTCTCAAAATGAGTTATCTCTCGGTGAACTACTGATTTCTTTTGTCTTTTCTTTTTTTTAAATTTAATTTTATTTTAAGTACTGGTATACATGTGTAGGGGGTGCAGGTTTGGTACACAGGTAAATGTGTGCCATGGTGATTTGCTGCACCTATCAGCCCAACACTTGGGTATTAAGCCCTATATGCATTAGCTATTTATCCTGATGCTCTCCCTCTTCCTGTACCTCCAACAGGCCCCAGTGTGTGTTGTTCCCCTCCCTGTGTCCATGTGTTCTCATTGTTCAGCTCCCACTTATAAGTGAAAACATGCAGTCTTTGGTTTTCTGTTCCTGTATTAGTATGCTGAGGATAATGGCTTCCAGCTCCAGCCATGTCCCTGCAAAGGACATGATCTTGTTCCTTTATATGGCTGCATAGTATTCCATGGTGTAAACTACTGATTTATTTGGGGCATTGTCCCCATGCGGCATTGTCCCCATAAACTTTTTGTAAAGCATCAATTATTTCACTATTTTACCACCCAAGCTTCACCATAAATTTGACGTTTGTTCTTGCTTCCATTTTAGCAGAATTCATGTTGCTCTAAGAGCTATTTTCAAACTGGTAACCTTATCCTTCTTAGTGCTTCAGACTAAATCCTGTTCAGACATGCTTCAACATGCTAGTGTGAGTTTATTTTGGTACAAAAAAAATTTTGAAATCCTTGCCTAGTTTTTTCAAAATACACATTTTCCACAAATCTTTCGTGTGTGTGTTGTTTGAACAATAGTTGCAACATGAAACAATTAACAAAGGTAGCTAATTGACCACTCTTTTAAAAATTATTAACAGAATCCTATGTATACATATACATAATGTGTATATATATATGCACATATGTGACAAATTGATAGCTTTTGTTAGAAATTTAATATGTAGAATTATTTAGCATAGTGTTATTAGAAATTTAAGAATTGAGAGTTTCAAATTTTGTTCTTAAAGTTCAAGTAAATTGATATCATCTTAAAGTAAGAATACAGTCCACTCTTAAAATTATAATGCCTCAAAGGCTCTAAGTCATCATGGTATTAGTTTCAGGAGCTGTTCTCAGTTTTCTGAGAAGCGTGGCCAGTATCGAGAGCCTCTACTTCTATGTTTCTCCTTGTTTTTTCCTCCCAAGATATTTCAGTCTCCTTGAACACCTTGCAGTCACTTTCCACAGGTAAAATGATTTGTTTAGTTGCCTTTTTGTTCCCCTGGCCTCATTCCTCTGCTGCAAAACCTTCTGCTTAAAATACTGGTTCATTTCTAGTTACAGGAACCCACCTGCCATCTGTCATTCCAGGAAATTTGTGAAATGGATCCAGATAAACAAGGTGAGTATTATTGTCAAGTTTATGGGCATAGTTTGTAAACAGAAAAATTAGGCACAGATGTTATATTTTCAGACCTCTGATTTGAAGAAGAGTAAACATTTGGCAAATTTCTGGCTGAAAAGAAACTGTTATTTGATTAAAGTGGTTTTCTCTTTCTTCTAAACAGAAATCCACCATGTACTGAAGAATATTTGGTCTATTGTCTCGAAAGCACCAAAAATAATCTAACAAAAGACTTGATGTCAACATAATTACATTTGAATTGCTGTTCAAATACACACCAACTATTGCCTTAGTTTTATGTATATTCATAGTTTACTATTAAAATGAACTTATCGTATATATTTTAATGTCATGGGCAAGTTCACAGTACTGTGTGGTTCAAGTTGGGAGAAAGGCCTCACGGTTGTCACTATATGAAAATTTTATAAGTGGATATGGAGAAACTAGTTCCCCTTTCTTCTAACTTCGCTGAATGCCAAGAACTGATCTGTGGCATTTCTATTGCTAGATCTATTTGCAGCCTTACTCCCCTAACCAAAATCTACATTGTTATCTTACTTGTTTTATATGAAATTCTGTATAATCCCTAGTTGTTCATCTAAAACAACATTATAAATAATTCCAATACCTTTGGGTTTTCCAAATTTGGGCTCTCATATTAATACGCTTTACACAAAGCAGTAGGTAATCCATTCAACTCTCAATTTTCTTTTTCTAAGGCAGTGTGTCTCAAAATTAGCATGCATCAGAATCACCTGAAAGGTTTGTTAATATGCTGCAAAGTTTGTGATTCTGTGGGTCTGGGGAAGAGTTCAGGAATGTGCATTTCTAACAGTTTCCCAGGTGACCTGATGCTGCTGACTTGGGACCACACTCTGAGGACCACTGGTCTAAAGCATGTATTTTGGATCATCAAAGTAGATGATGGACATTTGAAAGAATTGTATTACATCCACCTTAGTGTCTGTGGAAAATAAATATACTGATGGAGCTAAGCAAAAACAAGAATCCCGGTCAAAAGATATTTCCCAATCATATTGCTTCCATGAACAAGAAATGTAGCTTGTGTTACTATTTCTTTAAGCATCTAAAACTACTTTGTTCATAGCTTTGGGCATGATACATTTGGTAATTTCTTCCTTTCTTTAGTTTGTTTTTTTTTGTTTTTGCTTTTTGCATTATCAAAAAAAAATGTAAGTTAGCCTTTAGGAAGTGGGTCTGGTGTTGGCTTACCTGGCCTCCTCATTCATTTCCCATGTTGCACTGTATCACAGCTTGCTGTGTTATGCTGCATAACTTCATCAGATGACGCTGCAAAGCATAACTTGACAGGAGAGTGATGGCCAGATGGTAGAGCAGCTACAGAGTCGCTCCTCCACCGAGAGCAGCATCTGGGAACTTGCAGAGCCCCTTGTCTGCTGATTCTCTGTATCTGCTTGGTGCATCTAAGAGGAACCAGGGCACAAACACTGGCCAGTTTCCAGAGGAAAGAAATGTTGGGCATTACACTGTTGTAAATTATTTCCACCCTATTATGCCTACTCTCAATTTGTTTTTTTTCTCCAGACATAGGACAGAGGAGTTTCTGACATCTCCCATTCTCTAACATTGTTGTCTTATTTGAAAACTAAGCATTTTTAAAGCCTAAGGAAATGGTGAATAACAAAAGATTTACAGCAAAAAATTGTAGTGTTTTTTGTTTTTTTTTTTTTTAATATGTTTGCACCTCTTGAAAAAGAAAGGAAAACATGTAGAGGGATTTTAAACCACCTCTCTTGTTTGGGCGACAATGTTTAGGCACAGCCCGCTTCACCTGAGGTAGGGGTCTTTAATTCATGATCATATGCTGACTGTTGGATCAATACACGTTCAGAGAGAGGCCTGTGGCATGCTCTCACTACTTTGAGACGGCTCTGGCCTGGTTCAGCACTGTAATCCCCTTTGTGGCTCCACACAGCGCCTGGCACTCAGTATCTTACGTGTAACAGCCAGGACTTTACCCACAACACTCAAGGGCAAGACACATCATTTCCTAAATCAAAATCAAGTCACTGTACCTTGATATGAAATTTAGGCTGAGTTAAGTTTGGGAGGGAACTATCCCTGGGAGACAAACAGAAAGCTCTAAGGCTGCTACCTTAAACCTTGGTCAAGGCCCTGATTGAAGTCCACTGTGACCACCACTTGTGATGCTCTCTGCCGTTGGCTTTGTATTCCACTTGAAGACATGGGACTCCATATCAAGACTGGACACAGAAGTCCTCGTCATGCCTGTGGCTGGCCTCCCTGGCTACACCATGCAGCCATGCCTCCACTCAGGGGTCTGCTAGGAAGGGCAGCCCTGGAGACACCTCCTAAACCCAATCTTAGTCAGACATTTCCCAACTTCTTGTCCAGGCCTCAGGCTCTCTTCCACCTCCAGGAAAATTCCAGATTAATTTTTTCATGGGCCTATCCATCTTCTCATATGAAGGCCTGAGTGGAGGTGACTTTAAGAGTGGCCCTTATGTGGTGGCTCATGGCTGTAATCCCAGCACTTTGGGAGGCTGAGGCCGGCAGATCATGAGGTCAGGAGATTGAGACCATCCTGGCTAACATGGTGAAACCCCATCTCTACTAAAAATACAAAAAAAAAAAAAAAAAAAAAAAATTAGCCGGGCATGGCAGTGTACACCTGTAGTCCCAACTACTCAGGAGGCTGAGGCAGGAGAATGGCATGAACCTAGGAGGCGGAGCTTGCAGCAAGCCGAGATCGTGCACCTGCACTCCAGCCTGGGCGACAAAGAGAGACTCCGTCTCAAAAAAAAAAAAACAAAAAAACAAAAACAGTGGCCCTTAAACACAGAGACATTGTTAGATCTCCCAGAGGAGTGAAAACAGCTTAGACTTACAGGATGAACACAGAAACATTGCCTTTCCATTCTTTAAATTCTCCCCTTGCTGCAAGAACAAGACAAAAATGAATGTCACCACAAATTACCTTGCCACGTATGTTTGAATCAAAGAAATACACCAAGCAGTTCCTTGTTTCATTTTTGCTCAGGGCCTATTCCAAGGCTGGAGACTCACTGTGTCTGTCTTCTGTCTTACTCTCTTTCTTTGCCTGTCTGTCTGTCTCTCTCTCTCTTTGTCTCTCTCTCTCTCTTTCAGTTTGCTTCTAGGCTGTGTTTCTAGTCACAAAACTCCCCAGCACACCCTGCTAACACCTTATTGCCTGAGTTTTATGTTAATCAGCTGACATTACATTTGAAAGTAGTTTCATTTTCCTCAGGACTTCTTCCTCTGGGCATCACAATTATACAAGTAAGTCTTGGCCTCAGAGCTTGCTTGTGTGTGAAATCCTTGCCTCAGTATGAGCATTTCTGGGTGTAAACTCTAATTGGAATTCGTTATCACCGGAAATACTGGAGATGCACGGCTGCTTGGCAGTTCTTTCCAAAGTTTTTGACTGATTTCCTCTTTCACCCTTCACTGTAACCGTGCAAATCTTCACTATTCCTCAAGTTTTCCACCCCACCACCTCCTCCTAACTCTAAGTGTGTGAACATGCCCCTAACTTTACAAAGAAAACAGAAGCTCTCAGACATGGCCATTTCCCCAGCCCATCATCTCCTTTTATAAGTCCTGTCAGGCAATGAGAGGTGGCTTCTTACCAAAGCTAATTCCTTCACCTGTGCGTTTTCCGCCCTCTCTCTACTGCAGCGATGGGAGCAGTTAGCAATACTTCAGCGATTGTGGCATTAAACTTACCTCAAAGAGGCTGTTACCTCATAAAGTTAATAACCCAATCAAGAGATCTACTGTGCAGCATGGTGACTATAGTTAATAACAATGTATTATATTGTTGAAAATTGCTAAGAGAATAGATTTTAAATAGTCTTACCACAAAAAATAAATATGTGACATAATATATATGTTAATTAGCTTGATGTAGCCATTCCACGAGATATACATATTTTGAAACATACTGTGCATGATTAATATATACAGTATTTATTTGTTAATTAAAACAAATGAAAATAAATTAAATAACCAAAGGAAGGACTAGCTTTCCTGGGCTGGGAGACTGTCACCAGGAAGCAATTTTTCTCCATCTCTAAGTTCATCTCTGCTCACCCTTGTGTGTTGATTTCATTCTCAATGAAAATGAGAAAACACGGCAAGCTGTGCTACAGTGCAACATGGAAAATGAACGAGGAGCCCAGGTAAGCCAACACCAGACCCACTTCCTAAAGGCTAACTTTCACATTTTTACACAACCTGACAAGAGAGTGATTGCTGCTCCAATCTACAATTCCAAATTCCAGTCCAGAAAAAAAAAAGTCTGCTTCCCTGATAACTTGAACCAAGAGTCCTTGAACCCAGATTCATTGGAACATTCCTTGCCTGACTTTGGTGTGTACCCACCTCTGGGGAGTGCGATGGTGCTCTCACCGATGGGCTGGACCTGGGCCACGTGCCCCTGTGGAAGTGGGAGAGTTGCAGTTGACACTACTAGAATTTCATGGACTCAGATTAGGGGAGGTGGTTCACCTGGAGAAAGAAAAATGGATGCTGGGTGACTAGGGGATCATGTGCCCTCTGAAAGGGACTTTGCTACATCATATACTACCTGGATTCCCTACTTCCTGAGTCCTCAGCCCCACTCTGTCTCTCCTGGCTCCTCCTCCCTGACCTATACATACATTCTGGAATTTCTCCTGCCTTTGAAAACCAGTTTCGATTTGATGTGTTGTTCTAGCTGTGGCTCTCTTGTCTTCCCTTCACATTATAAGATCTTGAAAAAGTTGTCTGGTTGTATGTTTTCTCCTCACCTTACACTCAGTGCTCAATCCTCTGCAATTGGATTTTGACCCCCATGACTCCACTGAAACCGCTGTCACAAAGACCTTCAATAATCAAACTAGTCATGAAAAGCAGAAGCAATAAATTTCCTTTATACCAGTAGTTTTCAAACTTTCGTTTGCATCAGATTTACCCCCAGGGCCTGCTAAGACACAGGTTGTCCCCTAGATTCTCACCCCTAGATTCTGGTGTCAGAGACTTCTTAGATTTTTGTTAGAAATTGTTTTTCTCCCAAGTTCCCAGGCGATGCTGCTGCTGCTGCTGGTCCAGGAACTGTACTTTAAGGTCCACTGGTTTATACAATAATCAGTTAGAACAGGCCATTTTAACTGCCTGAAACAAACTAAGCTATTAATGTGTATGATCTTATATAGCTTTATTGAATAACATTAAAGATAATATGACTAAATAGGGAGATCTATTCTACAGTTATTTTTTCTAGATATGAAGACTGATCATTTCAGTCAAGCAACAGAAAGCTCTGTTGTGATGTTGTTATAATCTCTTAAATTAAGTAACAATCAAATTTGGAGCAATGGAAAAAATTTAAAATTGTGGGTCCTTAAGAAAGGTAAGAGAAACAATTTAGGAAGTATATTGCCTATATTTTCTTATTTAAAATGTGCAAATACCCTTTGAGGAATGTACTGTAATTCCCATTCATCTGATGACGAAACTGAAGATCAAAAGTAACTCATTTTAAGAAAAATGAAGGAACAGAACTAAGTATAGCTGGCTCCAGAGCTCTCTCCCCTCCTCTACACTGTGAAATGGTCAAACACACTCAGTGCCTAGCAGGGCTCGGGAATGCTCGCTCTTGTTGTACTGCTATCGGTGGTGGTAACTCTCAAAAGAAGGTATATTAACAATTCTTTTTCTTATTATAAAAATAGCATATACTTTTTATAGAGAATTTAGGTAATACTGAGTAGAGAGAAAATAACCATGAACACTAATAATTCAAGCACTCAGAGATGTCCACTGTTAACAGTTTGATGGATGGTACTAGAAGTTAAGCTCCACAAGGGTGGCCATCTTTATCTGTCTAGTTGAATGCTCTATTTCAAGGGCCTAGAATCATGCCAGGGCCATATAGTAAGGGCTCAATAAATATTGGCTAAATGCATGAGTAGATGGATAGGTTTGGGGTCTTTTTCATTTATGCATAAATACATGTGTCCACGTATAACTAGAATCTATTTGCAAACTTGAATTTATATTTTACATGTAGTTTTTTTATCCTGTTTGTTTCAAAGGCCATTGACTTTTTATATAAAAAGTGGACAGATTGATGGAGTATTCCCCACTTTTTGGTGGACTGAGAAGGTGAACTAGGTTCACCCGTAGCCCTAGAATAATGTAAGTCTATTATTATTTGTTTACAGAAAGAAAAAAGAGCTCTAAACCTTAATTTCCTCACCTGCAAAATAAAGTAAGCTTATCTGATCTCTAGGATTTCCTTCCAGGATGTGGGATTTATATAATGAGACAGTACTTTATTCATAATACTTTATGTTTTCTTTACAGATGCTCTTAATAGTATTGAGAATTCCATTTACAGAACAGCCTTCAAATTACGATCAGTGCAAACTCTGTGCCAGTGTAAGTATAGGCTCTCCTGAAATATTTGAAATAATCTGAGCTTGATATGTGATGTAAAATTCATAGAGAAAACAAACACTTCCCCCATGCCGTGGACTGCTGGATTCCGGAAGTCTGGATTTGTGCATTCAGCCCATTCGCAACAGAGAAGGTGGAGGGATGGGAAAACATCGCGTGCTTGCAACTCATGTGTAGTTTTGCTGATGAGCGATAGAAAATGAATGTAGATGAGGATTTTTAATTTTTTAAATATTTTCTCCACTTGGCTTCTTCTAGAAAATGTTTTTGGTTTCCTTTTCAGGATACCAATATGGACACAAAATAAAATGACAAAAAAAAGGTAGTTTCCCCCCAAATCTGTACTTTTAGATTTAAGCATAAAAATGTAAAATTCCATCTACCACATAAGATTTGCGTTTTCAAGTTGTACCTGTAATCTGTATATGAACATGCAAAAGTAGGTACAAATGAATAAATAACCCCTGGACCGTGAATTTTAAAATTATCTCGAGAATTCCCTGAGAACTGTCCCTTTTGCATTAAATTTATATCTGATTGAATGTATGGTTTTCTTTTCTTTTCTCATACTGTTATCTAGGCAAAATAAGGTAAAATATAGTAAAAACATGCATCCTGTGAAAATTTTCCAAGGTGGAAAATAAACTGGGTCCAAGCTATGAAAAACACCAGGCATTCAGCCTATCTAAAGTTATTGATTTCTCACTGCATGAAAGAAAAATCACTTCATGTAAAATGATTTCTGAAATTTATCATATCAGACCTGAGTTATGTTATATATGTGACATTTCTACTGAAGGCTGACATTTTAAAATATTTTTCCTCCTCCCTAAAAAGTTACATAGGGCAGTGGTTTTCAAATTGGGCTTCACAAAGTACATGTGAATGTGGCGTAGGGTACGAAAGAGTTAGCCAGGTGGGAAGAGGAGTTGCAAGCAAGGTGGGAAGATTTGGAGACCATATCCTCAACAGAAACAGCTCCATCCTTCTCTATTTTCTATACTATGTTTCCTTGTGTGTGTGTGTGTAAGTTGGGGGGGGGTCTCACTCTGTCACCCACGCTGGAGTGCAGTGGCGAGATCTCAGTTCACTGCAACCTCTGCCTTCCAGGCTAAAGCCATCCTCCCACCTCAACCTCCCAAGTAGCTGGGACCACAGGCGTGCGCTACCACACCCTGCTAATTTTTTGTATTTTTAGTAGAGACAGGTGTTTTGCCATGTTGCCCAGGCTGGTCTTGAACTCCTGAGCTCAACTGATCTGCCCATGTTGGCCTCCCAAAGTGCTGGAATTATAGGCATCAGCTACCGCGCCTGGCCTCATACCATGTTTCTGTATCAGGTTCCTTTGAAGAAGAAATTTTTGGTTTTAAAAACAGTTTTATGTAGATTACTGCTCTAGATAAAGAAACTCATAACTATTATTTATTATTCCAGGAACCAATAAAAGGCTAAACATTTACCCCCAATTATGCTATTTTCCTGGAGAATTTCTCTCTCAGAGAAAGTTAGCAGCAATTGTTCACATGTCCCCATCATGAACGCCTGAGTATGTACCACAGTGTAATTTGAGGATGCACAGTTTTCAACATTTTGTTATCTCTGGCATCAGAAACAGTGAATATAAATAATACTCATGGGAAATATTAACAATACACAAAATCAGTGGTTGAAAAATGTTACCTAGTAAAAAGATATCCAAACAAAAATTTAAAAACAGAAAATCCCAAACACCAAGATAAAGCATAACATGAGCTCCAAACAGGAAGATCTGGAACACATCGCTGTATAAATCTTGTGGTGAGATTAATGGACACCACTATTATCTGGTTTGGTGTAATATAGAACTCTCAGCAGGAGATGAAATCGGCCTGTGTTCAGAATGCCTGGCTCAGGTGACAGGTTTTAATGATAAAAGAGTTTACAGCCTTCACCACCTGCAGCCGGGTTTTTATTTAAGTCACATTCTGAAACTTGCTCCTCTGTTCCTTAGACTCTCCCCTTAAAAGCAATATCAGAGAACAAATAAAAATTTTTATTATACTTGCTAGATTTCTTATCTGAGGTTGATTTACGAAGTAGAGAGAAACCCAGGGTTTTATGGTTTCACAGGCTGAAGCGTTTTAAATGCCAGGAGCTCTTGGCGCTGTTGACATCCCCACCTCTCAGATGGCGCAAGTGGCTGTTTATTAATTTTATCTGTCATCCTCTCTCTGCAAGAAGCTATGGGGTTAGCTCTATTACATTCTTGTTTCTATTCATTGCCTTGTAAAAATTTTAGGAGAAGGTGGTTAAAAAATATTCAGTGTAAGAAATAAACCATTATTTTTGGTAAGCTGCTCTAGTTTTATTAAGTGCCTTCTCTAGATAATAATACTGATGGAACCAAGATTGTTAAAAGTGATATTACTGAGTTGCGGAATTCTCAGACTCTTTAGCCTAAAGATTTTTATAGAAGAGTAACTGCTCTTTTATAAAGATCACTGTTTTTTATTTAACTATGGCAATTGCTTTTTAACACACCATATTGCTTCTGAAGCTGGGCTGCAGACAAGAAAAACTATATTTGAACAGGAAAGGTAAATTTATTCAATCCACTTAATGAAGAGTATAAAAATGTTTTCCCCAACTTTTCATCACAGTGTCATAACTTTCTTGGAAAGCGTATTTTTCGTTTCTCACTTCCCTTTTTAACTTCTTTCTATAAAACAACATCCTTGAAACCGTACTGTAATAATGTTACAACTATGCTTTACTAACAGATGCACTTTTCCAAAATCAAATCAATCGGTAGAATAGTAACGCCTGAATTATGCACAAGGAATATATGTCCAAATGTAGTCATATTTCATTCCCCTTAAAAGAAAATAACGACCATAAAAAGTTCTTAATTATAAAACACTAAATGACATTTACTTCATTTGAAGCCTTTTGTTCCCATCAGAAAATAAGGCTCAATTCTTCATTTGCTTCCTACAGTGGACTTGATTGACAGCTCCCTGATTCAGCAGGTCCTACTGCATCCAAGTTTCTGGGAAGCTCGCAAGCACTCCCTTTCTGTGCAGCAGCTTTCTCAGGCACTCCAAGAGCTGTTTCAGAAGGCCAGGGAGGAAAACCCAGGGCAGGTGCATCCCAGAGCTCCCGAACTCACTCTGAGCCTTCTCACGACAATGTGCAACAGGTAAGGGTGTGGACGTCGCGCTGTGACCTCAAAGGCAATGTTTAGCTGCCAGTGGTCATTTACCATTTGGTGCTGGCTGATATTTGCTTGAGGTTTGGTATATAAGAAGCCTTCTTTGTTTTTCACTAATTTATTCCTCAGGAGTAGAACAAAGGAGTAAATGCCCATCGGTTTTATGAATATAAATGACTCATGGATAGCAACAAGAGGGGGAGAATTTCACATTATTCTTTCCTTCATACAAATTCATTCCTACTCTAGAGAAGCATACACACCTTTTGCTAGAGCGTTTACACTTCTATACATACATGTGAGAAGCGACACTTGATTCTTGTTACTGCTAGCTTCTTTGCTCATTTCTTTGTAAACTATTATCAATTTTTTATTCAGCTAGAATAAGGATGAAAATACTGCGCATGGATGAGTAACTTATAAACCAGTGTAGACCATGTCAAAGGGCTGATTACATATACTCTGAAGTCAATAGTTCTGCTAGTGTGTGGTAGGGGTGAGTGTGTTTTGTGAGCTGTAAGGTTTCAATTCCTCTGCCCCCTCCTCAATTTGGTTTACCTTATGTATCCTTGACTCAGTAGACTTCATCCTTTAGAATAAACTTTTCAAAAATCATAGTGAATTCAAAACATTTGGAAAATAGAGGAAAAAAGTAAAGAAGAAGAAATACATTATTACCCATCAGCCTGCCTCCCAGAAGCAAGCACCATTTTAACCACTGGGCAAATTCCTTACGGTTATTTCCTTTTCTAGCTTTTTTTTTTTTTTTTAATTTTTTTAACTGCCAAAACAATATACATACACATTCTCAAGTTATTTTTTCATTTCAGCTTCCTTAAACATTAAGCTTTTGACTGTCATTTCTATTATCTGTGTGTGTCTCTAACAATTCCCCTGCCTTTGATTAATTGTTTAGTAGGTTTGTAAACTAGATAGCAAATGGGTAAGGATGATTAGGCTCTGAGTGAGGGCCTGTGAACTAGATTTTTTTTTTTTTTTTTTGCATAAATATTTGCTCCTTTGCCTGCCTTTTGGTCCTTCCTTGTCTCTGTTGCTTGGTTTCCAGGCAACTGAGGCCTGAGGAAGTGATGCTACCTGCTCCATGAAGACAGGGTTTATCCCTGCATCCCTGGTGCCTGGTACGGTGCTTAGCACAGAGGAGGCATCCAATACATATTTTGGAGTGAATGCAGGAACAAATAAATGACTGGCGAAATACGTTAATTCCATGCTCTGTTCTGCTAAATTCTAGGTATAGGATAAGAGGCCACAAAAAGCTAGAACTTAGAGCACCATGTCAAAAATGCCTATTAATAGTTATAGTTTTTATCATCCATGACACCAAAGGTAACCCTGGCCCCCCATTCTTGTCTCTGTTTGTCACCGTGCAGCACAGGAACAGATTCTCTCCAGCTTATGCCTGCGGCCGCTGCCCTAATAACCCTCTCAGGAGACAGCCCTCTTACAAAATACCGAGGTAACATGCGGAGGACTACGGGTGTTCTAAAGTGCAGTGAGCCCCAAATCCCCAACCTGGTATTCTGTATCCCCACCACAAGGCCTTCTTCTTCAGCATGTACTCAGCATGACTTGTGTGTTTATTGAAGAAAAATATTTACCATTTGAGGAATTTGGAATTTTTCAAAATTTACACTTCCTAATTACTTAGTTGTTCTTGATATTTATTTCTTTAGGGATTACCTAGACACCCATAATCATTGTTGGTTTGAAGCCTGGGAGGATTCTCACATTTCTGTTTACCAACCTCATGATCTTCATCCTAGATTCACTGAACGATCAAGAGGTTGAAATGTGAATGGATTTCCATTAGTTATCAAATTATGGCTATTACAAAATCGATAGTGACTGGGCGCAGTGGCTCGTGCCTGTAATCCCAGCACTTTGGGAAGTCGAGGCAGGCGATCACCCGAGCTTGGGAGTTTGAGACCAGCCTGACCAACATGGTGAAACCCTGTCTCTACTAAAAATACAAAAAATTAGCTGGGCATGGTGGCGCACGCCTGTAATCCCAGCTACTCTGGAGGCTGAGGCAGGAGAATCACTTGAACCCGGGAGGCAGAGGTTGCGGTGAGCTGAGATCGTGCCATTGCACTCTAACCTGGGCAACAGGAGTGAAACTCCGTCTCAAAAACAAAAACACACACACACACACACAAAAACATAGTTTTGGAGGCCTTCAAAATAGTGAGCCAATAATCAAGAACATAACTTTCCTTCTCTTTCCTTTCATAGCCACAAAGAGACTGCTACTTCAAAGCAAGTACTCTTCAAAGATACATTGCAAGTATTCAATTTAAAGATTTTTCCTCCTACATGTCTAGCTCTTTTTCAGCTCTACGCGGAAAATAGCAGGGGAGGTTATGATTCTGGGCCACGCATGACGCGAAGCGTTTTGAGAAAACTACTAACAGACCTACAGCAGGTAAATCCCTAATACTTAAGAACTGTATATTTGTTTCAGTTAATTAGCCACACTTATTATTAAAGAATCTGATGTCTCCAGTGTCAAGTCTATCTTTATATATATCTCCATGCAAACTCTCTCCTCCATAGCCATTGCTGTTACTTGAGTATAACTTAACTTATACTCATAAGGTTATGAGTAGAAGGTTATGAATTATACTCATACTCATGAGACTAAAGCTAATGGTGTCTATAGATAAGAATTATTTGCATTGCTGTAAGTTTGCTACAAGTTAACTTTACTCTCTATAGAGTTGTAAAAGAGCCTCACAAAGACAATGATGTATCTCTCTATAGGTACAGAGAATCACCACTGAAAACATATCCAGTAGTCTCTTTTGCTTATTCCAAAGTGTTTAATTTTTCCTTACGCTCCTATACCTTTTTCAGTCCTACGTATTAAAACCTGTGCCTGACATGCACTAAATTCTCCATGCCTGACTTCTGCATTTCTATCCACCCACAAGGCCATTGCCTATCCTTTCACCTGACAGACACTACTTGTCTTTCAATATCACTCAATTATTTGTCACCTCCCTACTCAAAGCTTCTTTGACTTCCTATGCATAATTTTGTTGCAGAACTTGTCAAATTGTGGTAGATGCTTCCCCACTGGACTACTTCTTCATTTTTATATCTCCAGTGCCTTGAACAGTGCCTGATACTAAAAGACATCCAAAAAATGCTTAAAGAATGCATAGATGGAGTGCCACGTCAAGTACTCAAAATTGTTTCCATCATTTCCTGTGCTTTAGGAATGTGTAAATTTGATTTGGTTTTTATTCTTACTAGGCAAGGGAATTTAACCTCCTCAAAGATGTTTTTTAAATGTTGAAATGAAGTAAATTGGTGTAACCAAGCAAGAACTTCTGCAAAAGGATTAAACAGGCTCTGGATTGTCTTGAGTGTAGGTGCTGTTGTCCTGCTGTACCTTTCCCTTGTTTTGAAGGATATCTCCATTCTTCCAGCTCCTACAAAATCCCCACACTGGATGTTTTGGACTGTAACAACTTAGGAACTTTCTGTCATTTTTTTCCTGGGTAGGGACCAAGGATTCTGAACTGAGGATAGCCATGATGGGAGCAGGGAGGGATAAGGAGAAAGATAATAAAAATCTCTAGGACAGGGAGTATAGATTGGAAAAACCTATTCAAAATTATCTTTGCTTTGATTTGGTTTTAATATTAAAATTTTGTGTTCATGATGATCACAATAATTAATATTTAACTTAAATTCCAAACATCATTTAAGATATTTATTTCTTAAATGGAGCAATGATTTTTTTTTTTTTTTTAATTTGTAAGGTTAGAATATCAGGCATAGATAATTCCAAGCTGTCCTGGTAGTTGCAGCAGTCACATAGATCCCACCACCAAATGTTCTGCTGATTCTAAGGCATTTCTCAGGGCGCCATCATAAGTTGCAGGCTCACTGCCACCCATCCCATATCACAAGACTTGAGTTGATGGGGGCCTGATTTATGCAATCAGACTGGTGAGACTAGATAGGTGCTTAGAAGCGGATGTGATGAAAGGGGATGGACTGATGGACATTTTCCTTCTAGAGAATTCTTTGTGCTCTCCTGACTACTTGGTCCAACAGGCTCTAAAAATCTGCCCTTGTCTCAGGCTCAATTGAGGTCAATGAGCTGCTGAACTAGAAGCTCCCGCAGCACTCCACCCCTACCCGCACCCCAGGCATTAGTATGCTCTTGAGAAGGTCTTAGGAAGGCAGAGATTTGCACAGAAATTATCATCCCATTGACTGCTATTATGGACTCACAAATGGATTCCCAGAGAAAATTCCAGGCCCCACCACATGATTCAAATCCTCCCCTAAGTATCGTAATTATCACTTCAAGTGGTGTCTGCCTGTGCCGGTGTGCCATCTAGCCAGGTTTAATTCTTCCTAGAGCACCTGCAAGAAATTAGTCACTTGGGCCATTCATCCACAAAATCTTTATGCACATCTTTATAGGCAAAAATGTAGGTTGAAAACCCACTACAAAAGTGAATTCTCTTTGTACTTGTGTTAGAATCACAGAGCTGGTGAGAGTCATCCTATGTTATCCACCCACCTTATTTTACAAATGAAGTAAAACTCCTTTCCCAGAGCTCAAGGACATCAGAGGAGGGTGAATGTTGAATCAGCAACACAGTCTAAACAAGTGTTTCAGTTAGTTCATCAGCACTCCAAGCCGAAAGATGGGTAATGAGTTATGCTTTCAGACAAAGGCTAAATAACACAGGGAGTAGTTACTTACATTCAACTGGCGACAGGATTATTATCAATTTAAAGTACAAGCCATCTTGTCACTATTACGCAAATGTTTGTTGACTTCTGCCTGGCTAATTGTCAGCAAAGAGGTTCTGAGTGCCACTTTCCTGATTAGAAGAACGTTTATTCGAGTTGATGGACTCAGCGGGAGGGTCTCTGAGATTACTTCTGAGCTTGCGGGCAATGCCTGCTGACAGCCTGTGCTGTAGAAGACATCAGATGTGAAATTAGGACCCGTGACCAAATGGGAATAAATGGAGGTGACAGGTACATGTATCTGTGCATATAGATGATGTCAGAGCCAAGTCCCTGGCCATCTTGGCAGTCACAAAAGGTTCTTAGTGCCTTAATTGAACGCCTTATGGTGACTGTGGCTGAAAGGTGGAAACCACTGAGTGTGGTGGCACAGATTGAGCCGTTGAAATATATGTAAGGTCGGGCTGTGACAAAGCTTCATGGAAACTCCTCAAGAAAGAGTAAGAGTCCTGGAGTGAGACCCCAATTCTGCTGCTAACTTGCTTTTTTGACCTTCAGCAGAATATCAAATCTCAATTACTCTTTGCTTTATTTCTTGAAAACGATTTAATTGATAATCAGAAACTGTATATATTCAAGGTGTACAACATGATGTTTTGAGATAGATATACATTGTATAATGATTATCACAATCAAATTAATTAACCCATCTGTCACCACCATCATTACCATCTTGTGGGGGTGGGTTGTTTGAGGACACTTCAAACCTACTCTTGCATCAATTTTCTTTTCTTTCTTTCTTTTTTTTTTTTTTTTTGAGGTGGAGTCTCACTCTGTCACCCAGGCTGGAGTGCAGTGGTGTGATCTCGGCTCACTGCAACCTCTGCCTCCCGGATTCAAGCAATTCTCCTGCTTCAGCCTCCCAAGTAGCTGGGATTACAGGATGTGCCACCATGCCCAGCTAATTTTTTTGTATTTTTAGTAGAGACGAGGTTTCACCATATTGGCCAGACTGGTCTCGAACTCCTGACCTTGTTTGTGATCCACCCACCTCGACCTCCCAAAGTGCTGGGATTACAGGCATGAGCCACTGCACCTGGCCTCAATTTTCAAGTAAACAATACCGTACTATCACTAGTAGCCATGCTGCAATTAGATCCCCAGAATTTATTCATCTTATAACTGAAAGTTTCTACCCTTTAATCAACATCTTCTCATTTATCCCTGTCCTCAGCCCCTGGCATATTCACTATTCTTCTGTTTCTATGAATTCAATGTTTTTAGATTCCACATGTGTGATTATGCAGTATTTGTCTTTCTGTGCCTGGCTTATTTCATTTCGCATATTGTCCTCTAGGTTCATTCACGTTGTCGCAAATGACACAATTCCCTTCTTTCCTAAGGCTGAGTACTATTCCGCTGTATATTACAGACCACATTTTTCATTCCATTCATCTGTCAATGGACACTTAGATGGTTCCAGAAACGTGGCTATTATGAAGAGTGCTACAGTGAACATGGGAGTGCAGGTGTCTCTTTGACAAACTGATTTCCTTTCCTTTCAATCTTTGCTTTCAACATAGGTAGTGATTGCCACCCTACCTCAGAAATTGGCATTTCTTAAAATGATATGATATGAAAGTGTTTGGAAAGGTTTTTCTCAAAGCCACTCTAGGCTTTTCCAAGGCAGTGAGTTATCTCAGTAGATTGTTTACAGTCAGTTACAGATTGAACTTCTTGATCTGCTCTTTCCTGCTTCTCACTACTGCACTTGACTAGTCTTAAAAATATGTATATATACAATAGCAAAGACTTGGAACCAACCCGAATGCCCATCAGTGATAGACTGGATAAAGAAAATGTGGCACATATACACCATGGAATACTATGCAGCCATAAAAACCAATGAGTTCATGTCCTTTGCAGGGACATGGATGAAGCTGGAAACCACCATTCTCAGCAAACTAACACAGGAACAGAAAACCAAACACTGCATGTTCTCACTCATAAGTGGTAGTTGAACAATTAGAACACATGGAGACAGGAAGGGAAACATCATACACTGGGGCCTGTCAAGGGGTGGGGCAAAGGGAAGGGAGAGCATTCGGACAAATACCTAATGCATGCGGGGCTTAAAACCTAGATGACGGGTTGACAGGTGCAGCAAACCACCATGGCACATGTATATCTATGTCACAAACCTGCACACTCTGCACATGTATCCCAGAACTTAAAGTAAAAAAAAAAAGTATATATATTTTAAAACTCTAAACTTTAAGACAGTATTATTGTTAACTTCATTTATAGGTGAACAAAGGCAAAGAAAGGTTAAAATAATTTGGAATCATGAGAAAATAAAACAGAAGGAAGCAGTTTATCACCCCATTGGCAGACTTCCTTCCCTTACCCTCCTCCCTCCTCTCCTTCCCACTTGCTTATTCATTGTCTTAACCCAAACATTGCACAAAACCTATGCATTGCTTTGTTCTCTTGGATTGAGACAGTTCACCTGGTCTCAGATACCAAATACCTGTGACTGCATGGCTGTGGGCACCAGCTCTCAGCCCTGCTGCTCCCGGAGACGACATATTTCTCCACTTTCTAACAGCTAAGATGAGGTTGTCTCTTGCAGATCCCAACTGTCGTGGGAGAGAGTCGTGCTCTGTGCCCTGTGGAAAGTGCCACCCGCAGCTGTTTCCAAGGGGTGAGTGCCTTGCAAATGTCCCCGGAGTTGGGGACAGACATGGGGCATTGGGATAGTTTGCTGACTGATTTACATTACAGACCTATTATTATACTCCAAACAGCATCTCAGATAACTGAATTTAGGAGGTAGTCTTGCCTCCAGCTTTTCCTATGATAAACTTCTTCAGCAGAGCTGACAGAATTGGAGTCAGAAAAGAAAATGAAAACATCAAGTCATGCCTAAAAACACATCTTAGGGTGCTACTGTTTTTCAGGTGTTGAGCCCAGCAATCAAAGGAGAGAAATTCCTGTCTTGGGTCCAATCTGAGCCTCCCATCCTCCTGTGGCTCCCGACCTGCCACCGGTTATCAGCTGCTGAAAGAGTCACTCACCCTGCTCGGTGTACCATCTGCAGGACTTTCCCAATCACGGGACTCAGGTACAGCCATCAGCAGCATTTCTCGGATTATCATTCTCCATACGGTTCTGCAGTTGGAGCTGCATCCCTTCAGATTCTTTTTGGGGTCCTCCTTACACATCTGAAACTCACATGACTTTTTTGGCTCCATGATTTCCTGGCAGGAGGCATCCTGGTTGATAATAAATTGTCTTTTATCTTCTATAATGGATGAAATATTAAATTCTTCCACTGATGCATAATGTGACTAATAGACATTTTTCTTCCTCTAAGGGGAACACATTTTGTCTTTGTTTTGTTTTGTTTTAGAGACAGGGTCTCTGTCACGCAGGCTGGAGTGCATGGGCACTATCATAGCTCACTGCAGCTTCAAACTCCTAAGCCCAAGTCATCCTTGCAGCTCAGCCTCCTGGGTAGCTGGGAGTACAGGCACATGCCACCATGCCCAGCTAATTTTCTATTTTTTGTAGAGATGGGATCTTATTGTGTTACCCATGCTGGTCTCCGACTCCTGATCTTAAGTGATCCTCCTGCCTCAGCCTCCCAAAGCATTGGGTTTCAAGTGTGAGCCACTGCACCTGGCCTGTCTTTTGTTCCAAAGAAACCTTTTAAGTATTGAGCCATCCATCGTCATCATCATCCTAACAACACTACTTTTGTTAACTGTTAGACAAATGACAAGCTGAGCAGTTCACATGGGCCATTTCATTTAAAATGTGTTGTAAGCCAATACAAAGGGTTGTATTATTATCCCCAATTTGCAGAGAAGTTAAATAACCTACATGATTAGCAAGCCACAGAGGCTGGCAGCCTAAATCCAGAGTCCTGCTTTGCAGCCGTGATGCTCTGCTGCCTCCCTGTGCAGACAACTGCAAATGAGCCTCATGCCCACACAGATGATCAGCATTCATGAGAGCAGCTCAGGCCTGATCTTCTCTCCACCTGGAGCTAAAAGCAGATTAGAAAGCTAGATTTGGAGCTGGATGCAAATATTTCCATAGCTTTGAGGAGAACAGTCAAAACCCCATCCTAGAGAAAGAGTGTTATAGGTCTCCCATAAATAAAACCATAGGGAAGTTAAACTGGTTATCATTAAAGCTTGGGAGAAGAGAAAGAAACCACCAGGTGTAGGCCAGGCATGGAAGATGCCATTATTCACAATGAGTGAACAGGGGCTGGGAATGTGGGAAGACTAGAGCTCTGGGACATCAGGCAGCTAAATACAAGGCAAAACTGAGGGTGCCCGGAAGGAGAAGGGGACAAGAGGCCTCAGGCCTCAGCTCCTGCTCACTTTGTTCCTCTTCCTTTCCCATGCTTCTTGACCCTAGCTAACCCAGAACTGAAATATGCTCCTCATGGAGATAAACTAGGTCTGCTTGGTACACCAAAAAACTGGAGATCTGGTTTTAATTTTGCCGAGAAAATGAATTGGGTTTGCAGAGAATTTGCAGGACACAGTAAAACTTCATTCATGAAAATTCTGCAAGAAACTGAACTTTAGACAATAAAACATATAAATGAACAGGACTGTTGGAAACCAAGCAAGCAGGAACAAGGAAATCTTCATACTACAATGAAAAATAAATTATTTATATTGGACAATGGGGAAATCTGAATATGATTTACCACGTTATGAATATATTATAATCATTTAACCAATAAGCAAGTATTAGTTAAGGAGTTACTGCCAGTCCTGCCCTAGGTCAAGTACAAGATTAACTTTGCAATTATATAAAACACAACTTTTACATCGACATATTTTTCAAAATTATTATATGTAACATAAAGCAGATACTATTTGTATTCTATAGATGATAAAATTTGAGTCTCAAAGAATTTGAGTGACTTACTTAAGTCGCCCCTAAAACTGGCAAAGGCAGAGGCCAAGATGTACCTCAAATATCTATTGAGAATGAGAACAGAATTTCTTTAAAATGCCTCCATGTAAACCATCTTTCCTCTTATACACCCAAGGCAATAAACAAATGTCCTATATACGAAAAGCTGGGAGACCTGGGCAAGGTATTTAACTTCTATGGACCTCAGTTTTGGGTTTTTTGTTTTTTGTTTTGTTTTGGTTTTAGTAAAATTCAGCAGGGTAGAACAAATGATGTCTGAGACTTCTTTAGCGCTAAACTTCTGATTCTATTAAAAATTGGCTGGATATATTATAATCTTAGCTTTAAACTTGTGTTTTGGGATCTCAAAAAACTCAACTAGTAGCTTTGGTTTTTTGGGAGATGAAGAAAGTCATGTTAGAGGAGAAGCACTTGCAGATGTGCAGGTAGCAGAAAGAGGACAAAGATTTGGCCTTCTAAAGAAAAAGAAGGTGCAAAGACCATAGAGTGGCCCTCATCCAAGATTTAAATTCCAGAAGGACATGTGACATTTTTGCTCTGTGATAGCCATGGAAGGTTGAAATGAAATTGGGGGAAAACCTGGGTTCTATATTGGTAAAAACATCAACAACGGGCCAATCTCATTACCCCCACAATAACCATTCTCATACACCTGTAGGTAGTTGCAGAGCACAGAGGAACAAATTTAAGGATAGATCAGCTTATTATCCTAGATAAGCCAGTCATAGCCATCTAGTTAATGCTTGATAAAGCAGCCAGCATGGATGGCTCATCAAATAATCCTTATAACAATAGTTTATTATGTTGTACACTTCATTGAAAAAGTGAATGTCTTCCCATTAATGTATGTTAAACAACTTTTAAAGTTTTCTAAAAATTTTGCAAGGCCAGGAGGATAGGGTTTGCTAGCTCCATTTTTCCTTAGTTGAAGAAACTAAGTCATTTATCCAACTTCATTCAACTAACGTTCATTGAAAAACCTACCATGTACCAGGCATTCTCCTAAACTTAAGTGAACTTAAGTTTCCAGTTCAACTATTAGAACTGCTATAAGTAGTAATGATGGTATGTGAATTCAAACTTAGGGCTCCTGCCTCGAGGAGTGGTGGTCTATTCTAGAATAGTGTGGTCTATTCTAGTGGTTAAAATGGCAGGCCATCAATTCAGATAGTAACCTGGGACTCAAAATCTTCTACTACTTACTAAGTAGTTGTGTAACTTTGTGCAAGTTACTTAAACTCTCTTTAATTCCATTTCCTCATCTGCAAAATGAGAGTAATTGTGAGAATACCTGAAAGAATTTCCATGGGAATTAACTGGGTCAACACATGTACACTGCCTGCACATAGAACGTGCACAAAAATGCTAGCTGCTATTATATCATCCCACACTATTTATTAATATCCTGCCATGGGACTCAGGGTTGGAAGTACAGCAGTGAACACAGGTAACTGAGGGGTGATCTCAAGGTATTTACATTCTCTTGCTCTGCCTCTAAACGACTTTGATCAGACCATCAAACCTTCTGCCGTCTGGCCTCAGAAGCTTTCCAAGGTTTTTTTCTGCTGTTATTCAGGGCAATTAGCAGGTCTGATAGATTCAATGCCCTCTAAACCCTTCTTACTCATCCCAGTCTTCGTTGCCTTATTCCTCCTCTTCTTTCTACTTGGGATTTCCTTTGCTTTAATCTCCAGCCTAGCCTTCCATGTACAGCATGAGTCTCACTTTCCAGACCACACCAGCCCACAGGGCTCTCCCTCTGCCTCCCTGCTATAGCCCTCTTCTCCATGCCTCTCATTGGGCACTTAATCACACATTGCCTAATTCTGGAAGTTTCAACCTTCCATGTGAAAGTTTTGCCGCAAGATATGAAATTTAAGAGCACTGGAATCTTGTCATATTTCTTTTTTGTAACTTTTAAGATAGGGGTTGAAAACCCAGATGCTTCAAAGGCAAGGCAAGTGGTGTACATGAAGGAAATAGGACAGGTAGGGACTATGGCTAGCTCAGAACTGTATGTCCAGTCTAAAAGGAGTGGCTGCCACCTGGTTCTCACCAACTGTCACCGTACGAGGACAGAGCTTTATACCACACACACTACAGTTAGAGAAGAGAATTTACATATCAGGGGGAAAATGTATAGCTTCCTGTTACTTTATAGACAAACAACATGGTCCCACTCAAATATCCTTAAAAGTTACTAACTGATGATTGCTAGGTCTCACTAGCTCCCCACTAACACCACAATAGTTTCCTGAGTATTATGGGACACCCCTCCTAACCAGAGTGTGTCAAGACTCTCTCCTCTCCTTCTGACCACAAAGGCATTTAAGGTTGTCATTTCTCATCAAGAAAAAATCTCCAATGTTGATGGGTCCAGAAACTTGGGTGTGGTGAGGAATTCCCCTCCTCCACTTATATCATTCCTATATACAGACTCCTATAAAATGATGAGTGCTTATTTTAAAATCTGTTATCTATGGCTTAATTTTCCCCAACACCATGCAGGAATACAGGCCCAATATTATCATATCCTGCAAAAGTTTAAGGAAAGCCAAAATTTGATTTTATTGAAATCTATTTTTTAAACTTAGCTATTAAATTCAAAGTATTTGAGTGCATTGTGCAGCTGCACAAAACATGGCTGCAGATTTAAGGGTTTATCCTAAAGGTTGTAGTGCACAGCACCCTGCATGTAGAAGGCACTTCGTATTTTGAGAAATAAATCAGACCTCTATACCATAGCGTATGCGGCATTAATATAATGCCATTTGAAAATACTTTAAAATGAAGATTTATTTGAGTAAATAAATGCATTAGAGTCATTTAATAATCCTATAATTTGGGAGAAACTTTACACTGATCTGGTAGTTCAGACATCTTCTGTATATTTTGGGGTGCTCATTCTCCACCTGGATTTTTTTTTTCTCATCTACCAGTGATGTAAGCTGTGTTTCTATTTTAATTGGCAGATACCGCTGTCTGAAGTGTCTCAACTTCGACATCTGCCAGATGTGTTTCTTATCTGGTCTTCACAGCAAGTCCCATCAGAAGTCTCATCCTGTCATTGAGCACTGTGTTCAGGTAACATTTAATGTCACATACCAAACTATCCATTAATCAATTCAGTATAAGCTATAGCTGTGAAAAAATCTTTCCCTCCAGTGAAACCACAGATTCTGCTCCTGTCATACTTTACAATATTTAAGACTAAGCAAGTGGCAAACTCCACCTTGAATATCTCTCAATATAAGTATGCTGTCTTCACATTGTACATCTCAATGAAAGTTTTTGGGCACAAGAAAAGTCCAGAGTTCAGTCTGAAGTAATTGATCAGATACTCTGGACTAGAAAATGTCAGTGAAGAGTTAGAGGGAGAAGCACTGGAAATGAGTACAGATGGAAAAGAGATGGGCTCTGATGTGGCAAAAATGATGCAGCAAGACTTCTAGTTACTAACATATTTTTGGAGAATTTTTCTTTTTTAACGTGTCTTTTCCTGAACCCTAAATTTCAAATATTTCTTTAGGAAAAAAGAAAGATTATTATCTCATTGTTGACTGAAAAAGTATAGAGCTAAAACTTCACAGCTGCCTTTCAAATTTTCTAAAATTATAAATACCTAGCAAGTGAATTCAGTTCTGGGTAAGAAGAGAAATAGCATAGTACATTTTAAGCAAAAAGCATTCTATTTTTTCCCAGAAAGAACATTTTCTTTTCATTACTAAATTCCAATGAGTAAGTTTCTTCACACAGATGGCAACCCCCTCAAATACCACAATAGCGAAGGATGTTGATTAATTAACTTTGCCAAGGATAGTTTTCCCTCCTTCTCTCCTTTACATGAATGGCCCGCAAAGGTCAAGTGCCTGAATCTTGCCAAATAATTTCCAGTGGGCGTTTCCTTACCCAGGTCCTCAGGTTCACTGGCCTAGGATCTATCTTCCTAGTGCTAAAAGTCTTGGATTTGTTGATGTTAGAGTGACACCATGTGGCCACTTTGTTATTATGCTTTAAATTTCAAGTGCTGAAACCCTTAAAATGAGACATCTCATCCCTTCTTTGCTTCCTTTTGGTAGAGGTTCTTAACTTGGGGTGAATAAATGGATTTCGGGTGGCCTGTGAGTCCACTGAAATTGTAGACAGAATGGAATGTGTGAGTATTTCACTGGAGATAAACCCACGAGTTATTATCCAATTCTCAAAGGCATCCACAACCCTAAATGTGAGCAACCGCAGGCTTAGTCCTCTTTGATGCCCTCCTCTAGGTATAGAATGCCAAATGGCGGGGTTACTCTAAGGAAGAGGACTTATTGAGGGGGTTGGGGTATGTAATTTGGAGACTTATGCTATTTCTATGAGAATGTGAAGAAATTCAGGGACAAGAAGGAGGTAAGATTATTTTTCTGAGGACTTAAGAGAAATAATTCCAAAAACTTTCAAGGTGGCCAGTCCACCCAAGTAAGGAAAGAAGACCATGCATAGACTGATCTGACACTTTTTAAAAATGCTGGCTCTTTCAGCAGATGTCAGCGATGCAAAATACAAAACTTCTCTTCAGGACCCTCAGAAACAACCTTCTTCAGGGGCGCTGTAGGAAGAAAGAAGCGGCGAGAAGGCAGCGGCTGCTGGACCAGGTGAATCCAAAGGGTGTGCCTCACCATGCGCAGGCCAGGTGAGTGGCTGCGAGGATCGGCCGGTCCCGCAGAGCAGCCGACCAGGGCCATGGGTGTTGTGGTAACCAGTCAACAATCTGTCTAATGCTGAAGGTCCTAGACAAGGCAGGAGGCAGGGTGAGGGATGGACTTCAGATATTTTTTTCCTCTAAAAAGGGCCTTTAATTTCAAAGTAGAACTAAGAGGCTATCTATTATTTCTATGTCACATTTACCTATCAGGTTGTTATCAATATATGATTAAAGTTAGAGAATTTGGATATCATCTTGATGTATATCTTTAATATTGTATATATAATTTAAATTTGAAAATAAAAGCAAAGATATCGGGTTGCAGTTTATCTTTATTCTTAAAGCCAGCTATTTTCACCTTTCACTAGGAAAGTAATGATAAAATGTTAATCATCTGGATATATTGGATACTTGAGATCTTGCCTAAATTTCTATATTCCCATAGTCACATCACAAAGATCCATACTCTTTTTTTTTTTCTTTTCTTTTCTTTTTTTTTTTTTTTTTTTTTTTTTTTTGAGATGGAGTCTAGCTGCAATGCTCAGGCTGGAGTGCGATGGCACCATCTCGGCTCACTGCAACCTCTCCCTCCCGGGTTCAAGCGATTCTCCTACCTCAGCCTCCTGAGCAGCTGTGATTACAGGTGCACGCCACCACACCCAACTAATTTTTGTATTTTTAGTAGAGACGGGGTTTCACCATATTGGCCCGGCTGGTCTTGATCTCCTGACCTCAAGTGATCTGCCCATCTTGGCCTCCCAAAGTGCTAGGATTACAGGTGTGAGCCACTGTGCTCAGTCTCCATACTCTTATTTGCATTTCTTTTGGCTACTGAAGCCAGACTGATCTTTTACACTTTTTTTTTTTTTTTTTTTTTTTTTTTGAGACGGAGTCTCGCTCTGTCTCCCAGGCTGGAGTACAGTGGCCAGATCTCGGCTCACTGCAAGCTCTGCCTCCCGGGTTTACACCATTCCCCTGCCTCAGCCTCCCAAGTAGCTGGGACTACAGGCGCCCGCCACCTCACCCGGCTAGTTTTTTTGTATTTTTTAGTAGAGATGGGGTCTTTTACACATTTTTGACAAACACGACAGCACGTCTCACCCACTCATCCCCTCCAAACCCTCATGCCTTCCTTAAATGAGATTCCTCCATCATTTTCCCATTGTTTTAAGGCTAAAAATGAAAAGTTGTAACATGACTTAGTCTTGGTCCTTTTGGTCCACCATGCTAATCTCTCCAGCTTCATTCCTCGTCCACAGTCTCTGTGTTTCAGCCCTGATTCTACCCCACATATGACTAAGCCAGATCTATCCCACCCTTAAGACTTACACCTTTATTTTAAAGGATTTGTCATAGTTTGTAACTACACATTTATTTATCTAACTCTGATTACTGTCTGCCTTCTCATTTTGCTAAAAGCTCCATCAAGGAACCTGATTTCACTCCCTCTTGCAACTCTACCACCTGGCTCATAAAGTCATGCAAACCATTCAATCCATCAGCAAATCTTGTTGGTTCTACCTTCAAAATAGATTTGAACTCTGAGTGAGTCTTGCTATTTCCACTGCCACCACCTCAGTCGTCCCTTTCTCCTGCATTGTCACATGACCTCCTAACTGGTTCCCCTGCTTCCTCCTCAGTCTCCCCATGGTCTACTCCTGGTGCCACAGGCAGGATGACGCTTTTCAAATTTTGGCCAGGTCATGTCACTTCTCTGCACAAACTTTTTTGTGGCTTTCCCTCTTCCAAGAAAGCCACAGTCCTTCCAGTGGCCTTTAGCCTGGCCCTATAAACCCTGTTCCCCACCAGCTCTTGGTCCTCCTCTGCACCTCTCCCTGACTTGTTCTGCTTCAGCCTCACAGCTCTCCTTGCTGCTCCATGAATACACCAGGCATGCTGCCACCTCAGGGGATTGGCACCCCTAGATCACCTCCCTGTATGGCTTGGCTGCTCACCTCCCAAAGACCCACCGAGGTCTTTGCTCAAATGCAGGCTCATCCTGCAGGCCTTTCCTGACAACCAGTTACCATTCAACCCCTGTCCTCACTCTGGCACTCCCAGTTATCCTTGCTGGCTTTATTTTTCTTCAGAGCACTTCATCACCCTCTGACATCCTCTATCTTACTTATTTATTATTTATTGCTGTGCCCTTCTCTATAATGTAAGCTCTATGAGGGGAGGAATGTCCACTGTTTCCAGTTGTATTGCCAGAATCTATAATGTCTGAATATGATAAATGCACAATAAATATTTGTTGAATAACAGACCGACTGAATGAATAATAAAATGTATGGTGCATGATGGAGGGATTGATGGATGGATAGATAAGGTGAACCATGAGCTCTTTTAGAATGTAGTGGGAAAGAGTCAAGGAGTGTTGGAACAAGGTAATAAAGTTTGACTGAATCTGGAACAGAGACAGAAGCCTTGCCCTCAACTAACCATATGTGTGGCCATGAGGAAGTCACTTCACTTTTCTATGGCTCAGTTTCTTTGCCTGTTAACTGGGATAACCTCTTCTCTCTACTCCCAGAGTAGTATTTCCAGAGGTGAGATGAGGAAAGGGAATTGCAAGGGCTGTACAAAGCCAAGGTTCTCTAAATGTCAATGTGTTGTACTCTGTCCACCCCAAGTACAATAGAGTTGTTCCCCAAAATAACATTCTTATGTAATAATTTTCAGTGTACCCTAGACTTTGATGAGTTCAGAAATTCTGATTTGTGGCTGATCTAGGAGAAAAGAATGTGGAATATTACTAAATCACAATGTAATAATAGTAAAAAACACATCTTTGATATCTATTATGTTGGCACACTAGCACTGACCATCTTCTAAGAGATTAATGGTTATTGCCAAATGATAATATTGAATTCATTCAATGATTCAGCAAATAATCTGCATGGTAATAAGCCTTCTCCCTTTTGATGTAGTTTTATTTACTTTACATATGCTAGTTTGCACTGAGAATACTTTCATTTACAAAACCAGAATTAAAAGTTAGATGCCAAATATCATCAGTCTTATTAAATATTTCAGGAAGTTCTTGAAAATATAGTTAAAAAGAAAATTAAAACGCTGAAAAATAACAGAAGTACTTCTCTTTGTAGCTAATTTAACTGTGAATTACCAAGAAACCCCAAGTAACTCTAGCAAAAATTACTAGAATTAATAGACTTCAAATGATGGCAGAAAAATAAAATAAATATATACAAAATTCTTCACTGTACTAGCAGTAACCAGCTAGAAATTTTATAAAAATCTCATTCAAAATACATGTAAAAATTATTTTTAAAAGAAACTACAAAAAGTGTAACAAAAAAGATACAAGACCCAAATAAAAGTATAATATTTTATTGAGTACAGAAAACAAGTCCTGACCAAAAGGAAAAAATACCAAATTCCTAAATGAGAAGACTAGCATAAGAATGTACCTGCTCCAAAAATTAATAGTTGATTTTCGTTATTTGCTTCAATACTTACAAATTTGCCTATTTGCAAAAATTTATTTGTAACCCTAAAATTAACACTCATGGTGCTTTTGCAGTATTTGCAGACATGAGCAGAGTGGCAAAAAATGTTTGAGTTGCCTGATGCACATGTTCCTAGCTGAGGTCAAACCGGATAGTGCTCTGTGTCACTGTTTCAGCCCTCATACTATAAGCAAGTGTCCTTTTTGTGTCTATTTTGTGTCATGATTTTTGCGTATCTGTGCTTTTTGTTGGCAATTTTACTTTTGCAAATGGCCCCAAAGCATGGTACTAAACTGCTGTCTAGTATTCCTAAGTACAGCAAGGCTGCGATGTGCCTTGATGAAAAAATACACGTGTTACATAAGCTCATTCAGGTATGATTTATATTGCTGCTGACCATGAATTTAATGCTAATGAATCAACAATATGTATTTTAAAAGTGTCTTTAAACAGAAACACATAAAAGAAGGTTGTGCATTGATTGGTTGACAAAAATACTGTAGCCAGAGGCTTGTAGGAACCTAACTCTGTATTTCCTCTAGGAGCAATGGGTTCAATATTTCCTAATTCAGTGTTCATGGTGGCCTTATAGAGCATAACTACTGTGAATAATGAGAATCTACTGTATTTAAATTAAATGCATTTCCAGATAGAATCACAATGTTTTCTAAATAGGATAAAATAATTTTGAAGGTATGTTGGAAGAATAGTTGTACAAGAATAGTAAAATTATGAAATTGAAGAGTAGTGAGAAGGGATGTTAATATCTGAAGAACAGATGTTAATACAACAGACATTAACACTTACTATAAAACTACTATGACCAAATAATATAGTATAAAATGGGAGTGAACATGTAGGTTTAAGGATGAGAATACAAAATATAATAATTGATGTAAACATATATGGGAACCTAATATGTGATAAAGGTGATATTTCAATTCATGGAAAAACAATGCATAATTGGCTATCCATTTGAAAGGAAAATTGGCCCTTATTTTACCCCATATACTTAAATAAATTTCAAATTGATTGAAATTTAAATTTAAAAAGAATTTAAAATAAATATTAGAGAAAAGCAGAACATCTCCTAAGGAAGAGAGAAAAACAAAAAATTATGAAGGAATAAACAGATGTATATGATAGCATGCAATTTTAAACATTTTGCTATGGTAAACGATACTATAAACAAAATTAAAAATAAGCCCTAGACTTAGAAAAATATTTTCGGTAATAAGACAAATGATGCTATAAAAAGGGTCCCTGAAAATTGATAAGAAAAACTTGATGTGAGGCCGGAAGTGTTGGCTGCTGTGGAGAATTCAGAACAGGGACCTCCCTGGCTATCAAGATGGAAGAGCAAATAGTTTCTTGTGCTGGAGAAATACCCTCCATGCTGGTGGTTATATCTTGTAAGGATTCAGTCCCACGTCGAGTAATATCTTTGACAACGGAAGGAATTGCAATCCCCCAGCTCAGTGCCAAAAGTGTGGGTGTGTTTGAAGCTTTTTATAATTCCATTAAACCTATCCAGATTATCAACAGTGCCATAGAAAGGATGAAGCCAGGGAAATTTCCCGATGGCAAAACAAATTTTGCATTTCTTCCGTATGTGAAGGGTAACAAAGTTCTGTATGAGACTTATTATCAGACATTCAGTATACATTGTGCTGTGACGTGAGGTAGTCTCTGTTGACCAAGGACTTGACAAAAGCTGGTGAATTTACCATCCACTCTGCTCCTCAGGAGGGGAAGTTGACTCCAAGTCCTGTGGACTTCACAGATTACACCTGCAACCTTACAGAATATCAAAGAGAGAGCCTTGTTCTCCAGACTTCTCATTCGAGAACACCTCAACTCAATGAACTGTGTCATCTTGCAGCTGCTTACAGGAGAGCTGGTGGTAGAAAGGCATGGGGCTGCAGCTGGTGCAGGTGGAGACCTGTGGGTGTGCAGAAAGCTATGCCCGTGATGCCACAGAGATTCTGTATATTCAGATGGCCACGGGTACATTTGTAGGGGCCTCTCTGTCCCTATATACATGGTCTTCTCCAGGTTGTTTACGGCCCTATGCTGAAGACCAACTTCAAAGTGGAATGTGAGGCCACCATTGACATGCATCTTCATGCTGACCACCTGGTCACGGAGGACTTCCTATTGTAGCTCTGCAGAATTCAGCCCAGGAGGAGGGAAGCTCAGAAAACAGGAGTGGCCTTGCGGATATCCCAATGGTTATGTTTTATGGGGGAACAAAAGCCAGCAGTATGTACTTGTTTTTGTGATTATTCTGTATCAGAAATGAAATGGACTCCTTAAATTACAATTATTTTTCTTCCTCATTTCCTCGAGGCTTCTACTTCCAACAGTCACCTTTAATCAGATTTTTCTTTGAAATTCAACAGAATTTCTTAACGCTATTTGCAAGATCATTTCACGGAAAACATTTCCTATGACCTCCCTGTGTTTGTACCAAAAAAGGCACAGAAAACCTGTTGTAACAGCTGTTGGAGCTGTGCTGGAAAGTAAGATCATGGGGACAAAAGGAAACTTCTCTCAGACTCACTAATAATGAAAGTAGCTGAGCACTCCCCACAGCAAAGGGTTTGTGGCCAGGTGGCATTGCTTATGAGGTTTGTAGGTACCCTCCAAGGAAGAATGCAAAGTGGCATCCACTGGAAATGTGTAGCTTTTTTTTTTTTTTTTTTTTTTAACCCACTCCATTTCTGTAGTTCTTTTTATAACATTTTTCACTATAACTTCAAAATTTTTAGGGAACTGAGAAAAAAGTGTCCCTTGCTCTTATAGGAGTAAAGGGATTTGGCTGGTGCTGGCGTGTTTCTGAACCCTCAAGAACGTCATAAGAACTCATGCTGCCATCTTCTGGGAATATATTGAAATGCAAAGTTATGTAAGGGGAAAAAATGAGCGTGTGCTCGTTTTGTTATTGGGAGGGTTCTGAATGGCAGGAGCCCCGTGCCCAGGATGGGTTGGTGAAGGCCCCTCTCCTCAGGGTGGTGCCAGGAAAATGTCCTTGACTTGATGAACTTGGCCTGCCCCTCACCCACCTGAAGGACCTGTTTTGATCCAGGGTTTTTCGACTTGAAGCCAGTGTTTCCTCAGTCTCCCTTTGTGGTTCAAAGTCAATGATGAGTCCGTTGCAAAACATTTCTTCCTTCAAACCCTATCATTGTTTTGTTGGTCCACAATTAACAGGATCTCAAAAATAAGCTATGCGACCAGGCTAAGTGGCTCATGCCGATAATCTCAGTACTTTGGGGGGCAGAAATGGGAGGATTGCTTGACCCCAGGAATTCGAGACCAGCCTGGGCAACATAGGGAGATACGTCTCTACAGAAAAAATTAAAAATTATCTGGGCATGGTGGTGCATGCCTGTGGTTCCTGCTATTCAGGTGACTGAGATGGGAGGATTGCTCGAGCCCAGTAAGTCGAGGCTACAGTAAGCCGCGATTGCACTGCTGAACTCACTCCAGCCTGGGTGAAAATGTCTCAAAAATAATAAATAAATAAATAAATAAGCCATGCTACTTTGCACAGTAATTGCCCTTCCTTCATAGTCGCCCTTCTGGGCAGGCCTGGGCAAGGCAGGCTCAGACTGAAGGCCTCCCAGGCCTTCCATTGTCCTGTAACAGCATTGGGTGATCTGTAATGCTCCCTACATTACATGCCTTCAATGCTGAGGGTAAACAAACCTGATTTAGGCACTGCTTTATCTCAGGACTTCACCAGTTAAACTGATAAAACTTATTCTCTGAGTCATTTGCAAGTTGCTTCTCAGAAAATACATTTCTGGTTTATAAATCTTCTTTTATGCTCATATGACATTAATAACTATCTGTATTTGATGGTGTGTTCAAACTGAGTAGCAGAAAATAAAGAGGCCATACTTTCTAAGAAAAAAACTAAAAACTCAAGAAGAAAAAGAAAATGGGGAAGAAGAGGTGAGTGAAGAGGAAAATCACAAAATACATAAATAGGCAATCACAGAAGAAGAGTTCCAAATGGCCCTTAGACACCCAAAAAGATGCTCAACCTCTCTATTGGTTAGAAAAAAGGTAAATAGGCCAGGCTCATGCCTGTGATCCCAGAGCTTTGGGAGGCTGAAAGTTCTGCCTCCCAAAGTTAAGGAGGATCACTTGAGGCCAGGAATTTGATACCAGCGTGGGCAACATAGGGAGACCCCATCTCTACAAATAATTTTAAAATTAGTTGGGTGTGGTGGTGTGCACCTGCGGCCTCAGCTACTTGGGAGGCTGAGGTAGGAGGATCGCTTGAGTCCAGGGGGCCAATGCTGCAGTGAGCCATGATAGTGCCACTGCACTCCAGCCTGGGTGACAGAGCAAGACCCTATCTGAAACAGAAAAAAGAAAACTGCAACAATGACATATCATCGTTTTACTTATTGAAAAGACAAAGATTAAAATGAATGGCAACATCCTTTGCTGGTGAGGAGGGAAGAACATAGATGCTCTTGAAATCTGGTAGAAGCACAAATGGCTACAGAATTTTCAGAAAATACACTGAAAAATATTTATTCAATAAATTTATTGAACGCTGTTCTAGGCACTTGGGCTACATCAGTGAAGAAAAAGAGAGAAGGATTTCTGCTGTCTTGGAGCTTGCATCCTAGTGAGGACCAAACAAATGAAAATGGTATATAAGGGAATTATATCATACGTTAAAATATTTAAGTATTAAAGTTTAAAAAAAGGAGAAGCAGATAAGAAAAATAGACTTAGAGAGTTGGTAGCAAATTTAAATATGGTGGTTATAGTGGGCCTCAGTGAGAGGTGATATTTGATCAAAGTTTTGAAGGAAGTGAGGGAGTAAGTCATGCAGACATCTGAGAAAAGCACACTGCAAACTGAGGAGACAGCCAGCATCAAGTGGGAGCATGCTTGGTATTAGGTTGGTGCAAAAGTAATTGTGATTTTTGCCATTAACTTTAATGGATCCAAAGAACAGCAAGGGGGCTAGCATGGTTGAGTGGGATGAGGAAGGAGAGTATAAGAGAAGAAATAAGGTAGGGTGCGGTGGCTCATGCCTGTAATCCCAGCACTTCAGGAGGCCAAGGTGGACAAATCACATGGGGCCAGGAATTGGATACCAGCATGGCCAACATGGTAAAACCTCGTCTCTGCTGAAAATACAAAAATTAGCCAGGCATGGTGGCATGTACCAGTAATCCCAGCTACTTGGGAGGCTGAGGCAGGAGAATCACTTGAACCTGGGAGGCGGAGGTTGCGGTGAGCCAAGATAGAGCCACTGCACTCCAGCCTGGGTGACAGAGCAAGACTCCATCTCAAAAAGAAAAAGAAAAAAGAAAAAGAAAAAAGAAGAGGTGAGAAAGTAGGGGCAGATGGAAGGCCAATGTAAGGACCTGGGCTTTTACTCTGGGGAAACATTGGAGGATTGTGAGTAGAGAATCTAACTGAGGTTTCAAAACTCTCAGTCTGGCTGCTGTGTTGAGAATAGACTAAAGAGGGCCAAGAGTTAAAAGCAAGGTTCTATAAACATTTTCCTAAATTTTTTCCAATATTTCTATTACAAATTTTAATTTAAAATTTCAATCTGTTTGGAATTTATTTTAGCAAGGGTCTAGCTTTGCTTTTTTTCCTGGGGTGAGGAATTATGTGAACTTTTAGCCAATTATGTGATCTTTTCCCCACTTAATTAAAATGCCAGCTTTCTCATGTATTAGCTTCCCTTGTATACTTGGATTAATAGAACTTATATTCTCATCCTTAGATCTATGTGTCTATTCTTGCATTTGCACTAAATTATATTGTCATGGTCATTCTATAGTAAGTAGAAGAATAAGATTGCCATCAACCAAGATGGGGAGGCTACAGGTGGAGAAGGTTTGTGGGGGAAATCAGGAGTCCAGTTTGGGACACACTAAGATTGAGAAGTCTCTGAGATGTCCCTGGGGAGATATTGACCAAGCAGCTGACTATTCATATCTGGAACTTGGAAAAAAGGGTCTGTACTGGAGATACCAATTTGGGGGTTGTTGGCATGTTAATGGTTTTTTAAAGTCATGAGATTATATGAGATCACCAAAGAGAGAACGTAGAAGAGAAAGAGAAGAGGATCAAGGACTGAGCCCTGTGACACTCCCTTTACAAAGCTGCAGAGAAGAAGAAAAACCAGCAAGGGAGACTGAGAAAGAGTAAAGAATGGAGAGGGAAGAAAACCAAGAAAGTGAGGAATCCTGGAAGACAGATGAAGAAAGTGTTCAAGGATGAAGGCATGGTGTTCTAGTGTCAAATGCTGCTGCTAGGTCAAATAAGATTGACCTTTTCCCTTGAAAAGTCAGTGAATCCAGGAGCTGGATTAATTTGAAAAAAATTAACAAAATAGATAGACCACTGGCTAGACTAATAACGAAGAAAAGAAAGAATAATCAAATAGATACAATAAAAAATGAGAAAGGGGATACACTACCGATCCCACAGAAATACTATCTACCATCAGAGAATACTGTAAACACCTCTAGGCAAATAAACTAGAAAATCTAGAAAAAAATGGAAAAATTACTAGACACACATACCCTTCCCAAGACTAAACCAGGAAGAAGTCAAATCCCTAAATAGACCAATAACAAGTTCTTAAATTGAGGCAGTAATTAATAGCTTACCAACCAAAAAAGTCCAGGACTAGACAGATTCACAGCTGAATTCTACCAGAGGTACAAAGAGGAGCTGGTACCATTCCTTCGGAAACTATTCCAAACTATTGAAAAGCAGGGACTCCTCCTTAACTCATTTTATGAGGCCAGCATCATCCTGATACCAAAACCTGGCAGAGACAGGACCAAAAAAAAAAAAAGAAAGAAAGAAAAATTCAGGCCAATATCCCTGATGAATATCAATGCAAAAATCCTCAATAAAATACTGGCAAACTGAATCCAGCAGCACATCGAAAAGCTTATCTACCACAATCAAGTTGACTTCATCCCTGGGATGCAAGGATGGTTCAACATACACAAAGCAATAAACATAATCCATCACATAAACAGAACCACTGACAAAAACCACATGATCATCTCAACAGATGCAGAAAAGGCCTTCAATAAAATTGAACATCGCTTCATGTTAAAAAAAACTCTCAATAAACTAGGTATTGATGGAATGTATCTCAAAATAATAAGAGCTATTTGTGACAAACCCACAGACAATATCATACTGAATGGGCAAAAGCTGGAAGCATTCCCTTTGAAAACTGGCACAAGACAAGGATGCCCCCTCTTACCACTCCTGTTCAACATAGTATTAGAAGTTCTGGCCAGGGCAATCAGGCAAGAGAAAGAAATAAAGGCTATTCAGATAGGAAGAGAGGAAGTCAAATTGTCCCTGATTGCAGATGACATGATTCTGTATTTAGAAAACCCCATCATCTCAGCCCCAAAACTCCTTAAGCTGATAAGCAACCTCAGCAAAGTCTCATGATGCAAAATCAGTGTGCAAAAATCACAAGTATTCCTATACACTAACAATAGACAAGCAGAGAGCCAAATCATGAATGAACTCCTATTCACAATTGCTACAAAGAGAATAAAATACCTAGGAATACAGCTAACAAGAGATGTGAAGGACCTCTTCAAGGAGAACTACAAACCACTGCTCAAGGAAATAAGACAGGACACAAATGGCAAAATATTCCATCCTCATGAATAGGAAGAACCAATATCATGAAAATAGCCATACTGCCCAAAGTAATTTATAGATTCAAAGCTATTTACCTCAAACTACCATTGACATTCTTCACAGAATTAGAAAAAAACTACTTTAAATTTCATATGGAACCAAAAAAGAACCTATATACCCAAGACAGTCCTAAGCAAAAAGAACAAAGTTGGAGGCATCATGTGACCTGACTTCAAACTATATTATAAGACTACAGTAACCAAAACAGCATGGTACTTGTACCAAAACAGACATATAGACCAATGGAACAGCACAGAGACCTTAGAAATAACACCACACATCCACAACCACCGGATCCTCCGCAAACTGGCAAAAATAAGCCATGGGGAAAGGATTCCCTATTTAATAAATGGTGCTGGGAGAACTGGCTAGCCATATGCAGAAAATTGAAACTAGATCCCTTCCTTACACCTTATACAAAAATTAACCCAAGATGGATTAAGGACTTAAATGTAAAACCTGAGTCATACATTTAAAGACTTAAATGTAAAACCCAGAACCATAAAAAGCCCTAGAAGAAAACCCAGGCAATACCACTCAGGACATAGGTATGGGCAAAGGCTTCATGACAAAAATGCCAAAAGCAATTGTAACAAAAGCCAACATTGACAAATGGGATCTTATTAAACTAAAGAGCTTCTGCACAGCAAAAGAAATTATCCTCAGAGTGAACAGGCAACCTACAGAATGGGAGAAATTTTTTGCAACCTACCCATCTGACAAAGTTCTAATATCCAGAATCTACAAGAAATTTAAACAAACTTACAAGAAAAAGAAAAGCCTCATCAAAAAGTGGGCAAAGGATATGAACAGATAGTTCTCAAAAGAAGACATTTATGCAGCCAACAAACATATGAAAAAAAGCTGAACTTGACTGATCATTAGAGAAATGCAAATCAAAACCACAATGAGATACCATCTCATGCCAATAAGAGTGGCGATGATTAAAAAGTCAAGAAACAATAGATGCTGCTGAGGCTGTGGAGAAACAGAACACTTTTACACTGTTGGTGGGAATGTAAGTTAGTTAAACCATTGTGGAAGACAGTGTGGCGATTCCTCAAGGATCTAGAACCTGAAATACCATTTGACCCAGCAATCCCATTACTGAGTATACACCCAAAGGAATATAAATCATTCTACTATAAAGACACAAGCACACGTATTTTTATTGCAGCACTATTCGCAATAGCAAAGACATGGAACCAACCCAAATGCTCATGAAAGATAGACTGGATAAAGAAAATGTCATACATATACACCATAGAATACTATGAATCTATAAAAAGGAATGAGATCATATCCTTTGCAGGGACATGGATAAAGCAGGAAGCCATCATCCTCAGCAAACTAACACAGGAAGAGAAAACCAAATGCCACATGTTCTCATTCATAGGTGGGAGTTGAACAATGAGAACACATGGACACGGACAGGGGAACAACACACAGTGGGGCCAGTTGTGGGGGTGGGGAGTGAGGGAAAGGAGAGCATTAGGACGAATTGGTTATGTATACAGGGCTTAAAACCTAGATGACAGGGGCCGGGCGCGGTGGCTCAAGCCTGTAATCCCAGCACTTTGGGAGGCCGAGACGGGTGGATCACGAGGTCAGGAGATCGAGACCATCCTGGCTAACACGGTGAAACCCCGCCTCTACTAAAAAATACAAAAAACTAGCCGGGCGAAGTGGCGGGCGCCTGTGGTCCCAGCTACTTGGGAGGCTGAGGCAGGAGAATGGCGTAAACCCGGGAGGCGGAGCTTGCAGTGAGCTGAGATCCGGCCACTGCACTCCAGCCTGGGCGACAGAGCCAGACTCAGTCTCAAAAAAAAAAAAAAAAAAAACCTAGATGACAGGCTGATAGGTGCAGCAAACCACCGTGGCACACATATACCTATGTAACAAACCCGCACATTCTGCACTTATATCCTGGAACTTAAATTTTTTTTTCTTTAAAAAAAGAATTGACCTTTGAATTAGCAGTGAGGAGATCATTAATGACCCCCAAAAACAGCATCACAGGACAGTGGTAGTAGAAAAAGTCTGACTGGAGGCAGAGAGAAAGGGGAGCTGAGGAACTCAAGATACCAAATAAGAAAATTCCAGGATTTTTCGCTGTGGTGGGAGCAAAGAGATAATGTAGGTGATAGGGCCACTGAGGTTAAGGTAGCATGTTGTTATGATGGCAAAGTAACAGCATAGCTTTTTTGTATAAATTTACGGAGTACGAGTGTAATTTTATTACATGGCTATATAGTAGAGTGGTAAAGTTAGGGCTTTTAAGGTGTTCATTACCTGAAAAACATACATTATACCCATTAAGTAATTTATCATCATCTACCCCCTTTCCATCCCCTCATTCTTCTGAGTCTCCATTGTCTGTAATTCCACACTCTATGTTCATGTGTGCACATTTAGCTCCCACTTATGAGAACGTGTCGTATTTGACTTTCTGTGTGAGTTTTTCAGTTAATGGCCTCCAGTGCCATATATGTTGATGCAAAAGACATGATTTCATTCCTTTTTATCGCTGAACAGTATTCCTTCATGTATATATACCACATTTTTGTTATCCAGTAATCCAGGAAAGTAATAGCATGTTTGAGGGAATTAATTCATAGAGAGAAAAACTGATGAACTGGTACAACAGGGGAGAATTATTGGAGCAATGTCATTCAGCAAAGAGGGGGCAGGATACACATGTAGAAGGATTGACTTTAGAATAGTGTATTTACTAGATAATAAAATATACACAAGATTTGGCCAATTGTACAGGACAATAAGCCAGAAACAACCTAAGTGTCCCTTCGTAGAAAAGTGGTGGAATATGTATGATTACGAACATTCTGCAGAACGTGATGAATCCACTTAAAAGAACAAGTTTTAGCTGCTATCTACTATACTAGAAGGAATTCACCATCATGCATCAGAGAAAAAAGCAAGTAGCAGAATAATGTATGTGGAATGATTTCCTTGTTTTTTAAGAAAGTTATACCTGATGTAAATGACGAGTTGATGGGTGCTGATGAGTTGATGGGTGCAGCACAGCAACATGGCACAAGTATACATATGTAACAAACCTGCACGTTATGCACATGTACCCTAGAACTTAAAGTATAATAATAAAAAATAATTTTTAAAAAATGCATATTGATGTTTGTAAATATCTGAGTACAGAAAATGGTGTGTGTATGATATTGTTTGGCTGTCTCCCCACCCAAATCCCATCTTGAATTGTAGCTCCCATAATCCCCAGGTGTTGTGGGAGGGACCTGGTGGGAGGTAATTGACTTATGGGGGCAGGTTTTTCCCATGCTGTTCTCATAAGAGTGAGTAAGTCTTGTAAGATCTGATGGTTTCATAAAGGGCAGTTCCCCTACACAAACTCTTGCCTGCTGCTATGTAAGACGTGCTTTTGCTCCTCTGTTGTCTTCTGCCATGATTATGAGGCCTCCCCAGCCATGTGGAACTGTGAGTCCATCAAACTTCTTTTTCTTTATAAATTACCCCATCTTGGGTATTTCTTCATAGCAGTATGAAAACTGACTAACAGCAGTGTATGACCGACCATGCTGGCACTCTGATCTCAGACTTTCAGACTCTAGAACTGTGAGAAAATAAATGCCAGTTGCTTACACCACCCAGTCTATTTGTTACAGCATCACGAGCAAATGAAGACAGAGCAGAACAATACCAAGATATTAAAGCGATCTCAGATGGGGTAGGAATAGAGTGTGTCATTCAGAAGGTTTGTTACAAAGAAATTGTGGGTCATCCTATTCTTCTACCCCAAAATGCACACCCCAGTATAATTAAGTATATCACAGAATAGTCATGTCTTTCCCTATGTTCTCATTGTGTCTTGTAGAAAGTATAATGTTACGCTTAAAATGATTGTATATTTATCTGTTCTTTAGATGTGAATTATCTGGGATTAGGAGTTCTCTGCTTTTTTGTTTTATATCTGCCATAACTTGAGAAGATGTTTAAAAATAATTTTTGAATAAAGGAATGAAACCAAATGGAATTATATAACATAGAATATACCTGACCTTAAACTAGTCTGATGTATTATATGTTCTTTCGATTTGATGTGATAAACACATACCTACATTTATAGCCCCTAATGTCTGACCTGAACAAGATGACCCAGGGGATTTTCTGCCGTCACCCCTGAATTCTTTGCATTCTCATGTCTAGATTGTCAAGGAGAAGGGAAAATTGAATTTTTATTTCTATTATTGGCTACTTGACTCTCTGTCAACAAAATTGTCTGGAAAAGAACACAGAAAGAAAAGTTGGCCTACTTTATTGCTATTGTGGGGGTGGGTGAGTAAAACCTTCAATATGTGACTTACATTTTCTAAAAAGGCTTTCCTCAATGTCATGCCTGATAATTAAAAGTTGCTACAACTTTCTTATAAAACTTGGTAATAGAGGCTCCATTCAGTACAAGAGTTCTAAAGGAACAACGGATGTAAGGCCAACTAGACCAATGGAAACAGCAACCACAGGTGCCTCCAAGCCTACACCTGTACCTGAAAGAATGTCTCAGGATCAACAAACTGAGGACAGCAACCCACGCTACCAGGTGAGTCCAAAACGGAAAGGAACTGCTGCTAAAGCACAAATAATCTGGACCATTTTGTAGCGAGGTTCAGTGAACCATTCCCTAGTTTGGGGATTCTTTGAAGATGTTCATATGACCAAGGAAATATCTAAAACCTTCTTTCACCAAGTAACTTTTTATCTCAAATCACAAAGTGCTATACATTTATTATAGAAAGTTTCAAAAAGTCAAAAGAGAACAAAGAACAAAATTAAAATGGCAAATAATCCATTATTACCCCACTGTCAATATATTGGTATACTTCCTTTCCTATAAACATTTTTAAATTAGTTTAGACTATACTGTAAAATGTATTCATTATATAGTTCTCTATAGTTAGATTATGAGCATTTTCCATTGTCATTATAATTCTTCAAAAAACATCTTAATGGTTATATAATTTTTATTTAAATAAGCATAATATGATTTAACTCCACTGTTGTTGATATTTGGATTATTTCTAATTTTTGCTATAATTTAAAACTTCACTATTAAAATTCTTATACGTTGTTCTTTGTACACAAATCTCCAATTATTTCCTTAGGATACATTTCTAAAGTGAATCACAAGAATGAAAAGTGCGAACATTTTTAAGGCTCTTCATGCTTATTGCAAAATTGCCTTTTAGAAAGGAATACCAAGTTAGGGTTCCAGTGAACGTAGCACCTTTCTCACGAGATCCTTGCTAATATTGACTATTACCTTGTTTTAATTTTGATAATTTTTATCACCAGAATATATTTAATTTGCTTTAATTTGCATTTCTCTGACTCACAGTGAAAAGAAGCTTTTCCCCACATAGCGTACGAGGCAATTGTCTTTTTTCCTCTGTCAGCGCCTGCTGCCATTTTTACTGATGAATCAGCTTGATTTACCAATGTATTTAAACTTTTTATATTTTGACTGGAGAAATCTTTCTTCCTAGTTATTTCCTTTTAGTCTTATTGATAATATGACTTCCTACATATAAACTTTCAATTCTTATAAAAGCGCTAGTCTTTTTTTTCCTCGAGATGGAGTCTCGCTCTGTCACCAAGGCTGGAGCACAGGGGCACTATCTCGGCTCACTGCAACCTCTGCTTCCCGGGTTCAAGTGATTATCCTGCCTCAGCCTCCCAAGTAGCTGGGATTCCAGGCACTCACAACCACACCCAGCTAATTTTTGTATTTTTAGTAGAGACGGGGTTTCACTGTGTTGGCCAGGCTGGTCTTGAACTCTTGACCTTACGTGATCCACCTGCCTCAGCATCCCAAAGTGCCGGGATTACAGGTGTGAGCCACCATGCTCAGCCTAAAAACGTTATCAGTCTCTTTCTTTTTCTTTGTAATTTCTTACACAGTTTTGTGCTGGGAAAAATTTATCCATTAAGAAATCAAAGGACTCTAGCTGTATTTTAACATGATTTGATTATCTTGACACATAGCTCTTAAATCTATCTGGTTTTTATGCTGATGCATAATAAGAGGTAAGATAAGAGAGTCCCCTATTCCTTTTTACTTGAATAAATCCTTTCCTTTTTAATTTCTGTGATGGTTCCTGTAGTATATACCAAAATGTTTATCATTCTAGAATATGTTTTAATGCTATCTATTCAGCTCAATTGCTTTTCATTTTATTTTTACATAAAAACAGCATTATTTGAATTATTCTAGCTTTCTGATAGCCATTAACATAAAGCAAAGCAAGTTTTCCCTTTTTATTTCGTTTTGTTAACCAATTTACTGAGATACAATTGACATGCAAAAAGCTGTACATGCTCGGGTGCAGTGACTCACACCTGTAATCCCAGCACTTTGGAAGGCTGAAGCAGGCAGATCACTTGAGCTCAGGAGTTCAAGACTGGTTTGGCCAATGTGGTGAAACCCCATCCTTACTAAAAATACAAAAAGTTAGCCAGGCGTGGTGGCACACTCCTGTAATCCCAGCTACTCGGAAGGTTAAGGCAGGAGAATCGCTTGAACCTGGGAGGCGGAGGCTGCAGTGAGCCTAGATCACACCATTGCATTCCAGCCAGGGTGACAGAGCAAGTCCCTGTCTTAATAAGTAAACACATAAATACCATTTAATCAGTTTTTTTTTTTTTTAAGAAAAAGAAAGCTGTCCATATTTAATGCATACTACTTGATGAGTTTGGGATAAATATGCACCTGTGAAACCACCACCATCAAGATCATAAACAATTCACCTCCTAAAGTTTCCTCCCTTTATCATTATTATAATTAATTTGTACATGTAGTAAGAACACTATGAGAGCTAATCTCTGAGCAAATTTTGAGTATACAATATACAATGCTGTTATAGGCACTGCTGTTTAGTAGACCTCCAGAACTTACTTATTTTGCATAACTGAAGCTTTATACCCATTAACCATTTTCTCCCTTTTTATTTTTATATTTTTACATATTAGCTATCATAACACAATTATTCTTTTTTAAAAATTTTAAGTTCTGGGATACATGTGCTGAACGTGCAGATATACATGTGCCATGGGGCTTTGCTGCACCTATCAACCCGTCATCTAGGTTTTAAGCCCCGCATGCATTAATTATTCACCCTAATGCTCTTCCTCCCCTTGCCCCCAACCCCCCGAAAGGCCCCAGTGTGTGATGTTCCCCTCTCTGTGTCCATGTGTTCTCATTGTTCAACTCCCACTTATGAGTGAGAACATGCAGTGTTTGGTTTTCTGATCCTGTGTTAGTTTGCTGAGGATGATGGTTTCCAGCTTCATCCATGCCCCTGCAAAGGATATGAACTCATTCTTTTTTATGACTGCATAATATTACATAGTGTATATGTGCCACATTTTCTTTATCCAGTCTGTCATTGATGGGCATTTGGGTTGGTTCCAAGTCTTTGCTATTGTGAATAGTGCTGCATTAAACATACGTGTGCATGTGTCTTTATATTAGAATGATTTATAATCCTTTGGGTTTATACCCAGTAATGGGATTGCTGGGTCAAATGATATTTCTGGTTCTTAATCCTTGAGGAATTGCCACATTGCCTTTCGCAATGGTTGAACTAATTTACACTCCCACCAAGTGTAAAAGTGTTCCTATTTCTCCACAACCTTACCAGCTTCTGTTGTTTCCAGACTTTTTACCAATCATCTTTCTAACTGGCTTGAGATGGTATCTCATTGTGGTTTTGATCTGCATTTCTCTAATGACCAGTGATGATGAGCTATTTTTCATATTTTTTTTTTTTTTTGCCACATAAACGTCTTCTTTTGAGAAGTGTCTGTTCATATCCTTCGCCCACTTTTTGATGGGGTTGTATAACACAATTATTCTTCTAAAAGAATCTTGAAATCATTTGTAAGGTGCCCAAAATTAATCCTATTAGTATTTTGATTAGCTTTGCATTAAACCTGTATGTTGATATGGAAACATCTTTTATCTTTGTGATATTTACCTACAGAATCACCTAATCCCCTTGGAAATTTAATTGTTAGTCTAAAGAGGGACAGCTCTTTAGACACTAGGAAAAAACCTTGTATAGAGAGTAAAAAATTCAATCTCCATAGTTGACCAAAAAGCAGCCATCAATTAAGAAAGCGTTCAAGCTCAACATCAAACACCTAAAAATCCCACACATATTTTATCAGGTGTTTTTCCGTCTCTCAGTAAAAGGTTATATATAGCTGATTTCCTGTCATATTGTGATAATATTGTGAGTAGGGGCTTTTCCCACTGTATTTTTTTCTTAATTATTGACGATGATATTTTGGAAAGCTATGATTCTGCAAAGAGAAATTTTTGTGAATGAACTCTTTTAGAAACTCAAATATTGGTTTATTTTGAACATCATGCTTCCAGGTAGACAATCACACAATTTGAAAATATACATATTTAAATATATTTAAATATCAACATATCAAATATAATTATATATATATTTTTAAAAATATATATGTCTTTTCCCCTCCAACATTAAAACCTCTCATTTCTATTTCAGGTCTTTATTCCTGAAAAACTCCACATCTTTCAGAGCAATGATAGATAATTCAAGAGATAATGGGGCAATTAGATAATTCAAGAGATAATGGGTCAACTATTTGTAATGAGAGTAGATTTAGTGGGAGCATTTCTCTAGTGCTTCTCCATTAGATATTACAGTTTTAGTTGTTGGCTTGAGATGGTTTTTAACATGGAGAAAGTGTTTTTTCTTGTCCTCATTTTTAAAACTTTTTTGGGGGAAATGTTTTGATCTACTTATTTAAAATCTGTTTTCAGCACTAACTGAAATTTTCAAACATTTTTTTCTTATTGGAAGTATTGTATCAATAGCGTACATGATAGTAAACATTTCTGGCATTGCTGCAACTAAAATCTATACTTGTTTGTAGATTATTCTTTAAATGTTCTTTAAATTTTGTTTTCTATTTAGAATTGCAACATTTATGAATCAGAATATCTCCCCACTCCATCTTATGTGCATCAGTTTTGAGCATTTTTTATGGCTAAACAACTGAGTCATATTTCATCGTTTCTTGTATTTGAAATAATTTATCTAACATAAGAACTGTTTATTTCTTTAACAATTGCTAATATTCAAGAGTAAAGCCCTGGGCACTGGAAGCTTTATAATAGTTTCGTAAATTTTTTATTTGTTCAAAACTAATAGTCTCTTCATGCTTTCTTCAGTCAACTTTGATAATTTAATTTTCTTGAAGGAATTATCTACTTTATCAAGATTTTCAAAATAATTAGTTAAGAAAAATATTTTAAGTGTATCATTTTATTTTTCAAATCTTCAAATATCTATTTTAATTCAACTCAAATATGCTCAACTTTTACTCCCAGAAATCAAGTCATTTTTTTCCCTAAGGATCATTTTTGTTTCTAAATATCTGCTAAGAAAATCTATAATATCCTCAAAATACACAACTACTGGTCAGCCTTTGGTCTATTTAATATGCCCAATTGCATAATTTTTCTTGAAGAGTAGAGTAGACCAGATAATTTGGATGTTTGTAAGGATAAAAGTCTATTGTAAGTTGTCTATCCATGTAAGAACTATAAATTAACTGCAACAGTAGTGTGCTGGTATACACAATTATAATATAAATTATATTGCTCCTTTGTGGCATGTATTAGAAGACTCAATAGTGATGTCCTTAAGACGACACAAAACCTATTCTTATTTACATATGGCTGAGCAACATGAATTTTCTTTAATCTGTTGTCCCAAAAGAATAGGCAATTCTAACCACAACAATATGTGCCACCTCTGATATGCAACCAATGAACTGTGTTGTTTACCATGTTAGTGGACAAAGTTCAGCTTTGAGGGGACCATTTGTAAGACAGGTTCCTTTCAACCCTGACATACTTAAACTATTCCAGTGTCCATAGATATGAAGTCTCTGCCCAAGACTTCTGATTGTAACTTACAGATAAGGTTTCCTTCTGCCCATAGGGCCTTAACTTGCCAACTCAGTATCATAAGATCTTAGGTTATTTAAAAAAAATCAGAGAACTGGCCAGCCGTGGTGGCTCACACCTGTAAGCCCAGCACTTTGGGAGGCCAAGGCAGGCAGATCACAAGGTCGGGAGTTCGAGACCAGCCTGGCCAACATGGTGAAACCCCGTCTCTATTAAAAATACAAAAATTAGCTGGGTGTGGTGGCATGCGCCTATAGTCCCAGCTACTCGGGAGGCTGAGGCAGGAGAATCACTTGAACCCAGGAGGCAGAGGTTGCAGTGAGCCAAGACCGTGCCACTGCACTCCAGCCTGGTGACAGAGCGAGACTCCATCTCAAAAATAAAAAATAGAGGAACCAATGCATGCATGTGTAAGTAAAATGTTCAGAAATTTTAAAAGGGAAGAGATAAGAAAGAAATATTCTCACTTATAAGTGGGAGCTTGGGAGCTAAATGATGAGAACACATGGTCACAGAGAGGGGAACGACACACACTGAGGCCTACCGGAGGGTGGAGGGTGGGAGGAGGGAGAGGATCAGGAAAAATAACTGGTGGATACTAAGCTTAATACCTGGGTGATGAAATAATCTGTACAACAACCCCCATGATACACATTTACCTATGTAACAAACCTGCACATCCTGCACATGTACCCCTGAACTCAAAATGCAAGTTTTTTTAAAAAAAGAAAAATAAGATGAGGGAGAGAACTTAAAATATCCCAGTGAAGTTTTTTCGTCAAAGGGATTAGAAATGCTATCTTTTTTTAAGGGTACATTCTGCAAATACTTTAGCATGTTTTCAGTCAGCTGTTTATTTGCCCTCACATGTGTAACTCCACTTGCAAACTTTCCTGCAATCATCATCATCATCAAGAAAGGTCTTCAGAATACGGTCATCTGTAATAGTCATCAGAGAAAAACTAGAGTTTCCATACTGTAGTCAAGTGTGGGTGGAGAGTAAGTCTTGTGACCATCCAGTGACAAGTGGCCTCTGCAGCCACCTGTGTGTGATGTTTGCTTGGGCCTGTTTGCATTTTACTCATCAGCTCACGTAGACTGGGACACCTGGAGACACCCCTCATGGGACACCTGCCAAGACACAGCCATCATGCTAGAGTGCATGACAGAGAGCTGGACCGACATATGAAGACAAATAAGGAGCTGCTGTATTTCCTGCTTCAAACAAAAGAGGAAGGAAAACCATTTTCACAATGCAGGCTTTTCCTCACTGTAACATCCATTTGTTCAGAGGAAAGCGATTTTGCTCCTTTATTTCACTTTTCTTTTACTTCTCTCTCACCTTCATTTTTAAAGTTGCTACATCCTATCTTAGGTATATAACATATTTTTATTTAAAAATGCACGTCATAGAAATAAGACATGAATCTGTTTAATGTATAAGATGTTAAAATATTATAGATACATCTAAGGTCCCTTTCAACCATAATTCTCAATCCAGGTCCTGTCCCTAATTCCCCAGAGATAATCTGTTTGAAGTATAACTTTGCAGATCTTTTTCTATTCATTTTCAAGTGTGTTTGTGTGTATGTGTGTGTGCACACACACCTGCCCAAAGGGGCAAATGGATAGTGTCTATTAAACTTAAAACCCAAGAATCTTGCACATGTGCACAAGGAGGCACATACAGCTATGTTTACTGCAGCATGGCTTTTCATTTTGAAAATTTTGAAATATTGGAAACAGCTTATGCTTTCATTGAGAATAACTAAATAAACCATAGTATCTATTCCATGGATATACCACCATTTGCACTAACCTGAAATGCTTCTCAATTGCAGAAAATATGTACCATATAATATTGGTGCAAGAAATTCTTTTAAAGATTTTCTTCATATTAATAATACACATTAAATCACTGAATTATTTTATTTGAGAATTTTAAGGTATTTCATTGTTCTCCCTAAGTGTTAGAACACATAAATAAGTTTATAGCATATGTATACACCTTTCCTACTCTATCTCCACCATATATAGAGAATGAATAGGGGTAAAAAATGGCTTATGAGAGTATAGTCATTTTACAAAGCCATGATATTCTGCAATTGTTATTTAAATTGTAATTATTTTAAATGTAATATAAAGTTCACTGATTCAAAGACTATGCTATGCATGTGGAAACTGTTTAAGTATTTGTTGTTGTTTTTTTTTTTTTTCCGAGACAGAGTCTCGCTCTGTTGCCCAGGCTGGAGTGCAGTGGCACAGTCTCGGCTCACTGCAAGCTCCACCTCCCAGGTTCACGCCATTCTCCTGCCTCAGCCTCCCAAGTAGCTGGGACTACAGGCGCGCGGCATCACGCCCGGCTAATTTTTTGTATTTTTAGTAGAGATGGGGTTTCACTGTGTTAGCCCAGATGGTTTCGATCTCCTGACCTCGTGATCCGCCCGCCTCGGCCTCCCAAAGTGCTGGGATTAAGGCGTGAGCCACCGCACCCGGCCTGTTTAAGTATTTGAATGAAGAGGCAATGACACATTTCACTCAAAGGGACTGCAAAGGGCACATACCAACCAGAGAATGTGACTTTAAGTCTGTATATAGCTCAGTTTCTTCTCCTGCTACTGCCCTTTTGCTCTTTCAGGCTATGCCTGTGGAACAATGTTCCTAAAATGGCCAGCCCCACTTCAGATCATTTGCAGGGATGGGAGAAGGCTGCAGATTGTAGCCACAGCTGTTTATAAATGGAGTGTAATGAAATCCAATCTTTCATCCAGACATGTGGGAGCCAAGGGCTGGAACATGGTGCCCCAGGAGCCTGGGCCAGACTGGGTCAGGTCAGTACTTGCCCTGGGGTTGCAGGGCGCAGAGTGTGATGTAAGAGACAAGGTTTGGTGGGGAAATCCTAAGTGACAGCCAAGTTGACCATTATTCATTCAAAACACTTGGTGGATTTGAAAAGAAATGATGACTCTAGTGCACACGCAGATAGCAAGCAAAGGAAAGACAAGACAGTGAGAGTTAAAGGTAGGTGATAGAAGTAAGAGACTTCGAAAGCTAAGGGAAAGAAAGTGACCCAACTGCTTCTTGTAGATGCCTTTGGGGAAGAAGACATTCAGGGTAGCAACTTAACTTGAACAAAGGACTAATGTGATGTTATTTCTAAAACATAAAACTGTTTTAATTTCTTTTGTGAAATTAGATATACAGCTGTACTTTGAGTGTATAAACATTGGCATCATCATACATGAATGTAAACCCAAACAGCAGCCACTTTTTGAAATAGATTGAATTTCTTTGAAAAAAATCATTATCATGTTCTTATACTGGATTTTTAGGAATGTGGGTTAAATTCAAACCAAAAACTTATTTTCTTATTTCTTCCTTCTCTAGACCATGGTCAGCACTAGGAATGAACTGCCGAGGACTCATGAATCTATTAATGCTCTCCACAGGGAAAGAAGGTAGGAGGCACATGAATATGTGCAAATACCGACCGCAGAGAGAAATCCACAGCATTTCCTTTGCTTTTATAGAAAAATTTTCTACAAAAATTTTACTTTTTTTTTTTTTAAATTTGAGAGAAACTTTTAAGTCAAGAAATCCTGTGATTCCAATATGAAAGTAAAAGGGAGCTTTGACTCTCTTTGAGCAGTTAAGCATAATAAAAATCACCAGGCTAAGTTCTGACTTTTGATTGCCTGATTTTATTCCTTAGAATTTGGTTAAGCACTTTTAGTGAAGTATTGATTCTTGTGTGTATCTTGTGTTATGTATGTGTTTTACCTACTTCTAAAGAAATTAGTTCTTGTTATCCAACAGCATCTAACGTTCTACTAGGGTTATTAGGCTGAATGGAAACTGTTTATCATCTTCTGATTGTGTCTTAAGGAACTAATCATTTCTTGAGCTCTTAGCTCCTGCTGTTATTCCTTTAGAAGATAGAATTCCTGGTTCCCCAGTAAGAAGCTTCCCCTGAGGGAAAAACTTTGTTTTCAGGCACAATACTTAATATCCAGTAGACGTCCAACAAACTAGCAATTCTATGTATGTATGTATGATGAGATATGCTTCCTAATCTAAATGTACAGAATATATAAAACATTTTCTAAATTCTGTGATAACTCATGAAAAGGAGTTCAATAAACACTTTTAAAGTATCAAAATAATTTAAATCTTAAAAGTAGTTTTAATATTTTTCATGGAATAAGAAAAAGAAATTAGAAAACATTTTTAAAGTAGTAAAGCAATGGAAAGGCTATATTAAAATTGAAAATGTAGAAATAAAGGCAAATTTTAAAATTTAGTTTAACTTAGTTCTTCAAATGATTATTTAAAATGAATTATTTTAAACTAAATATTCCCTTTGATATAATCCATGTCTACTATCTACACCATTTGTATCCTACCAAAGTATTTATCACTACAAAGTGTACCAAAGTGTAAGGCTGATTATTGAATGAAATATGACACGAAGCTCTTTGTTCCTGCCTATACCATCATTTTTATCAATAATTTGGATGAAACTGTAGAGAGCCCAATTCTCAAATGCGTATGTGACATGATACCAAAACCCCTAGGTAATAAACTGAATTACAGTCTTGGATCACTGAGATTTAATAGACTGGAACAGTGAGGCAGTTTATAAAGACCAAATTTTATGGGATTAAAGGAAAATCCCACAATTGCAGGCCCATATGCACAAGTAGTGTGAAAAAGACCTGTGATATATATGATAGTTAACTGCAAGTTCAGTGATAGCCAATTATGTCACTGATTATTTTAAAAGCAACAGTCTCAGACACATGAACAGAAAGAGTACTATTAAATTACTAGTTTTCTATTATTAATCTACACTGTGCTAGGTAAATTTACTAGTCCGATCTTACACTGCTATGAAGAAATACCTGAGACTGGGTAATTTATAAAGCAAAGAGGTTTAATTGACTCACAGTTCCGCATTGCTGGAGAGGCCTCAGGAAACTTACAATCATGGTGGAAGGCAAAGGGGAAGCAAGCACCTTCTTTACAGGGTGGCAGAACAGAGTGAGTGCAAGCGGGGGAAATGCCAGATGCTTATAAAACCATGAGATCTCGTGAGACTCACTCACTATCATGAGAACAGCATGGGGGAGACTGCTCCCATGATTTAATTACCTCCACCTGGTCCTGCCCTTGACACGTGGGGATTATGGGGATTACAATTCAAGATGAAGTTTGGGTGGGGACACAGCCAAACCACATCAGTAATGGACAAAGTAAGTAACATTTCACTGATTTGGGCATGATTAGCTTGCCCAGGGAGTATCTGTGTTCCATTTGAACAGTTAATACATGGGAGATTCAAGCTGCTTAGCCCCCACCAGAAAGCAGAAATACACGTAAAAAGTATAGAAAGGCAGATTTCAAATTGTTTGAAAGGAATTATTTCTTAGATAACCTGAACTGTTTGTTATGAGTAGATAATTGCCTGGAAAGTCCTGGGCTCCCAGTTGCTGAAGATATTGGCACCATGTGAATTGTATTTACTAGAAACAACCCGTAAGCATCTCTTCTTTAAAAAGATGCAGAAGGAGAAAAGCACTGGATTTCTGGCAGAGTCCCACCTTCTTCCACCTGGATTGTGGAAGGATAGGGATGCGTGTCTTCTAGTTGTCCAGGCCTGGTGGATGGGCCAGAGAGGAGGAAGCGGACATGGGTGGTGGACATCAGGAAAAGAGAGAGCCTGACATCATTTGTGGTCATAATAAGCACAACACTTTGGGTCCAGAGAACACCATCTAGACAGGCTGTCTGAGAATGTTTCTTTGTTGCTGGCTGTGTAAAACCCCTGGGCTGACTCCTTCTGAGAAACCCACATAAAGATATACCCGAAACTCCAATTACGAGCAAGGATTTTAGAGTCAGACTCCTGTTTCACCTGAGTATGACTGTCTGGAAGTTAGAGGGCTATCTTTCAGAGATGCCTGCTTTGCATGGGAGCCCAAACTAAATTTTAAGACCTCCCCAAGCTCTATGCAATTAGGAATTTTGCAGGTTCTAACACTGAGACATGTTGCATTTCATACCAGACAGCCAATTTCCACAAATTCCACAAATATGCTAACAGCAGTGATCAAATAAAACTACTTTATTTAGACAATTTTAGTTGTAAACCTACTATATGACAGGAACTATTTTAGGCCTGGTGCAGAAGACATGGCAACACACACACACACACACACACACACACACACACACACATGCAAAGTTGCCAGAATAAAAAGACAATAAGCAATTAAATAGGGAGTAGAGTAATATATAAGTAAAATAATAAATAAAGCCTGTAGTATGTCACAGTGTATGGCTGCCTAGAAGTTTGAAGGCTGGACTCTTCAGGCTTTGTAGTAATTAGACATGGCAGAATGCCACAGAGACAAATAAAGAAGGGAAGAGTTTGGCCATGCTGGAGGAGAGGTTGGGGTTGTCGTTTGTGTATTCAAATAGGGCAGTCAGAGAATGCCTCACTGAAAAGGCGCCTTGTGAGCAAAGACTTGAAGAAGGTGGGGGAGGGAACTGAGCAATGACCTGGAGAAGAAAGAGCGTCCAGGCAGAGGGAGTGGAAGAGCAGACTCTAAGTGGGGAACAGGCCTGGGGTGTTCAAAAAGGAGCCAGGAGCTCCATATGGCCACAGGGGAGTGAATAAGCCGGAAAGCAAGAGATGAGTTCAGAGAGGGAAGGGGGTGTCTGTGCCATCTTTGTGGGGCTTGTCCACCTCTGTAAGGACTTCTGTTTACTTTAAATGAAGAGGGAGCCCCTGGTGGGTTCTGAGCAGAAGAGCAACATAGCCTGCCTTTTGTTTTAAAGAATTGCCCTGATTACCCTGACGACTTGGTTCATATTTTTTTAGAGACAGCGTCTCACTCTATCAGCCAGGCTGGAAAGCAGTGGTGCAATTATAGCTCACTGTAACCTCTAACTCCTGGGCTCAAGTGATCCCCCTGCCTCAGCTTTCCAAGTAGCTGTGACTACAGGTGCCACCACACTCAGCTAATTTGTGTGTGTGTGTATGTGTGTGTGTGTGTGTGTGTGTGTGTGTGGATGATCTTGCTATGCTATCTTGCCCAGGCTGGTCTCAATTTCCTGGCCTCAAGGGATACCCCAACTTGGCCTCCTAAAGCACTAAGATAACACACACACACACACACACACACACACACGAGTGAGCACACCCAGCTTCTTAGTTCGTTCTTAAACCAATGAACAACTAGACAAAAAGAGAAGCCAAAGCAGACCTATAATCCATGAATTGCAATATTCTTCCTCCCCTGTGTTCCTGGTGAAGTGTTGGGTGTTTAGCCATGACAGGTGTACTATCATTCTGAATGGAGTCTTTCTAGACAAAAGGATAATGTATAAAGTCAATATTCCTATTTAAGTAGCCAGTAGAGGCAAGCTGTCAAAGGAATCTATAATATGCCTGGTGAGTTTTCTGAAATACTTCTAAAGCCAGTGGAATGCTTAGTGGAATCATATCCATAATACACACAAAGGCAGCTGCACATGGTGAACAAACAGTGTCAACAATATTGATCAATGTGAGATAACAGTTGAGGCACAGGGTTTCCCAATAGCCGGGCATGGTGGCAGGTGCCTGTAATCCCAGTTACTCAGGAGGCTGAGGCAGGAGAATCACTTGAATCCAAGAGGCAGAGGTTGCAGTGAACCAAGATCGCGCCACTGCATTCTCCAGCCTGGGTGACAGAGTGAGGCTCTACCTCAAAAAAACAAACAAACAAACAAACAAAAAAACACACAGTTGAGACACAGGGTTTTCCAGCATCTTTTTCCACAAAAAGGACTGGAATACATCTTACCAGGGCTCTAATTAGTGTGCTGGCCTCTTGCCCTTCCAAACCACTCAAATCTGTTCTCTTTTCAGGCTCCTTAAAAAACAGTTAAACCAATACAAAGACAAGTTGCAAGCTATATACACCTCCCAGGAAGAAAGAAGTTGCCGATTTGAAACAAAGATTTACAAACTCAAAACCAACCAGGATAGTCTATGGAGCAAGCTCCAGCAGATAAGACGGGACCTACAGGTATAAAATGTGAGAGATACTGGCCATCTGGACCGCCTGAAGTCTAACCTTGAGTCCTTCAGCCAAGGGAGGAGCTTCCCACCTTACTTTGATCAGCCTCTTCTCCCTGTACCCTGACCTCCCACTTCCTCATCCAGGCTATATCCTATCCCTCCATGAAGGTAGTGCCATTGAAAGACAACAGGATCTGTAAATATTTATAAACAATAGACTTTGGGGCAAAGTGATTCTTTATAGCATCGGTTTTTTAACCTTTTGATCTCAGGATCCCTGTATATTCTTAGAAATATTTGAGAATCTGGAGAGGATTTTGGTTCTGTAGTTATATCTGTTTTATTGATATCGATTGTTATAACCACAGAAACAAAATGAAAATGAATTAATGAAAATTAAATTAATAATAAAATACATAATAAAATTACTGAAAATCAAAACTGAGTTGTTAAATTAAATAAGTAATAAAATTAATGCAAATTAAAACTGAGAAGTTAAAATGTATTCACTAACGAAAACATAAAAATGATAAACCCATTAAATATACAGATAACATTTTTAAACAATATGTTTTTCTAAAAACCTTAGAAGAGTGGCACTGCTTTATATTTTCCACAAATCTCTTTAAATATCTGGCTTAATAAAAGACAGCTGAAATTTTGTAACCACTTCAGCAATCAATCTGCTGCAATGTGTTTCAGTTGAAGTATCTGAAGAAATCAGGCCTCCCCCAGATTTGCAGTTGAAAAAGAGAGAACTATATTAATAGCCTTTCAGATACCGAGGCATACTTCTCTTTAATACTACACCAAGACATGATTTATGACAGCTTCTTAAAGGAGACTTTAATCTAAAACTATATTTATGTCACACTGTTTCATTAAAATCCAGTGTTCTTACACGGTCTTTGAGTGGGTCTCCTAGCATGCATGATTGTGTAACATTATACACTGATCATTTGGAAAATATTGGTTCACTGAGCTATGCTGAATGTCCTAATGCTCATCCATTTTATTATACAGGATCTAAACAATTCACGTTCATTAATGTCACTACCAATCTCACTAAAAAATTGCGCAAGAATTGGAAAGCTATAAAGCTCATAGTGGTAGGATGCAAGTTTTCCAAAATTCTAATTTTTGTTTGAAAGCCTGTTTATTATGTATGTAAATATACATTTTAGACAGGGTCTTGCTCTGTCATCCAGGCTGGAGTGCAGTGGCAGGATCATAGCTCACTGCAGCCTCGAACTCCTGGGGCTCAAGCAATCCTTCCGCCTCAACCTTGTGGCTAGCCAGGATCTCAGGCTCATGCCAGCACACCCAGCTAATTTTTATTTATTTATTTTTGTAGACAGGGGGTCTCACTATGTTGTCCAGACTGGTCTTGAACTCCTGGCCTCAAGCAATCCTCACACCTCCACCTCCCAAAGTGCTGGGATTACAGACATGAGCCACTGTGCCCGGCCTTAATTGTTATAACTGACAGCAAATACTGTTAATTGTTTTCCTTGCAGAGACATTCTCGCTTTGTTCATTTTTGAGAAACTGTTTGACAAATACCCAAGTCTGAATAACCATAGTCTGTCAGTCTTTCTTTGACACAAGAGGCAATCCTTTTGTATTTCAGTACACAGCAGAAGTGTCTTATGCACACTTCCCACTTCGTCACACACAATATTTAAAAGACATGTGTTAGTATTTTTAAAACTAAGAATTTTTCTATTCCATCAAAGGCGTTCTTAAGCAGAACTGGCTTTTTTTTTTTTTTTTCCACTGCTAGTGTATGAGGGTGAAGAATATCTTGATTATTAGCACTGTTTGGTGACGCTGCCTTGATTCACACTAAAGCACCAACAGCTTTACTTACTGATTTTGCATCATCAGTGCACATGTCAATACAATAAACAAATAACATCTAAGTATCCTTATGAACATAATTTTGACATAACAAACCCTAGAAGGGTCTTGGGGATCTCCTAGGGTCTGTGGGCCACACATTGAGAACTGTGCTTCAAGTGGAGCACGTCCCTGAATTTTCTCCCTGTGGCTTACTCTGAAGCCCCTCACAACACACCTACCAGAAAGACTATTATAAAATGCTTTATTGTAATAATTTTTATCTGTCAATTCAACATACGCTTATGTTTTCAGAAATTCCTTATGGTATTTTTAGAACCTGGGCTTTTTAGAACCCAGGATTTTCCTAAATTTCTTGTAATTATTCCCTCTGTTATTTTAGAACCTGAGCTATTCCAACTCTTGTAGAGAGTTTTAGGTTGACATAGAATTAGCAGAATAAATTAAAATTAATAGTAATGATAATATATTTACAAAGGAGAAAGAAAAGTCTTGCATTAGAATGTTCTGTTGGAATGTTGAAATGTAACGCATTTATGAAAAAGTAAGATAAACGTTAATTTCTTCATAAATAAAGTTTTGTTTCCCCAGGTAAGGTTGCAGCCACCCCGTCCTTCATCTTCTTCCTTTCAAAGTGTGGGGACCAAGGTTGGCCATTCTTCAACTGAAAAGGTTCCAAAGGGAGGGGATTATTTGCAGATGAAGAATGCCACTGAAGATGCTTCAAGATGGGAAACTCTTCCTAACCCTGATGAGGTTGACAGAAGTCACAGAAGTCACACAAATGCAGAGCATGTTCTGCGAAATTCAGAATCACCAGAGACCACTTTGCACAGCACCAGGGCACAAAGCCAAACGCAAAAGATGCTAAGGAAAGTCATTAGCGCCCTACCCAGTTGTCAGGAGGGACTGAAGCAGGACACCCCCAAAATGATTCCTGCTGAAAGGAGCAGTCCTGCTCTGGCAGCCATGGAAAAGAAAGAGGCAGGTAACATCAAGGAGAGAAAGGATGAGCTGGAGGAAGAGGAACTGCAAGAACTATTGTCAAAACTTATGGATGCCTTCAATCTAGAAATGCCATCAGGTAAGGTTTACACAATCCATAGACATCGTGATGGCCAAGGATTCAAGCTGCCTTTTTAAAAACTTGATTTTATAACAGCCCAACAGCTCCAGTTCATCTAGTATGTAGCAGCGCTCTGAATCTATCGGTTATCAGTAGCATCTCTGAACTTGATTTTTAGGATTACCTAATTCATGGGGCTGTTGTGAGTATTAAAAGTGATAAACCATATAAGACTTTAGTATAAAACCTGGCATATAGTGAGCATTCAGTAAATGCTTATTATTTTGTTATTATAAAATATTGTTATTATTATCAGTATCCCTAAATCATATATACCTGGGAAGCCAATGTCACCATTTAAAAATAGGGATAATATTGTAACTCTCTTTCTAGAAGAGAATTGATTATGATTTCTATATTATAAGTGGTATCATCATTATTATCTTCTTCATAAGCTATGATTCATTGCTAAATTTTGAAGGCTTTAAAAAAGATCCTTCTTTACTATAATTATTGCTTCTGTTTTGGAATGCCGTTGTCTTATTTCTCATTAGGGTATTTTGTTATCTTTACATATATAGAGAGAGAGATCCTTCTCAGTTTACAATGGGATTACATCTTGATAAACCCAATGTAAGTTGAAAATATTGTTAGGTAGAAAATGCATACAGTATACCTAACCTACCAAACATTCTAGCTTAATCTAGCCTACCTTAAATGTGCTCAGAACACGTACATTCGCCTACACTTGGACAAAATCATTAAACACAAAGCCTACTTTATAATAAAGTGTTGAATATATCATTTAAGTCATTAAATATAATACACTGTGGAGTACACTACTGGTCATTTACTCTTGTGATTACGTGGCTGAGTGGGAGCTGTGGCTCACTGCTGCTGCCCGACTTCACAAGATAGCATGTATTGCTAGCCTGGGAAATGATCAAAATTCAAACCTCGAAGTATTATTTCCTACTAAACACATATCACTTTTGCACCATCATAAAATTAAAAAAATGGTAAGTCAATCCATCATAAGTCAGGAAGTATTTGTACACACACACACCCCGTTGATTCTTGAACAATGCAGGGATTAGGGGCTGGCCGCCTGCACAGTTGAAAATTTGCACATAACTTTTACTCCCCAAAACTTTATTGATAGCCTACTGTTGACTGGAAGCCTTACCAATGAACATAAATGGTTAACACACATGTTATATGTCATATGTATTATATACAGTTATAATAAAGCTAGAAAAAAGAAAATGTTTTCAAAATCATAGAAAGATAAACATATTTAAGTGGAAGTAGATCTTTATAAAGGTCTTCATCCTCATTATTTTCATGTTGAGTAGGCTGAGGAGGAGAAAAGGGAGGAGGAGGAGTTGGTCTTGCTGTCCCAGGAGTGGCAGAGGCAGAAGAAAATTCACATATAAGTGGATTTGAACCCATACAGTTCAAACCTGTATTGTTCAAGGGTCAACTATATATAAATTTCTTTCTAAGAAAGCCTAAGGTGTCTTATGTTGGAGTGATCATCTACAGACTTGTGATAAAATGAAGAATAAAATACTCATGTGTTTATGTGTCAGAGGAGGCCTTCTGAAAATATTTCTGAGTTGGTGTATTAGTTTGCTGGGGCTGCTATAACACAGTAACACAGATTCAGTGGCTTAAACAAACAACCAAAATATATTTTCTCACAGTCCTGGAGACAAGAAGTCCAAGATCAGGGTGTCAGCAGTGTTGGTTTCTTCTGAGACTTCTCTCCTGAGCTTGCAGATGGCTGTCTTCCCCCATGCCTTTATATGGCCTTCCTTCTATGTATGTCTATGTCTATGTCCAAATTTTTTCTTTTTATAAGAACACCAGTTATATTGGATTGGGGCCCATCCTAGCAACCTCATTTTAACTTAATTATCTCTTTAAAGACCCTATCTCCAAATATAGTCACATTCTGAGGCACTGGGGGTTAGTCAGGGCTTCAATATATAAATTTGGGGTAGGAGCGGGGCACATTTCAGCCCGTGGCTGTTGGAGGGCTATAAACTGAGTACATAATAATGTCAGCTTTACATAGAACTTGGTAGAACCAAGTCAATGAACTAATTATTTGGTGATTCTAAAATGCTCTACAGTAAATTGAATTGGAGTTATAATCTTTGTATTAACAAAAACAAGTTCAGAAAGATGCCAGAAGTATGTTCAAAAGGCAAGGGATGGGAACTCCTTGTGCCTGATTCTTAAGCTGACGCAAAATTCCACCCACTGCATTTCCATCTAAACATTTTTGGGGTCACGACGAGTATTCAAAGCAAAGTCAATATCCACTTGACCGTTTTAGAAAAATTTCACCAAAAGTTTGCACTTTATAGAAAACTTTTTTAGTCTTTAGCGTATTAATGTTGTTTTTATTTTTTATTTTTGTTTCTCTAAATGAGCTGGAGAAAGCTGATAATTTCTACAATGTGTTGGGTCAGCACTCACAGATGTAGTGGCTGTATTGCACATTTTATTTTATTTTATTTTTTATTATACTTTAAGTTCTAGGGTGCATGTGCACAACGTGCAGGTTTGTTACATATGTATACATGTGCCATGTTGGTGTGTGTTGCACATTTTAGATTGTTCGTAGGCTAGGTCTGCTACACATATTTGGAAGGCAGTTTCCCAATACTTGTGCAGTTTAATACTTAAAGCTAAAAGATTAATTCATATTCCAAGTGACCTTATTAAGATATATATATATATATATATGTGTCGTTATATCATTAAAAGGAAAATTACAAAAAGATGAAGTATACTTCTAAATTCAGTTGATGCAATAATGTATAAATATGCAATTAGCATTATCAAATCTTGTAGAAAATATTTTTTAAAGTCTCAAAATATTTCCTTAATGCTTTCACTCACAATCTCAATAGAACCATTGAGATGTTTCTGCAGGAAGTATGCTTTCTTATACAAATGTGCTTATGATATGAGCAGAATGGTACATATCTCTTTTTATTATAGTATTCTATACTTTGCAAGTACAGAAAAAAATAAAATTTCTTGAATAGTAATGCAACAAATACTAATTGTTGAGATTTAAAATTTCACTTTCACTTCTTTTATATTAGTCTTATTTCCTTGAGGCATTTAAACATGAGAAACTATATTAATCTTCATGGCTACTGTTTTGCATTATATATCACCCCTCACCCAATTATTTCTAATTATGTTTATATCATTATTTGTTTTGATATTGAATATGACCCTAATTTCAAAATTCACTTAGTCATTGGCAATGTGTATTATTAAAATACACTTTATAATTTAAACATAATCTATGCATACTTACCAGAAGTATACCAAACTTAATCAGAGCCAGAACTATGATAACCACATGGATGAAGATGTGGAAAGTGAAACAAGCAAAATCAAAGTATTTTCATTTGCCTCTATCTCTATCATGGATGCATCAGATAATGACAAGAAGTTTCTAATCATGCTACTGATCCAGGTTTTTGGTTTTTTTTTTTGGTTTTTTTTTGAGAATTGTTGGGCCAGGCGTGGTGGCTCATGCCTGTAATCCCAACACTTTGGGAGGCCAAGGCAGGTGGATCACGAGGTCAGGAGATCGAGACCATCCTGGCTGACAAGGTGAAACCCCTCTCTACTAAAAAAATACAAAAAAATTAGTCGGGCGTGGTGGCTGGAGCCTGCTCGGGTGGCTGGAGCCTGCTCAGGAGGCTGAAGCAGGAGAATGGTGTGAACCCAGGAGGCGGAGCTTGTAGTGAGCCGAGATCATGCCACTGCACTCCAGCCTGGGCGACAGAGTGAGACTCCGTCTCAAAAAAAATAAAATAAAAAAAGAGCGAGACTATGAGAGCTTCATGAAAAACAGAAAGTTGTGTAGAAGTTCCACAAACCTCTTTAAATTCCAAACTTGGATTGAAAATTAGTAGTGAATAATTTGCCTAAAAATTGCAGTAAAAAATAAATTTGGAAAACTGTCTGCTGTTCCTTGCCTCTGTTGTGGCAAAAAAAAAAAAAAAAAAAAAAAAGACAGTCCTCTTGTTTTACTGTATTGTTAAACTTTTTTTTTTCCATTTGATAGTAAAATTTCTTGCATATATCTACTAAGTTATTTTTCTAGCTTCTTTTTCCATCCCTTTTTACTATTCATTTGCCACTATAGGTTTCAGTGATGAGAAGTCAAGACAGAGGTGTAGAGTGATGATATTAGGAGGGCATGGTTTGAGAACAAAGATGGTATCTTGGACTAGCATGAAAACACTTACCATAGTTTTTCCAAAAGGCTCAATGCAAAGCAAGCAGGAAAATAAATCCCATATCCTAGCTTCTCACTTTGGGGTGGAAACAATTGGACAATTCATCCAACTTTCTAACTCTTCTGGGGCATGTCCAAGGGACTGGGCTTCTGTCTAACCTGTCTCAAATTACTGACAAGACCCATCATATTCTAGATGCCTGAGAGATGCTTAAAAACAAAAGGCAGCTGGGACTATATGAAGATTTGAAGAGCGCCCGACAATCTCTGACCAGGCTGATTGCTGAGGGTCTTCTTCTGTATGAGGCCAGTCTTGAAGACTAAGAGAGATAGTTATTTTTTCTATTGCACAGATACCAACATAAAGAGTAAAGAATAAGAAGTAACAGAGAAACATAGTTTAACAAAGAAGTAAGACAGAGCTCCAAAATGGACCCTTATGAAATAGTAATATCTGAATTACCTGACAGAGAATTCAAAATAACCGTCATAAAAATGCTCAATGAGCTCAGGAGAATAATACATAAATGAAATTGTAATTTCAACAAAGAGAGAAATTTTTAAAAGAACCAAACAATAGTCTTGGAGCTGCAGAATATAATAACTGAACTAAAAATTTCAATAGAAGTGTTCAACAGCAGACTAGATCAAGCAGAAAAATCAGCAAACCCAAAGACAGACCATTTGAAATTATCCGATGAGAGGGGAAAAAAGAAGAAAGAGTGATGAAAGTTTAAGGGACATATAGGATGCTATTAAGCTGACCAATATTTGTAATATGGGAGTTGTAGAAGCAGAGGAGAAAGAAAGGGTCAGAAAGCTTATTCAAATAAACAAGGGCAAAAACTCCTCAAATTTGGGAAAGAAAATGGATATCCAGATCCAAGAATCCTAACAGACCCTGAATTAGATGAACTGAAAGACTTCAACACTGAGACACATTATAATCAAATTGTCAAAAGTCAAACACAAAAGAGAATTTTGAAAGTGGCAAGAGAAAAGTGACTTACCATGTAGAAAGAAACCCTTACAAGATTATAACAGTTTTTACTTCAGAAACCTCACAGATATGGGATAATATATTCAAAGTGCTGAAAGAAGAAATAGACTATCAAAAATACTATTTCCAAAAACTAATTTGTAAAGGTAAATATATACAGGCAAATACAGAATACTATAATATGAAAGCAGTGGTATTTAAATAATTTTAATATAAAAGTTAAAAGACTCAAGTATTAAAAATAACATTAAAATATGTTAATTAATATACAATACAAAAATATGTAAATTGTGATGTCAATAACAAAATGGGGGCTGGATGTGGTGGCTCATATCTGTAATCCCAGCACTTTAAGAGGCTGAGTCAGGGAATTGCTTGAAGCTAGTAGTTCAAGACCAGCCTGAGAAACGTAGTGAGACCACATCTTTATAAAAAAATTGTTGTAAAGATGTGTGGTGATGCACACCTATAGTCATATCTACTTAGGAGGCTGAGGAGGGAGGATCACTTGAGCCTTGGTGTTTGAGGTTACAATGAGCTAATCACACCACTGCACTCCATTCTGGGCAAGACAACAAGATCCCATCTCTAAAATGAAAACAACAACAAAACAGTGAACAAAACAAAAACAAACCAACCAAAAAGAAAAGTGTATGGGGATGGCTGGGTGAGGTGGCTCACGCCTGTAATCCCAGCACTTTGGGAGGCCTAGGTGGGCGGATCACCTGAGATTGGGAGTTCAAGACCAGCCTGACCAACATGTAGAAACCCTGTCTCTACTAAAAATACAAAATTAGCCAGGCATCGTGGTATGCGCCTGTAATCCCAGCTACTCAGGAGGCTG